>NC_045426.1:9001672-9305006 GCF_902635505.1 Sarcophilus harrisii | reverse complement strand
TTTTGGACATTTTTGAAATGAGCAGGGTGCTAGAGCTCCCAATCTTTTCCCTTTGGAGAACCCCAAAGACCAGTGATTGGCTTCAAGAGAATGGTTGAGCCTGAGACTCATGGTCCTTGAAGAGGCTACAATTTGATTTTCACTCCTGGGTTAGTCAATTTGGTCCTGGTGGAAAAGGCCATTGGTAGCTGGATGGTTGCTGAGGCTCTTCTAGACAGAGCAATCCATGTTAGGGAACCGGGTTTTTCTTGGGAGAATCCAGGTCCCCAAGCAGCAGAGCCACGCCTGGATCTCCAAAAAGCAGAATTTAAAAATCATTGTCCCATGTCAAAACAGACACTGTGTGTAAAGTCCTTTGCCGGTTGTAAAGTATTCTGTAAATGGTGGCCGCTATTATTTTGTGGCCTTTTTACCTAGTAAGATGAGCACAATGGTTGACTGGACTTCAGAAGTTTTTAAGAATTAAAAACTGGACAGCCAGGAGAGAAAGTTAGCGGAGAGAAGCAGAATTATGGGAAGAAGAGGGTGTGTTCTCTTCTCTCGGGGACTCTGACTCCATTTTGCATTTGGGTCTCTGCCATACTCTTAATATAGGAACCATGCTGTATTTATCTGTGTCTTCCCTGGTACCTAGAACAGTGCTCTGCGTGGTCTGCTGAACTGAAGGTGAGCTCTGAATGTGGCAGGGAAGGAGGGAAAGAGGTGACGTTTGGATTCAACGTAGAAACTTCTACTCCTTTTTCACGTTTAGGTGGAAATAATCCAGAGCAAGGAAGAGATACAAAGCAGGGAGGGAATTTTTGATTGAATGAATTTATTTCCTCTTATAAGAAAGAATTCTAGAATTTACTTTAGATTTCATTCTATAAAGAATACACTTAAGGAAAAAAAAGGAGGAAGAACAACTGGACTAAACCAAGTGTACCTAGAATAGGTCACCAAGGAAGACAAAATCATTTTGAAGGCACGTGGGACCAATTTACCAGCCTAAAAACCCAAGACAGACAGTATAACTGAAAGATAAATCTGAGAAGACGTACGCCTGCCTACTTGCCTCCCTTCCAGACTCTGTGGGGAAATCGTTTGCACACCTATTAAAGGCACGCTTGATGAAAACGTCAGAAGGGTAGAGGGAGTCTGCCACGAAGGATTTTCTCTAACAGTTTACATTCACTTCAAGGACGAACAGGTATGGTGGATGCAAGAGCTCACTGGGCAGAGAGGGAGGCAAAGAGAAGCTTTGGGGCCATTTCAGAACATTTCCCAAATATCATCGGCTTGTTCTCTTATTCCTAGTCACCAATTGCAGAAGAGACAAATGTGTCCTGGAAGGCTCTTCTCCAACAAGGCTTCTTTCTCACATGTGTTGAAGTCACAGACAATGCCTTGATGGATGCAAACCCAAGCATCACTTCTTCAATGATCTTCCAGTGACCAACAGTAAGCAAAATATCACGCAAGAAGATGCGGACTCAAGGGTAGTAATGATGATGATGATGATGATGATGACGATAGCTCACATTCCACATTGACTACTCTGGGCCAGACCAAGCTAAGCATTTAACAGACATTATTTTGTTTGAGCCTGAAAGGACCACAACAATCCTGGGAGGAAGATGTTGCTTTTGTCTCCCTTTTACAGATGAAAAAACCAAGGCAAACAGTGATTAAGTGACTTGTCCAGAGTCCCACAGCTAGTACAAAGTTGGGTCTTCCTAACTCCAGACCCCTGCTCTATCCACTGCCATGAGGCTAAGTGAAAGGAAATCAGATTTGTTAGCGAGCAGCGGTTCTTAACCTAGGCTCCCAGAAATCAGAGACAGATCTCAGAAGAGCTAGATGGAGAAAATAAGATTACATCTTTATTTTCACTAGCCACTAATGGAAAGTCAGAGTTTTCTTCCATTTTTAAAAAAAGCTCTTGACAAGTTTGATATTAATAATCTTAAAAATGATAATGATATGAATAAATTTAATAATGATAATAGCCAGAATTTTATGGCACTCTTAAGTCTGCTAAAATCCTTAAAAATATCATCTTACTGGATCCTCACAACTATCCATTTTATAGATGAGTGAACTAAGGCAAACAGCCATGAAGGGATGAGCCCACAGTCACATAGCTAGTGTCAGAGGCTAAATTTGAACTCGGGTTTTCCTGACTGTAGGCCCAGGACAATGAATAGGGAACTGGGCCAGCCTCGATTCACGGGGTCGCCTCATTGGATATAAGAACCTGTTGTGGACGGATAGGAGGCCGTCCAGAACGTCTCATTTACAGATGCTCCACCAAATGCGTCAAGTCCCAGAGAATGACAAGATTTCTCCGATGAGAACTATGCACAAGGGAGAAGCCCCGGATCCCTGAACAAGCCCATCTGGCCGGCTCACCCGCTGAGTGACCCGTCGGCGCGCTGGCTGAAGCGGGCACAGCTGGTAGATGCTGAGGTTGGCCCAGAACTGAACCAGAGGAAGAAAGCCGTCCGACTGCACTGGGGCATTCCCAGGGGCTCAGGCAATGGGACACTGTGGAGAGAAGCTGAGCCTGGGCTGAACCTTGCCTCAAAACCCAGGTGTCCCCTCTGGGGCTGCTGGGCCGTCGCCCAAGCTCTCAGTCTTGGAGTCCTCGATCAGAAAATGTGGGTAGGAAGAGCGTGTCCTTCTGGGGTCGCTGGGATGGAGCCGTCCCTACTACTGTCACTGTTCTTTGGCTTCAAGCTTGTGATCTCACTGGTCCAGAGAAATCCCAGGCAAGGAACTCCCACTCCCCATCTGCTTCCCGCCCTGGAGTCTTAGAGGGAGGGCCTGGGCATGGAAGGGCTCGCCCAAAGTCATCCTGTTGGAACAGCCAGGGGTTGGTGTGAATTTTGGTCTTTCTGGCCCCAGGGCCTGCTCTCTGTTCACCATGTAATGATGTCACTATTTCAATAAGTGGGAGTTTTTGTTACTGTTGTTACCGTTAAAAAGAATCCAAGATACGAGATGTCTCCTGGCCCCAACCCCACCTTTTTCACCCCCAGGTTCTTCCGGGGAGACCTCATGGGACATCACGAACTTCACAAGCAAAGTTGGGGTGACTCACAAGGGAGCAAAGAGATAAACAGGGTTACAAGAAGGCCCAGCCATTATCCACTTGTAAGCACGCTGTGGCCACGAAGAAGGGCTGGAAATGATCAGAAAAGGCAAGGAGAACAAAGGACAAGAGGGACCAGCTCCAGGTCCTCCCTGCTATTCACAAAATGCCCCATAAAGGGCCTGAAGCAAGAAAGGAGCAAGAAATAGTGGGAAGATTCTCAGGAGAGGAAGGCTGCAATCTGCCCCAGGGAGGGGAGGTAGATCACGGAAGGACTTCGGAAATGCTGGGAGTCTTAGCGATGTCAGTGAATCCAGAGAGAGCTCCAAAGCCAGGAAGGAGGAGGCTCTCAGCTCTGGCCAAAGCCTGGGATCCCTTTTGCTTTCTGCAAAGGTGTCCAGGAAGAAGAAGGGGAGAAGTCAATCAATCCACTTTGCATGTGTTCTAGTAGAAAGGCCACAAGACATTTCTTAAGCACTTGACTAAATGCCGGGCTTTGTGCAAAGCCCCTAAGACCCTCTGCAACAATGAGACAAGCGGGCCGGCTCTGGTCCTGGCTCTGGGGCTGGAGCCACAGCCTGACTTTGCAGAGTGGGCGGATGCTTCAGTCATCCCTCTCTCTAGTTGCTCCAAATGTCATGGCTTCAGATGTTGCTGAGAAGCGGGCAGGACTTCGGGTCATTTGAACACATACTCATCTAAGATGAAACCTAAGCTAGTTTATAAGCATTTTCCTGGGTAAATTTGAATCAAGTGGTTTCCCAGCGAGGACTATTTTTCTCCATTTTCCATGATTGTTTTTTGTTTACTGCTGTGTTTTAAAATACATGAAAATCACTCTTTGAACTCTGGGGATGGGAGTGAGAGACGTACCCAGATGCTACCTGGAGCTATAATCGCTTTGTGAGACAGGTCCATGACAAAGGTGTCTGACCTACTCAAAGAAGCAGTCCTTCTACAGAACTCTGGGAGTTCAAAGGGCAGATACGGGAGGAGCCTGGATTGAAGATCTTCAAAGTCACCAAGGATCTCTTTACTGACAAATCCAATGGCCTTTTCTGCTTTTGACATTGTCCTCGATCCAAGGCTCTTCTCACTAGGTTTTCTAGTGACTTTTTTCTAGGGTTCTCCTCCTACCTCTTGTTCTGTTCCTCCTGGTCTCTTTTGCTGCTCCCCCTCACCACTGATGTCTCCCCAAGGCCTCATCTTGGACCCTCTTCTCCATCTGTGTTACTTTGCACTAGTTCCCTTGGATTTAATTACCATCTCTAAGAAGATGATTCTCAAATCTGCATCCAGCCTCGTCTTGAATCTCAAAATTCAATGTCCCATTGACACCCTAAACCCCAAATGTCCAAGACAACTCATTGACTTCCGCTGATCCTAATTTCCCCTCTCACTGACTCACTAACACATTCACTAGAGCAGTTTTTCCAAACCTTTGCCCCACCCCCCAACCTTCTCTCCTGTGATTCTGGTCTCAAACTTCACTGAAGAAATTGAGGCCCTTTGATGAGAGCTCCCTCATCTCCCTCCTCCTCATCTTTCCCTGGAGGGCCTGGAGGTCCTTGTCTCCTCCCTCAGCCCATCTCACCTGGAGAAGTGCCCCCTCCCTTTTTAACAAGGCAAACGCCTCTAAATGCACACATGGGCAGAGTCCAGCCAGTGGAGGAGGCCGTCTTCCCCTCTTCCCCCCTCCTTGGTCCCCAGGCTTCTGTTTACTGGCTGCTTCCCTCATACCCACATCTCTTTCCTGGATCCTCGCTGATCTCTCCATCCCCACTAGCTGTCACCTCATCTTCTCCACTCTCGGTGGCTACACTGACAAGGCCATTTATGATCACAGGACTCCCACTTTCTCTCCTAACTCTGCAACCTGGCTTTTGACCTCATCAAGTACCCAGAATGGGTCTCTTTAAGGACACCAGTGGTCTCCTAACAGTCTGAGGGCCCCTGACCTTTGTAACTGTTAATCACCCTTTTCTCCGAGAGCTTTCTTCCCTCTGGGTCTTTGGCCTATCTCTTTACTGGATCTGCCCCTACCTATCTACCTGACCCTTTCAGCCCCACTAACTGCAAGTGTCTCCCAGGGCTCTGTCCTGGGCCCTCTTTCTGTTCTGTTTCTCTTGGTGATCTCATTGTCTCCCATGGATTCAGTGGTCATCTCTATGCTGATTATTCTCAGATCCAGCCCTTACCTCTTTCCTGACCTCATCTGCATCTCAGAATAGATCACCCCAAACAACATAAACCCAACATATCTAAGCATTAATCATTATCTCTCCATCTAAACGCTCCCTTCTTAACTTTCCTGGCGAGGTCTCTGTCACCTTCCCGGTCATCCAGGCTCATAGCCTGGTGTCTCGCTCCACCCTCTCTCCCTCTCACTGCCACAGGTCTTCCGTGGCCAAGGCTGCTCAGCCCCACGGGGCAGACACCACCCTCTCTCACGTTGGGCAGGCCTGGTCTCTCTATGAACCGTTCCGGTGGAATCCCTGTCCCAAGTCTCTCCTCACTCCAATCCGTTCTCCCCTCAGATACCAAGGTCATGGCCCTAATGCATGACTGGCTCCATCACTCACTCCTCCCTCAACACTTGTGGCTCTCTATTAACTCCAAAACCAAAGATAAAAGGATACCTCCCGACTCTAACCCTAACCCTAAATGCCTCCCGACTCCCGACTCCTGCCTCCCGCCTCCCGACTCTAACCCTAACCCTAACCCTAACCCTAACCAACCCTACTCCCAACTCTAACCCTAACCCTAACCTCCCGACCCTAAATTCGCGCCTCCCGACTCTAACCCTAACCCGACTCTAACCCTAACCCTAACCCTAAAAAAAAAAAAAAAAAAAAAAAAAAGGATCCAGCTTGTGCTCAAAGCCACCCCCCACCTTGTCCCTCCTTTCCAGTCCTTCTCCACCTTAAATCTCGCCCCCCCCCATTGTACAGATTTACTTTTCAGTCCAAGCACGCGAACCTCCTCACTGCTTCATGAACAAGCCCTCCTGCTCTCCCTGGGCATCTCAGCCTCCCAGCAGCTCCCTTCGCATCTCATCTACGGCCCACAAGGCCACATGTTCTTTCTGGACAATTCCAGAAACGGCTGAGAGGAAAGCCACAGCCGAGTAGGGAGATGGGGCTCGGCTTCTCTGGAACATCCCTCAGGGCCACTTTTTCAAGATCCTGCAACTCCCAGCTTGGTGCCTGAGTCCATCCGCTGTCATCTCTGGGGCCACACGGATGCCCTGAGGGACTACGGGGCCCCGGGGGCGACTCTCCAGGAAATCAGCCCAAGGAGCTGTGGCCATCTTCTCTCGGCCACCTCAGCCCCAGGACACTTTACTTGTGTCTCAGGTTCTTCAGAAAGCAGAGCTGAGTTCAGAGGTGGGACTGGCCATGGCTCAGATGCATTCTCACGTGGGATCTTCCTGGGGCGGGGTTACCCTTAAAAGGGGAGACATCCCCAATGGCAGAACAAGGACTTTCAGCATTCTGTTCCTGTCAATAAGGAGCTAACCCTTACTGGGATCCTTCTACAAACCACCTATGGGTGGGAGAGACCTGGAAGGTGTGGATGGCAGGCCAGTTTGGGGAACTTCCTGCTCCTGCCAAGTTAAGGGAGCTGGTGGCAGTGGGTCAGTGTGGAGGAGGGTCGGGGGGAAGAGGGGCAGCACGGGGGCCCCTTCCCCAGCCCGAGGCCATGTCTGTGCTAGGCCCAGGCGGCCATTCTGACGCATGCATCCGAGTCACAGAAAAGACAGGAGGGGAATAGTTGGCAAGAGATAACGCTGATTCCATGCCACCGCCCTAAAACAGAATTGCTTCAGAATATTCGGAAAGACTGAGACTCGAGAGGAGGAGGCTGCAGAGAGAGCTCAAGCACATGGTTACGACAGTTCGAGAGAGCAGTTTATTGAGGCCATGCGAGCACTCGGGGAGCCAGAGGAGGGAACGGGAGTCGGGAAGGGTGTTTTAAATGTGCAGCGTTGGTTCTGGGGAGGCTCTGGTTTTCTTGGGGTGAGGGTTTGGCTTTGCTTCCCATTTGGGGGCCATCTTCCCCAGCTCTAAGCTGGAGGCCATGCCTGACCTCAGGGGCTCCCTTCAGGGCGGAGATGGTGCCCGTGGTCACTTCTGCATAGGGTCTGGCTGGGCTGAACCCTAGGCAGCTTCTAGGCCTGAGCCCGACCCTCCCAGAGCTGCCAGGCCGGTGATGCACTGAGGGACCAGCCAAGTAGGCACACAGGCCCCGGGAGAGCCAACAAGCCAATTGGGGGAGGCCCTGCAGCAACAGACTCTGCACCTTTAAAACCAGGAAAAGCAGGTCAAAAAGAACCGCCTAGCTCTGACTGTGCGCCAAGGAAAGAAAATGGAAGCGGGTTATATATGCATATGTATCACTGTCCAATACAGATATATATGTATATATAAATAAGAAAAAAGATCTGTTATTGTAAGGCAAACCACAAGAAATCAAGCGGGCGAGTTAGCTCTGATGCTATTTGAGTCCTGAGCTGAAGGGGATGTTCTGTCTACAAATGGTGAGACATTCGCTCTTAAAGACAACATTCACCAAAAGACCATTTCAAATTCTGAAAGCTGCCTGTCTTTCTTGAGAAGCAAAAAGGCAAAGAGAAAAATGTTTTTCAGCTTCCTGAACAAAACTGATGGCTGCTCCCTTGGAAAGCTTTCTCTGCCTTAGCCCCTCTGTACCCTCACCCATGTCTCTCATTTTCTTTCTGCCTCTCTCATTCTTTCTGTCCTCTTCTATTTCTGCCTCTCTCTGCCTCTATTAACTCCAAAACCAAAGATAAAAGGATACCTCCCGACTCTAACCCTAACCCTAAATGCCTCCCGACTCCCGACTCCCGCCTCCCGCCTCCCGACTCTAACCCTAACCCTAACCCTAACCCGACTCCCAACTCTAACCCTAACCCTAACCTCCCGACCCTCTCTCTGTCTTTCTCTGTCTAGCTCTGTTTATCTCTCTCTGTCTCTATCTCTGTCTGTCTCTCTCTTCTCTTTCTCTGTCCCCTTTTCTATTTCTTTCTCATTCTCTCTCTCCCCTTTTCTATTTCTGTCTCCGTCTCTCCTTTTTTCTCTCTGTCCCCTTCTCTATTTCTGTCTCTCTCTTTCCCTTTTCTCTCTCTCATTCTTTCCCTGTCCTCTTCTGTCTATTTCTGCCTCTCTCTCTCTCTCTTTCTGTCTCTCTGTCTCTTCTCTTTCTCTGTCCCCTTTTCTGTCTATTTCTGCCTTTCTCTCTCTTATTCTTTCTGTCCCCTTCTCTATTTCTCTCTCCCTTTTCTCTCTCTCATTCTTTCTCTGTCCTCTTCTGTCTATTTCTGCCTTTCCCTCATTCTTTCTCTCTGTCCCCTTCTCTATTTTTGTCTCCCTCTTCTTTCCTTTCTCTCTGTTCCTTTCTCTTTTTCTCTCTTTCCCTTTTCTCTCTCATTCTTTCTCTGTCCTCTTCTATTTCTGCCCCTCTCTCTCTCTTTCTGTCTCTTTTCTTTCTCTATCCCCTTTTCTGTATATTTCTGCCTTGCTCTCTCTAATTCTTTCTCTGTCCCCTTCTCTATTTCTGTCTATGTTTCTGTCTGTCTCTCTGTCTCTGTCTCTCTCTCTCATTCTTTCTCTCTGTCCCCTTCTCTATTTCTCCCTCTCTCATTCTCTCTGCCTTTGTCTCTCTCTCCTTCCCCTCCCTTTTCTCTATCTCTGTCACTCATTCTCTCTCATTAGCTTAAATGCTAGAAAGAAAATTCACTTTCCAGCCACCTGGTCTTCATTTCCTTTCTACCTTTGAAAACCAGTGTCCCTCCCCTCTCCCCCGCAGCCAAAATGACCTTCACATTTCCCCACACAGCCCAAACCCTGGAGCACCCTTTGGGGTGGGCTCATGCTAAAAATGGGCATCTTGGCATTCTGCAAGCCCTGTCTTTCTGGCTACCATAATAGACTCAGAGCTCAACCACACTGTGGAAAATGGATTGCACTGACCACCAGCTGGAGGGACAACTTGATCCAGAAGCTTCATACTGGTCTTCTTCCATATTTTCTTGATGACTGCTCGCAGCTCCTCATTTGCCTGTTCCAGATTGCCTGAAAGAAAACAAGGCAAGACCAATCCCAGCAAAGGTTGGCTCTTCATGGCATCAGAAGCCGTGTCTTGGGGGTGAAGGACATGGCTGCCTGACTTGGGACCCGCCCCTCAGTTCCTGTCCCCAGGGAGCCCAGCAGTCGCCCCACCTTTCAGAGGCCCCCTTTCTTCCTGTTTTCTTGCTCCCCCACCTCACTTTCCAATCCCCTGCTTTCAACTCAATTCCTTCGACTCCTGATCAGAGCCCACCTGCCCTTTCCCATCTTCCCATGGAGGGACACTCTGTACTCTGGGCAGATTCATCCCCTGACTGTGCCCCAAAGGTGCAAGATGCACCCCGACCTTATGCCCAAGACCAGCAAACTCTCCCTCTCTGGCTTCCTGCTTCCTCCACATCACTCCCCAATCAATACCTGCCACATTTGGCTCTCAATACCCTTCTCCCTTGAACCCCTTCCTCCCCTGCCATTCTTCTTCCACTCTACACTACTTCCCTTGCTCTGTAATCCAGTGACATGGACCTCCTATAAGCTGGGCATTGCCTTTGCTTATTCTCTCTTCGTCCTGGATTCCCTGCTCTCCAAGTCTCAGCTCAAACTCCACCATGTATGATAAGCCCCTTTTGAGCCCAGTGACCTCCCTTCCTGAGCCCCCAATGACTTGTCTCTGAGTCTCTCTCCAATTTATCCCATTTCTGGCTGTCTACATGTCATCTCTCCCATTAGGCTGTGAGTTTGAGAACAGGCCCATATTTTCTCTTTCCTTCTCTCCTCAGGGCTTAGCACAGCGCCTGGCACACAGAGGCATTTAATAAATGCATGCTAAGTTGACCACAGAACAAAGAACCAGGATCCCACAGGCCATCCTGTCCAACCCATGGTGGAAAAAGAATTCTTTCTAAGACATCTCTGACAAAGGGTCAGCCTTTGCTGGAAGGCCCCAGTGAAGGGGGGCCTACACCTAACATGTTTATTAAGTATTTCGAGAACTACTGGCAGCAGAAACACTAAGATTAACAGGACAGAGTCCCTTTCCCCAAGGAACTTGCAGTCCATCATTGAGGCAAGATACCAACATGGGAAGTGGACTTTGTAATATTCTATAAGAAGGGCCTTCTAGAGTCATCAGACCCAGAATTCTGTGGGCCTGAAGGGAGTTGGGAAAGGGTTCTTCCTAGAGGACTTCACATTTTTGAAACAGGAGAGGACAAAGCCAAGAGGCCTCCAGGCCTCAAGTACTGCCTGAGAGATGGCATTGAGGTGGGAAAGGAACTAGCCCATCCCAGATCTGGAAGCAGGCTGGGCAAGGCCCTGAATGCTTGGAAGATGGGCTGAGCCAAGAGAGAATTGGGAAAGATGTTAAAAAGCTTTGCATGGAGGGGAAGGAGCAGGGGGCATTTCTGCTTCTTGTCTTGGCCGAGGTGTGTCATCCAGTCCCATCTCTTCACTCAGGCCCAGCGACACCTGGTCAGCGGCCTCCTAGCTGCCCTCCTCACATTCAAGCTCAGTGGCCAAGGGGACTTTTCTAAAGCCAGAGTCCAGCCACATCACTCTACTGCTTCCTGACCCCAGTGCTTTCCTATTATCTCCAGGATCCAACAAGATGTGCCTTGGCCTTTTAAGCACTTCCTTAGCTGGGTCCATCATACATTTCCAGTCTTCATACACCCAATTCATCTTCCCTGGCCTCCTCCTTCTCCCTACTTGTGCCTTTGCAGTGGGGTTGGTCCCCCAAATCTAAAATGCTCCCCATCCTTCCCTCCTCTAGCTATTCCCTGACTTCCTCTAACTCCACCTAGATCTCCCTTTTGGCAGGTGGTGTCCCCCTGACCCCCACTGCCTGCTCCAGGCTTCTGATATCTTCCCTCTTACCCAACCTACAATCTACTCTGGAACTATAGGAATAGTTAGAACCCTAGTGATTTACATGTGATGTTGCCCATTATAAAGAAGTTCCTTGAGACAGGGACTAATTTGTTCCTTTCTAAGAAACCTTAGGGTTTAGCACAAGTCTTGGAAATGAAATAAATTCTTTAAAAATGTTGTTGACTGAATGACTGGCACTAGGAAGCAAAGGCCACCAGAGCTATTTCCCCACAGATCCTATGGTCTTGAAGGCCCCTTCCGATGTTAACATTTGGGGCTCCTATAGAGAAATTGGTCTTGGTAAGAAATAGGGCTATCTCTTAAGCTGGAGAGTGATTAGAGAACAATGAGACTGATGAAGGGTCTTCAATTCCCCCCATGTGAGGGTCAGGGAGGAATGCCTTAGGGACACAAGAGAAGCTTTAGCCAGTGCCAAAGAGCTGTCTTCAAGTATCTGAAGTGAGTCCCCGAAGACAGGAGTTAAGACATGTCCATCTTGGCTGGGAAAGCAGGAGCTGGAAGGTTGTAATTGAGCATAACCAGGAAGAAAGTGTGGAAGATGAAAGGGGGCAAAGTGACATTCAGTATGAGCAGAAACTCCCTAAGGATTGGAGCTACCCACAAGCATACAGGCTGCCTCAGGAGATGGAGGGCTGGCCCTCATTAAGGGTCCTGAGAGGAGAGGAAATCATTTTTCCACATATAGGTTGGATTAGAAGGTCACTGAAGGCCAGAGACCTGAGGCCCAGTTCTGAAATTCTGTGATTCTTTTCTTCTATGCCCAGAGAAAAGGAGGAAGAGGAAAAAGAAGAAAATGAGGAAGAAGAGGAGAAGGAAGAAAAGGAAGTGAAAACAGGAGAGGAGATAGAGGAAGGAAAGATTGCTAAAAGCTAAGGGTACCCTTCCCCTTTCCTTCTCTTCTTCTAGTCTTGATCATTCGCACAGAAAACATTTTTGAAAGGCTTCTAGGGGAAGAGGTCCAAATCTGGGTCATCACTTTTCATTTCCATTCAACTTTTCTCAGCCTGGCAAAATTGTTACCTTCAGTCTTGATTTTGAGAGCCGTTCGAACCAAGGCAAATAACGTGGCATTAAACATGACCGTTCCATCACTATTGAGAGGCATGTTCATGGCAACCAATCTCTGTAAATAAAAGACAAGCATCTTCAGAGAAGCAATGACCACCATCACTCCAGAGTTGGCCAATGGCCCGAATCTTAGAGACTCACACTTCCCCAACTCTTTTGCCGTGGGCCCTGGAAGGCTTGAGGGTCCTCAGAGACTGACCCCCCACCATCACTCTATGGACCCCTCGCCTGACTTGCGTCAACTAGTGTGTTTTCTGTACACAGATTTTTCTGAGGATGAGGCAAACGCAATGACAAAATCAGCTTATATTTGGGAATATGTCCTGTAGGGGCGGCCTTGGGTCCATACGGATTTAGCCCAATAACCTCACCCGTCTCTAGCAGGATCTCCATTTCCTCCCCTGAAGAAGGGAAGGCTGGCAGGAGGATAAGGTGGTGCCCGGTGCCAGCAGTCTCCTCTCTGTGAAAGCCCTCCCTCTGGCCGAGAGCCCTCCTTCTCAGGTTCCTTCCTCTGCCTCCCCCACTTCCGGAAGGAGAGGAGCTGTGGGCTTTCACTGCCTGCCCGGCGGGAGGGTGCCACGCGTCATACCTACCTTGCAGGCTACTCTGTGTGGGCACAGTTTGCCAAACCCCAGGGGCGGCTGGATCCGGCGCAGCAGAGTCACCACATCGAGGTGCTTAATTCTTCCTCTGAAACAAATGCAGCGTGAGGGGGGCAGCGTGGCAACCCTCCGGGGAGAGCCCTAGCCGGCAGGGACTGTGGGGCGGCCCCACCCAGGAACATGGCCCCTGGGGCAGAAAGGCCCCCCACTTACTTCGCTTCTGGGTCATATTCCGACCATATTCTCTTGAATTCATCCAAATGATGTGGACCCAAAATAGACCAGTCACGAGTCAGATAATCAAAGTTGTCCATGATGACAGCCACGAACAGATTGATGATCTAGGCATGGGGGGGAATAAAATGGACTGAATCCCAGGGAAGAGGCTTCAGTTGGGGCAGTGGGAGGTGGCCTGGAAATGTCTTAAGGAAACAGCTGTTTAACAAAGGGAAGTTTTAAGATTCAGTTGGATACCCCCCCTCCCCCAATCGGCACTGATGAAGGGCCTTCGATCATTCTGGGGGCAGAAGGTATAATTAGGTTATAAAATTATTCTGAGGGAAAGGGGGGAGCCAAGGAGTTTGAGCCAGCAGCCCAGGATGCTCACTTAGATAAAGCGGACATAGCCCAGCCCGTCCAGGCTCGGCACATTCCACCAGCCCCAGGCTGCTGCAGCCCTCGGAGACCCCGTCCCCCTGAAAGTCTGCCCTTCCAGGACAGTTGTGGGATGAGTCTGCGCGGGAGTAGGAGGAGAGAAGCCTTCTCCACTTGCACCCTGGTCGCTTGCAGCCAGAGCAGGACCCATGGGCAGCTGGAGCAGCCAGTAGCGGGGCCGGGAGCAGCTGGAACCGAGGCCACTCTGTCAATGAGCTTGATGGCCAAGGGCTCAAACACCCTCCTGCCCCCAAACCAGTGGCCAGCAATGATGAGGCTTTTAGGACTTACCAGAAAAGCACAGAGCATATAAAAACTGATGAAATAAACAATGGCAAAATTGCTGCCACATGTGAATTCCTCCCCAGGACTATAATCAGATTCCGGGTCGCACCGCTTCCCAGGGAGACACGCCAGCATGATTTCCTGCCAAGCCTCACCAGTGGCACACCTTTGAGGGGAAAAGCGGAAAGAAAGGTTATAGAAAGGCACACATAAATAAACGTATACATCTATACGTGTGCATTTGTATAAACATATACATCACCCAACCCAATGATTTTAGGGAACACGAGTTTGAATTAAAAACAGATCCAGATTATAGATTTAAAATAAAACAAGTCTCTGATTGCTTCCATATTTTGCCAAATAGATGCTGATAACTATGGTGATGAAGAGACAAGACAATTGGGATTTGGCACATTCGTCCTTGGGCACTTCTCAAGCACTGAAAGTCATTCATCCTCCAAAGTTGCACCAACATTCCTTCTCCCACCTCTTCCCTCCTCCAAACTGGCATAACACCCTTCAAGGTTCCTGAGTTTGCTAAGCTAGATGTGAGCTTCGGGTCAGACCATGCTGACTCAGCTGAACAACTTCATCAGCTCTTTTAGGACACGCTCCATCACTTGGTCCTCCCAGTGACCCAGAGATAATGATTATAATCTCTCTCTTATAAACAAGGAGAGCGATGTTCATGAGAACCCTCATTCCTCCTAGCCCCAAGCTGCTAAGTGCCGAAAGGAAGATTCTCCTCCCATTACTCCAGAGCTTCCCGACACCGCATGTTCTCTCACCATGACACTGATTTCCACAGCCCAAGGAAGAGCCGGAAATGCAACCGCGGACACGCAAACGGCAAAAGGAACAATGGGAAGAGAATCATCACTTGGATTTTGGACAACCTCCCACTGCAGAAACCGCCACAGTCACGAGTAACTGGGCCCCTCAAGGTGGAGCCCGAAGAGGGCCAGTTACCTGAACAAGAGCAACACAGCTTGCGGAAATGTCTGGAAATTGTTGTTTCTATTGATCTGGTTGTTATCTTTCATGGCCACTTTCCCAAACATCTGAAAACAAAAACAAGTAAGAAAGATGCTGAATGCTCTTTGATCACAGGAGAAGCAGCAGTTTACCCAACAGGACTTCAAGGATTCCGGCTTCTTTAGTCAAAAACATCCCCTTGGGAATAAAAGCCTACAAGAAGGGCTACCCATCAGCCCTTTTTGTAGTGGCTAAAAACTGGAAACTGAATGGATGTCCATCAGTTGGAGAATGGCTGAATAAATTGTGGTATATGAATATTATGGAATATTACTGTTCTGTAAGAAATGACCAACAGGATGATTTCAGAAAGGCCTGGAGAGACTTACACAAACTGATGCTGAGTGAAATGAGCAGGACCAGGAGATCATTATATACCTCTACAACAATACTAGATGATGACCAGTTCTGATGGACCAGGCCATCCTCAGCAACGAGATCAACCAAATCATTTCTAATGGAGCAGTAATGAACTGAACTAGCTATGCCCAGAAAAAGAACTCTGGGAGATGACTAAAAACCATTACATTGAATTCCCAATCCCTATATTTATGCACACCTGCATTTTTGATTTCCTTCACAAGCTAATTGTACAATATTTCAGAGTCTGATTCTTTTTGTACAGCAAAATAACGTTTTAGTCATGTATACTTATTGTGTATCTAAGTTATATTTTAATATATTTAACATCTACTGGTTATCCTGCCATCTAGGGGAGGGGGTGGGGGGGTAAGAGGTGAAAAATTGGAACAAGAGGTTCGGCAATTGTTAATGCTGTAAAGTTACCCATGTATATATCCTGTAAATAAAAGGCTATTAAATAAAAAAATAATAATAAAATAAAATAAAAATACAGGTATCCAGAAGGAGAAAAAAAAAAAAAGAAGGGCTACCCATGTCTGTCTGAGTGCCTTGGGGGACCTATCCCTCCTTTACACCTCATGCCCATTCTCTGACAAAGAGACACAGACCCCAGGTCAAAGGTAGAAAAAAAAGGTCCCACAAAGCCCAAGATATCAATAGCATCACCTTGGTGGAAGGTGGGAAAAGGCTAAACATACTGTATAGTAAGACATAATGAAAGTAAATAATTCAGAGAAACCTAGAAAACGCTTTGGCTGATTCAAAGTGAAGTAAATAGAATCAGGAAAACCATATAAACACGACTAAATATATATAACTGGAAAGGAAAAAAATGAAACAGAAGGCTGAGAAAGTAGGATGACCAAGCTAAGGCTCAGAGAAGAATTAAAAACTGGCTGC
Organism: Sarcophilus harrisii; assembly: GCF_902635505.1. Taxonomy (NCBI): domain Eukaryota; kingdom Metazoa; phylum Chordata; class Mammalia; order Dasyuromorphia; family Dasyuridae; genus Sarcophilus; species Sarcophilus harrisii. Next base: position 9,289,044 of record NC_045426.1, on the reverse strand, counting down.
TTCCTTGCAGAAGTGAGGAACTCTGTGTGGAATGCTCCAAGCACTGTCAGAGGCACTTAGAGGTGCACTGGTTTTGCTGAATTGTTTCTTTTCATTTTACATCTGTGTTATTAGAGAAGGATTGATGAGGGAGAGAGAACTTATCAGTAAAACAAATGCAATAAAAAGGACATCCATTACAAAACAGTACTAAAGCAACTAATGCAAAGAAAAAGAGAGGTGCTCATCAAGCTGAACACACTTCACCATTATGAGAGCCTATTCAATTTGGAATTGATTTTCCTACCTTCCCACCTAATGTGGACACATGCAGACCTCCTGTTTCTGAATGACAAAATTGTATTATAATAGACCCTAACACCAAGTTTTCTCACTGACCTCTAGTTAATGGTGATAACTGAACCCAGGACTACAACCTCTGAGCGATTTCTTTTAAGACTCTTTTCCCTCAAATAATTTTCCATGTGTCTTTCTAAATTGCAGAGAAATGAATGATTCCCATTGCTCCCCCTGTTCTGAGAGTCCCTCATGCCATGTTCATGTTATAATGGGATGATCTAATGAAGGTTTATGCTTAACGGCCATGAGGGAGGGGAAGAGCCAAGATGGCACAGCAGAGGGAATGTTTTTGCCAACCTCGCTCAATGTTCCCTTTTTATACAACTTGAAAAGCCACATTAAATTGAATCCTAAGTGGCCTAACCAACAAAATAGCTTAGTGAGTCCTTCTTCCAATCTCAGTCAGCTAAGGAGGTCTGCAGACATGGAGCTGGCTGAGAGAAGTGCAATGGTGGAACTGAAGGTAGCTGTGACCCTTGGTGGTGCCAGCGGCAGCAATAGCAGGAAAACTCAGTGCCAGAGATGGCAAGGGAACTGAATGCTGGGTCAGAAAGAATTGTCTCTGGACTTCTGTGCTACCATTGGGCACAGGACCGGCATCATCTGGAAGCTCCATCACCCATTTCCCAGTTCTGGGTTGCAGTTTATGGCTGTGGAATGGAAAGCTTGGGTTTGGTTGGTTGGCGCAGAAACCATATTTGGGTAAAGGTAGGAGACCAGGAAGTCAGTGATCATTTCCTAGATCACAGTATCTTAGAAATATAAAAAAACTTACAGGTCCCCAGAACTAACTGTGAAAGGAGCAGGAAATAAAAGCCTAAAGTTTGGGATAAAGACCCTTCTGATCCCCAGAAGTAGGCAGAGTCCAACATGAAGTCCAAAATCAAGAAATAGGCTGGAAATGTGAGCAAACAACAAAAAAGAACATGATAAAAAAAAATACTTTTGTGGCAGGTAAGCTTAATACAAAATCAGAAGACAATAATCTGAAGACATCTGCAAAATCTCAAAGAAAATGTAGGTTGAACACACGCCCAACAAGAATTCCTAAAAGAGTTAAAGAGAGAGATTTTTTTTTTAAAAAGTAACAAAAATGATTTTAAAAAATCAAATCAGAGTAAAGAAAAAAACTAGGAAAAGAAATGAAAGCAAAACAATTTCATAAAATTATAAAAAGAAAATTAACAGCTTTTTTTTTAAAGAAAGGCACAAGATTCTGAAGAAAACAAATTTTTAAAAAATAAGAATAGACAAAATTGTAAACAAAACTTCACTGAAGAAAGGACCTCCTTAAAAATCTTATTTGGCTAAATAGTGAAAGAGGTAAAATCTCACTGAAGAAAAGAATCCTTCAAATATTAGAACTGGTCAAATGGAAGCTAATGCTTCCATGAGACATCAATCAAGATACAATAACACAAAGTCAAAGAATGAAAAAAAAATTTAAATTTCAAAAATCTCATTAAAAAAACAACTGAATTGGAAAACAGATTGAAGAGAGATAATTTAAGAATGATGAGACTACTGGAAAGCTGTATTAAACCCTTGCCACCATATTTTAAGAAATTATAAAGAAAAACTGCCCAGATTATGTAGAACCAGAGGGCAAAGTAGAAATTGAAAGGATCCAGTAATCCCTCTAGAAAGACTTCTCAAAATGAAAATTCCCAAGAATATAGCCAAATTCTAGAGCTCCCATATCTAGTGCAAAAAATAAAAAATTAATTCAAATAACATGAAGCCACAGTCAGGATCACACAAGGTTTATCATTTCTACGTTAAATTAGCAGAAGACTTAGAATAGGATCTTCCAGAAAGCAAAGGAGATAGGATTACAAAAATAATCAACAAGCAAAACTGAGTAGTATTCTATAGGGGGAAATGTATATTTAATAAAATAGAGGACTTCCAAGCATTCCTGATTAAAAGAATGGAGATGAATAGAAAATCTGATATTTAAGCTAAGACTCAAGAGAAACACAAAAAGGTAAAAATTAGTGAGAAATCATAAGGAACTCTAAAAGGTTACATAAAAGAAGATATGTGGAACACCTAAGAACTTTATTATTATTAGGGCAGTTAGAAGGATTCTACAGAGACAGAGAACAAGAGTATATTATTTATGATCATGGAGAGATAAGAAGGAGAGATGAACTGGCAGAAGATGGAAAGGAGAGTAAGAATGGGAAAAATAATCTCCCATAAAAGAAGTGCATAAGAAAAGTTTTATACTGGAGGGAGAAATGGGGGAACACACAATGCTTGAATCTCACTCTCATCTGAACTGGTTCAAAGATGGAAAAATATACACACACGCACAGAGTTGAATATAGAAATCTATCTCACTCAATAGAGAAGTAGAAAGGGAAGGGGCTAAAAAGAAAGGGGAGGATATGAAAAGAGAGAAGGCAAATTAAGGGAGATGGCAGTCAAAAATAAAATATTCTTTTGAAAACGGGATAGGGTTAAAAAAGGAAGAAAATAGAAGAAAATGGGACTGAGGGAAATACACAACAATTATAACTGTCAGTGTAAATGAGATAACTTCACCCACTAAAAAGGAAAATGATAGAATGGATTAGAAATCAGAATTCAAAAATATGTTGTATACAAGAAACCTTCTTGACCCAGAAAGACACAGAGTTAAAATAAGGGGCTCAGAGTAGTATCTATTATGCCTTGGTTGGAGTTAAAAAGGCAAGGGTAAAATTTTGATACCCATTCACTGATTCAAGACTTAGAAATCATGGATTTAATAAAGCACAAGCAGAAACTATTGTGTTATCATTAATATTTCTGTCAAACAACAGCCTAGATGCAGTCTATAAGGAGATGTTCACTCAAGCTCGACAGGAAATTACTGTCCAGCAATTAATGGCACATTTGGACTCAATCTGGAAAGATGGTTATTGTAGAGAAAAGTGAATTTGCAAATCTGAGAGCAGATAATAAAAATTTCTATGGTTTTTATTAAATGGAAGATGGTCTTTTGATTAATACTAATGTTCAATGCTTTTATACCTAGAAAATGAAAATTGAATTAGACCAAATTAAACAACTATTACTTGAAACTATTTGAAGCAGAGCAAATAATAAACTGGAAGTAAACCTAAAGAGGAACAGAGGAACAGATCTGTTTACAGATCAAGAAAGCAAACTTATGGAAGCAACTATTGAATTTAACAAAAGAGATACCCATATCAAAAATGTTATTTCACAGACCAGTAATAAAATTGACATTGAAATTGCTTCACTAAAAACACTGATGGAGTCGAAGGTGAGACAATTCATTATCTTGCAGCATCTCTTTTTACTTGCCTGGCAATAGAACTAGGATTTTACTATTTCTGGGGAAAAAAAATGGCAACTTTTCAACAGGAGCAAGGCTGCTTTTTGGTGCATTTTGAAAATCTTTGCTTTTGTACAGATTCATTTTGGCCTGACTCAGCTCCTGAATAAATCCATTTGCCTCTATTCCCTGATGCCAAAAAGCTGTCATTGAGAACTTAATTAAAGTATGGTGGAAAGTTTTTTTTTAATAATTTGTCCTTGCAGGTAGTTTATAGAATTGGAAACATAGTTTGCTTATTGCATCCTGGGCAAGGATTCATCTTGAACTGCTTAGTTTTGGTTTCATGTTAAGTAAACTACTCCCCAGACTTAAGTACTCAGTGTATCTTTATTCATTTTTCATCATGCCATGATTTTATTTATAGGGTTTTTGTTTTCGTTTGTTTACTAAGTAGTAAGAAAATTATTATTTTCATATTTATATTAAAATTATGATAACTTTAAAAAGAAAAGGAAATTGAACAAATCATAAAAGAGCTCCCTAAAAAAGGGCACAGGACCAGAAAGAGTTATAAATGAATTCTACCAAACATTTAAAGAACAGTTAATGAACAATTACTTCCAACAGTTAATTATGCAAACTATTTTAAAATAAAACAAGTAAAAAAGGAGTCTTACCAACTTACTTCTATGATAAAAATTATGGTTTTGAAAACTAAACACAACAAAAACAGAAAAAGAAAACTCTAGACTAATGAATATTAATGAAAAAGTTTTAAATAAAATATTTGTGAGGATATCACAACAATGTATCACAAAAATTATACATTGTGACCAGGTTAGATTTATGCAGAAATGCATGGCTGATTCAATAACAGGAAACTTAGAGGGATAATAGACCATATCAATAACAAAAACAACAAAAGTCAATAGATGCAAAAAACCCTGACAAAATGCAACATTCATTATTTTAGAAATATTAGAAAGCACAGGAATAAATGAAGCTTTTTTCAAAACCAAGAGCAAGTGTTATCTATAATGTTAACTATAATGGGGATAAACTAAAGATTTTCTTAGTAAAATGAGGGGTAAAGCAAGGATACCCATGATCACCATTCAGTACTGTAATAGAAATGCTATCAATAAGACAAGAAAAAGAAATACATAAGATAAGAAAAAGAAACTGAATGAATAAAAATAGGCAACAGTGAAACAAAAAAGATCATTTTTTGCAAAGATGTAACCCAAGATAACCACAAAGCTTGTGAAACAATAAACAAACTTTAGTAAAGTCGCCAGCTATAAAATAAATGTACAGAAATCATCAGCAGTTCTACATACTAACAGGAAAAAAACCCCAAACCCTAGCAGAAAGAGGTAAAAAAAGAAATGCTATTTAAAACCACTCACAGACAATATAAAATATTTGGAAGTCTACTTGCCAAAGGAGATACCCAGAGATTATATGAACACAATCTCAAAACACTTTTCACAGAAATAAAAGCAAGATTTAAACAATGGGAGAAATATTCATTACTTATAAGTAGGCCCAGTCAATATAATAAAAAATGACAGTTCTTACTAAATTAATTTACATAGGCAATGCCATACCAATCAAAACTACCAAAGCATTATTTTATAGAGCTAGAAAAACATAACAAAATTTATTTGGAGAAATGGGTCAAAAATATCAAGGGAATCAATGAAAAAAAATAAGTAAAGGATAGCAGCATAAAGCAGTAATCATCAAAAAATATTGTATTGGTTAAGAAATAGAGTAGAGCACTAATAAAATAGATTAGGTATATAATGCACCGTAGTAATGGCCAAAGTAATCTCATATCTGATAAACCAAAAGATCTCATCATTTGACAAAATTGCTGAGAAAACTAGAAAAGAATTTGGTAGAAAGTTGGCACAGACTAACATTTCACACTGTATACCATAATACAGTAAAAATGGATTAATGACTTAGATATAAAGGATGATATAAGTAAATTAGAGAAACGTGGAAAAAGGTATTTATTAGATCTATGGATAAGGGACAAGTTTGTGAGTAAACAAGAAATAAAGATGATAATGGGAAGTAAAACAGATAATTTTGATTACCTGAAATTAAAAAGCTTTTGTACAAACAAAATTAATGCAACCAAAATTAGAAGAAAAAAAAACAGAAAAGTATGAGATTTTGTAGCAAGTTTCTCTAATAGCAAGGACCTCATTTCTTAAATATATAGAGAACTAAGCCAAATCTATAAAAATAAGAACCATTCCCCAACTGATAAAAAGATCAAAAGATATGATCAGAGTTTTAAGAAGAAACCAAAGCTATCAAATAGTCATGTGAAAAAAAGCTCTAAATAACAACTGATCAGAAAAATACAAATAAAAAAACTCAGAAATTCCACATCACACCTATCAGATTGACTAACATGACAATGACAAAAGCTGGAGGGAATATGAGAAAATTGGGGCACTGTTGGTGGAACTGTGAACTGATCTACCTATTCTAGAGAACAATTTATAACTATACCCAAAGTGCTATACAATTGTGCATACTGTTTGAGCCAACAATACTACTCTGCATCCCAAAGAGATCAAAGAAAAGAGAAAAGGGACTTATATGTACAAAATAGTAGCTCTTTTTTGTAGTGGCAAAGAATTTGAAACTAAGGAACTGAACCAATTGGATTCATCAATTTTGGACTGAATCAATTGGAAAAAGACTGAATAAGTTGTAGCTATGATTGAAATGGAATGCTTTTGTGCTACAGGAAATGACAAGCAAGATGCTTTCAGAAAAGTTTAAAAAGATTTATATGAATAGATGTAGAATGAAATGAGCAGAACTAGAATAACAATATTCATAGTAACAGCAAAGTTGTAATGATGGTCAACTGTGAATGACTTAGCTACTTATATCAAGACAATCCAAGACAATTCTGAAGGAACTATGATGAAAAATGCTTTCACTTCCAGAGAGAGAACTGATGAACTCTGCGAGGTGATTGAAGGGCACTTTTAAAACTTTCCTTTCCTTATTTTTTCTCTCTACAATACGACTAAAGTAAAAATGTGCTTTGCATAACTTCATATGTATTATAGGTATCATATTTCTTGCCTTATCAGTGAAAGAAGGAAGGTGTGGAGAAAGGGAAAGAACTAGAAACGGAAAATAATTTTTTTAAAAAAAAGTGTTGATGGGAGAAGTCTGGCAAAGCCACTTTTACAAGAAGCTTCACCCTAACTGAATCGTGTGCCTAACTTCAAAGAGCACAGACCCCTCATTCAGAAGGTCTCACATGAATAAAAGGACCTTCAATTCTTTCCAATGAACAGGAATTATAAATAGAGGAAATGTAGGTTCATTGGAAAGAAAAACACTCAAGCTGTTTAAAAGTGGATTGGGAGAGCAGGATCAGGAGAGCATGGATTCTCCTGAGCAACAGTAGCCTGTTTTATAGTCAAGGAAATGAAACTTTAGAGAATGTGTCATACAGCTGATGTCAGGGGCAGGATTTTGACCTGGATCGTTCAGATCATTCTGATTTGCAGCTTAGGATTTGACCACCATCACAAGGCCAGCCTAATCCTTGCCCTTTGTGCTCCTGCTGGACATGCTCTAACAAAGAAAAGAAGAAAAGAGTCGATCTTATCAGCAGAGGCTCATGGGAGGCAAAAGTATCTCTATGACCTCTACACTTGGAAAGCCATGGAGGAAAAGGGGGTCTGGAATGACTTACCTGCATCCCGATGACAGCATAGATGAAGAACAACATAGCTATGAGAAGGGCAACATATGGGAGAGCCTAAAACAAGAGAAGAATGTCAGTTAGTCTCTGGGGGTGCTGAATCACCAGTTGCCAAAGCAAACTTGAATGGAAATCTCTGAATGCCATTCAGTGCTGCTCAGGAGAATCCATGCTCTCCCAATATACTTTTAGACTGCTTGAGCGTTTTCCTTTCCAGTGAACCTACATTTGCCCTATTTGCAATTCCTGCTCATTGCTCCACATCTCCTGTTTAATCAGCAGTGGGAATGTGCCCATGGGACAGTCAAGAGGGAAAACAAGTACTCCCTGGATTCTAGATCTACCACTGCAGTGCCTTGCTTTGGTTCGACACAGGGGCTATCAAACATGATAACCAGACACTTCTAAAACAAAAACATTTGAAAGGTTTTCTTCTAAAATGAAAACATTTCAGATTACTCAATCTCACAGTGGCCAACAGGTGGGCAAGGGTACTCTCTACCTGTCCTTTTTTTTTTTTTCAAATTTGAATAAAAAACTCTTTTACTGGAGCTTAGGGACCCATTCTGAGGGCTCAGTGTTAAGACATCATATTACAGGCTAAACAATGGGAGAACTGTGCCCTCCCACTATTTGTAATGAACAACAGAGTAGGTTCTACATCACACTGGACTGCAGGCTATCTGCCACAGCGGGGAGGGCTTATGTTCTAGCCAGGATCTTGCCAATCCATCACTCCATGCCTCTATGCACTTTTAATTCCATGAAATTTCAGAGCAGCACTTGGACTCGGTAAATAGCCACTTTATTTGCAATGCAATTAAACAAAAAAACATTTTCTAATTGAAGTCCTATGTAGGAAAGCCCAGGGTATCAGTAGATCAGCCAAAAGCATTTGGTTTCTTTCCCATGGTTAATTTCTATTATCCTATGGGTATTTACTCATTAAAGATAATATAGAGTATTCAAATCAACAATCATGGATTGAATCCCTGGGTAGAAACAGAAGGTTGTTCAAATGCACACGCTCTGGGCCGGGTTTCCCTATGACAATTTCACCAAGAAGAAGTTCGAAGGAGCGTGTAACTCTCTGGCTCCCACGAGAGGAAGACTCCAAGTCAAACCGAGGCAACTCTCACCTGAAAAGATTTGATAAAAGTCCACAGCAGCGTCCGGATTCCTTCCCCTCTGCTGAGAAGCTTCACCAGCCTCATCACTCGGAAAAGACGGAAAAAGGTGATGGAAATTCTATTGCTCTCTTCCGAGTTCTGCAGGGTGATCACGGAGTGGTCAAACACAATAAGAAGGAGAACATGCAATACTTTCAGAAAAAACAACAACAACAAAACAGCAACAGATGTGAAAGTGGCAGAGGTAAGAAGTGGAGATGTGTTTCTAAGGTCTTGTCGTCTTGAAAAACCATGGTATGGAAGGAGAAGGTCCATGCTGACAAGACAGGCCGCCGTGCGGCTGCCACACACACACCACATGCACGTCCTTTTTGGAGGGAGCTCGGGGCATTGCACACTGACAATGACCATTCTAGGTGGACGATCATGGCAAAGACAGAGAACACCAGTGGAAAACTAGACATGACCAGAAGAATAACTGAAAGAGGCAAAGCCACCGGGGGTCGGTCACTTGTCTTACCCCAGGAGCAGCGGTTGGGACAGGGACGGGGCTACTCTCATTGTCAGTTGGCTTTAAGAAATCAAATAAAGATGAACAACATTAATGAACAGGAGTCGTGAACAGAAAGTCAGGAGGACATTGACGTGTACACTTCTCGGGATAGCATGCCAGTCAGCGCCCTCCTTAAATGGGCCCGGAGAGAGCCGTGCCACCTGTAGTGGTCAGTGCCCTTTACCTACTCTGGACCTGTCTGAAGGTCGCCCAAAGGACAACACCTCCCTGGAAAGCCTCAGTAAAGATTCAAGACCCCGGTTCTTCCATAATGGCAACCATTTCAAGTCCAGTTTTGGTCTTTCTTTGATGCTGCTTCTCTCCTTATTTTGAAAAGGGAATAAACAAGGGTTTTGAATCATCCTCAATGAGGGATGCTGCATTAGCTTTCTGCCTGAGGAACAGGACTCTGATGAAATACAATATGAGCAGCCAGTTATCTGCCTCCATGGCCCCATATCCATTGGATTGGAGCCTGACCCTCAGGCAAGGCTTGTTTTTGCCCTTATGGGTACCTCAAATTCATTTGCCAATTTGGAGTTTTGAAATCATTCATGAGGATTACGAGCTTTGCCATATAAGAATCCACTTCATCATCATTTCATGGCATAAGAATCACAGGCAGGAAGCAAGAGGCTTTTTGCTTATTTTTTTGCACTATGAACTTTGAATTTGCTAGGCAAATTCATAATGTAACTTATGTAATATAAAGTTTTAACCTGGACATTTAAACTTCTTATGAATAAGCGTATGGGGACCTCTTTTTTTCTCCACCATTATAAGTATCACCAAAATAGAACCTGCAATAGTCTAGAAGGAAAGTTTCATAGGAAAAGATTAAAAAAGGGTGAATGAGTGGAAAGAGGAAAAGAAGGGAGAGGAGTCTCTTAGGAGGCTCATGAGGAGGCCTTTTGCGGCATCATTTGGCGTCTGGGGAAGGAGCAGCATTTCAAAGCTCTCCCAAAAGGTAGAGGAGAATAAGGGAAAGATGGGGGTCTTGAGGACATCACTGAAGGAAAATGTAGAAAATAAAGGTCATCTCCAACTTTAAGGAATTCTTCCCCAAAGAAAATACAATAGAAAATACCTAACGAGAGAAAAGACAGAAAAGAAAACGGAAGGGGAATCAGAGAACAATAAGTGCAGAAAAAATAAATTTAAAAGCATCACTGGAGAGCCCCAAAACAAGTGGCTCTTAATCAGATAAAAACAGAGGTTTAGAAGTAGCCTCTGTAAATGAGCTATGTCAGTGAAGCTCATGGTGTTTCTCGTACTTTCCCTCTTCAGCAGACCATCTTTAAATGGGTCACACTTCCCTAATCTAAAACTCATCTTGGGACTAGGAACAGAGAGTTGCCATCTTCCCAAAGTTCTCCAGACTTCTTGGTCATGTCCACATGGCAGCTCGTCTGGGATGCCTGGATCCAGACGGAGTAAGAGGGATACGGATGTCCACCTATCTCTGTTTGATGCTCCAGGGAAGCAGAGATGATGATCTTCAAATCTGTCCAACCCTCTAGTCTGTTCACAGATATCTGAGAAGCCATTTTTCTCAGCTCTCCCTCTTATGCCCAGACAGCTTCTCTTGCCTACCTTCGTCTGACCTGCCTTCAGTTGGACTCTCTGAAAACTGATTTTCATATGAAGTTATGAGTTATAGTCAAGAACGACTATATATATGAGTTAGTCAAGAAGACTAGGGAAGTATTACCCTCTTTTCAAATGAACCCTCTGAAGGACAGGAAACCAGTGGCCTGTGAACTGAAGACAATGCCATCCATTGGGTTTTTTGAAATGACAGCAAGATATAATAGGTCCACAAAGAGGGAATGAGAAACCTTGAGAGCAAAGCCAGCCCAAAATTCATCAGGAGAAGGCAGTGACCCAAAGCTTCCCTGTACAGCTACCATTCCTCTCTCGCAGGGTCAGTGTGTTCACTCACAGGGTTTCACAGGATTTCTGGGCTAGAAGATACCTTAGAAGTCCTCAGGTCCTACTCTCTCATATTACAATCGACTAAAACGGAGGCCCAAAGAGTCACAGGCACTGCAAACCCAAGCTCTGTGCTTACAAAGAGGGATGCTATCTGTCCACTGCCCCACAATGCTGAGTGGTGAGGGACAGCTTCACTGGCTCATGCAACTGAGAAAGTTTTAGTTTAGAAATCAGACAACACTTAAGATGCCAAAATTATCAGTAAACGTTTTTTCTCTCAAATGCAAATGTTCTTGGCTGAAAAGGGAGAGGGGCAGGTGATCAGATGATTCTCAGGGAGGCTGTCATGGTTTTCACTGGGCACCATTCAGGAATGGCCATCCAGAGAGTGTAGCCAGTCAGGGTGGCTGGAGATGGACACCTGGGAGGAGGGGCAGTTTCTCTGGCAGGATATTCTGTTCTAGGTGGATTGGGGGGTGAGAATTTGGGACTCAACTCAAAATCCCAGATGCCCCAGAAAGAGAGCCACTCACCTCCATATCTTTTGCCCTGACTCAGGTGGCTTTGAAATAAGGAGATATGGCTGCAGTGTGGTAATGAGGCACCAGCTAACTGGTGGCTTTTGGCAGCTCCCAAGGGCTGTAGCTTTTAGAGCCAATCGGTATCACCAGGGCATCCCTTAGACTGTCCACTCATCGGGGTGAAGTCAGCAAATCCTGAGAGGAAGGGCATCCTTCTGAGGGCCTTCTTAGGCTGCAGGGCAGGGTCAGAGGGCAAACTTCTGAGGGCCTTCTTAGGCTACAGGGAAGGGTCAGAGGGCTCAGACTACTGCTGTTCTTTGTCTTCTCCCCTCTGTCCAACTCTAACAGGATGAATGCAAAGGATTCTCTGAAGGACCACTGCAGTTATCCAGCTGCTCTTGTGAGGGAACGGGGAAGAGGGTGATCCTTATCTTGCAGTCTTAAATTAGGAGGGAGTAGAAATTTTGCTTCCAAATTTATCTCACAGAGATGGGAGCCCCAAGTCAAAGACTGTAAGAGATTAGTTAGCTCCCCAACAGGGCTAAAGCCAGAGAAAGCTATCCAGATCACTAGTGACCAGGATCCTGCAGTCTCCCTTTGCTTTCTGGGTCAGCCCCCTCAGCTCTGTCATGAGACACTTCTGCAGTTTTGATGGCTGGATACCTGCCAAAAATCCCTCTGGATGGCCTGAAAGGACCCAGTCTAATGGACTGCGTTAAATTCTTCAGGAGATTAAACTCTATGATGTCATCGGAGAGTTAAGATTACGACTGCCTTTTGTAGTCTGGCTGATATGACAATAAACCTGAAACTCTCAACAGGAAATAACGTCTGAGGCAGACATTGTGAGCATTTTGATGACAGATAGCATCACATCTTGGTTCTAGGTTTTGTCTTTGTCAATGAGGTTCCCTCAATCAACTGAGCTCCGTATATCTGACATTTTAGAAGCTTTTAAGCAAATGTGTTGAAAATGTGAATTTAAAAACCATTAAATTGTGAATGAAGCCAGGTGGAAAACTTGGAGAGGAGGGGGAGAAAACCAGGTGAGCATGCATGGGAGCTTCAGAGAGGGCCATCCAAAGTGTTTTAAGCAAAAAATACAAATGCAAGTTTTTCGTTTCCCAACAATAATCTATCTTTGGGAAAACAGGAAAGAGCTTATTAATCCTCACAGGTCCTTTTGGCCAATCACAGAACCAGCTGTGACTGGCCCAAAGGATACCCTCTCGGGGACTGTACCTGAAACCAAGGAAAACAATTTAGATGACCACAGTCGATCTTTGGGATGTCCTGTGCAACTCTGTGAAACCAAACGTGAATTAGCCCGAGGATGTGGCCTTTAGTAGTGAGGATGGTTTGATAATAACGTCAACAGATAAAGGCTTACATATACTTGCCTCTACAATTTTCTAAAAATAAAATGAACATGAAAATAAATTAGTCAACAGAAAAGGAATGTCAACAGAAGTCGGGGAAATTATAGAATGAGTGAATAGCAATGAACGGTTGATAAATGAATAAGAGGTGTCCTTTCACTGAGGCTTCATTCTTGAAAGGAAACCCCTGCCAGTCATGACTATTAAACTCCTCTGTGACTAAAACTCTGAACAAGTAGCCTGAGTTCTTGAGAGGTCACTTGATTTGCCTGAGGTCAAGCAGATAGGACCTGCAGGAGGATGGCCTTGAATTCATGGTGGGCTTCCTTACTTTCAGCCAGAATTCTAGCCTTTCTCCCAGATTGTGGGAGACAAGAATCAGAGGACTTTGTGTTGGAGGTCTCCCAACAAATCAGTGACCCAAAGGTGAATCCTGCTTTGTACACTTACTAGCTGTGACACTCTCTGGGTAACTACACCTGTAAATGAGAGGGCTGAACTTGAGGTCTCTCAGTCCTTTCCAAGTTAACCCTGTGATCCTCTGACCTACATGACATGCTGCCAAGGGAAAGTGAACAATCTGCTTCTGGGAAAACTCTAGGAGATGGAACATTAGAAAAGGGCCATTACCCTTTTTTTCTTTTTGTCCCAGATATCCTTTTGATAAGACAATGCTTTTAAATGCAGAGGATGACAACAGAAATTATATTTAAATAAAGTTGTACATTTTTTTTCCACATTCTGACTCTGTAAAAGCTCTCCAGAGATCAGGTGAAAGATCTCTTGGTTAGAGCATTAGAGCATAGAACTTGACTCCTTTGTGAACAAAGAGAGAGATCCAAGAAACTCCTGAAAAGGATAAGACTTGTGAGCCCCCATCAGACCGGACTAGATGACAAAGAGACAGCTCACATTTGGACAGGATAGGGTTTAGAGAGGCCGACACAGAAAAGTCCCTTTGGCTAAACCACAGCGGTTTTGTGATGTTGGTATAAAACACCCTCATCCTCATCCTCACCTCCCCCTGACATGGGGAATGTGTAACTTCACCACCTCTTCTGGTCCCATAGTGGATGGCGTTCCCATCTAGTGTCAGGCTGGAGTATGGCCCTGGAAGGGGGGAGGGGGTCTCCTCAAGTGTCAAACTGGGAGCCTGCTGGCGGGTTAGCTCCCTGCTTCCTGTTATTGGGGAGATAATGTGGCACCTGGGGGACAAAGGCAATGCTTATTCACCTCACACTGCATCCAAGGCATGGAGGACTCTGGGAAATGGGCACACTCCCAGTTCTGGCACCCCCTTGGACCAGGTGCTGGCTGTTCAGCTGGTCAGACTGTGTGTCCCTGACCTCAGCACTGGGACCAGCCAAATGCTTCCTGCCAAGGACGTGGCTCAGCAGACGGGGAGCAGACGGGGTTCCCTGCAAAGATGGTGCTCTTGGGCTAAATAGGGTGGAACATCCCTGACTACAAAAAGATGGTGTAAAAGTATCAGTGGGACAAGTGAGAGACAAGAGAATGCCGATCGGGTGCTTTAAGAATTTGGGAAAGATCCCCTTCTTCTCCAGAGCAGACAAATGTCCGACGCCAGCTGCTGGAGAGCTGAGGTGGGAAGGAGCCAGCTTTGGCGTACAATGGCTGAGTGGTGATGGCGAGAACCTGCAGGAAGGCTCAGCCCTCTGGAACCTCACTCCCACCCTGCGGGGAAGATGAGGCTCATTTATAGGCAAGTGGAAGCTGCAACTCTCAGCAACTGATGGGCATCCAGTGCCCAGCCCTGGTCCCAGGGAGGTCCTGGGGGCCAAGCCTTTGCGGTGACTCTGGGCTTTTTGACATGCCCATCACTAGGACACAATCAAACCCCTGAAAAGCCCCATGAGAAGATCCTGCCCCTGGGATGCTGGGATTTCACATTGAACTTTTCCCGCTGTGACACAGTCAGAAACAACCTGAGGATCTCCTCTCTTGACAGCAGTTTGACTGACTTCAGGATGCTTTCTCAGACAGTTGTCCCATTTTATCATCACCCAAGCCTGTAAGCTAGGTAGGAATGATTCCTTTTGATAGATGAAGAAACTAATAAGGGTTGTGAGAGGCTTGAGTGGGGTTTCCCAGCAGCTTGGCAGTGGGACCCAGATGAGGACACTGGCCTTCTTAACCCGAGATGGGTTCCCTTTCCCTCGTGTCCAGCTGCAGCACCTCCCTGATCTTGGGCAGAGGGGCCACAAGAAGGGCCCCATGTCTGCTCTACATCCCCTTTGAGGGGTCCCAGGCAGAACCACCTGTGTCCCAAAGACCAGCAGACAGAGAATGAAGACTCATGCCCCAAGCAGGGGGCCAAGGAGAAGTAAGAAAGGCTTCCTTGCACAAAGGGAACCCCAGAATCACCCCCAGAATGTTTCAGATAATGCTCCAAATAACTAGAAATTCAATGTTCCAAGCTGCCCGTGAGGTTTTGATCAATGTTTGTGGCCACTGAGAAAGTCTGGCACCGGATGGAAGCATCCCTGAGCTCTCTTGACCCTGGCTCCTCGGGCGTCCATCTACCTGGACTCACTGGAACGGGACCCAAGAGCCTCCTCAGAGAGGATGGTGGGAAAGGGTTTCTAGGGGAGGCCAACAATCCTCTCCTTCCCCACCCCTGGGGGGGTGGTTTTTTAACTGGGGGGTGGTTAAAAAACAAAACATAAACTACACTTTCCTTCTCAAGAGCTGTCTCCTGCTTTTGGATGCTGACAAGAATACTGTGGCTTAGACTAGTGTGGACTCAGACAAGGTGACAACGATATCATTTTTATGGTGACTTCAGGAGGTCGCAGGGGCAAGTATTCTTAGCGTCTTCCTCTAGCAAATGGAAAATTTGAGTTCCTGAGATATGTGATTACTTATTCCGGCTATGTGGCTAAATGGTGGAGTTCAATTCTCAAATAAAAAGGTTATACCCAGTCTTTGGGAAAATGCTGCCAGGTCCTCCATTAAAATACATTTTTAAAAATTTCCAAATTGGTTTTTGTCTTGTGCATTTGGGGGAGATTTTTAAGCGTGCTAAATTGTTTTGGCTCCCACGTCACTGCCCAACACGGGCAGGAGTTCCTGGGCCATGTTTACAAGAGTGTAAACATGACAGCATTTACTGGAGAAGGTGCAAAGTTTGCTACTTACATTCACTTCCGTAATAGCGATATCAACAACGCTACCAACAACAATTAAGGCATCAAAAGTGTTCCATGCATCAGTGAAATAGTGCTGTTAGAGCAAGCGATCAGGAGGGCCCCGGAAAGAGAAAGCACAGAGGGGACAAAAAAGAAGAGAAGGACAGTGTTAGGAGAGAGCAACCTGGGCTGGCGGGATGGACTCGGTGAGCCTCCCTGGCTCCCCTGAGAAGAGTAGGGGAGACGCCCGAGGCCCAGTGGGTCCGCACTAGGTGAGGTCTCTCTTCAGAACTCAGGAAAGGAGCAGCCATCCCACCTTTCCTATCAGAGGCTAGAAGGCCTAAGGATTGTAAAGATGTCACTCTTCAAAACCGGGAGGCTCAAGCAAGAGCTCCAAGAGGAGAAGACGCCTAGAGAGAAAGGGTTGGTGAGGAGCGACGGAGCGGGGCCCTCCGCGGAGGCGGGGCGGCCTCCTGGGGTGGCCGTGGGTCGGGTCAGCCGCTACCTGTGACTTGTCCAGATGATGAGAACTGGGGGGGGGGGGGGGGGGGAGCACAGAGGGAAGCAGACCAAGAGGGAAGAAGCACAGGGCAGGCACAGTCCAATGCAGGGGGGCATACTTACGTCCGCTTCGCTGAGGGCCACGTCTACAATGCTGCCGATAACGATGAGGGAGTCAAACGTATTCCAGGCATCACTAAAATATCCCTGGACAGAGCAGGCAGGGGCAGACATTTATGATCATGTTCCAAATGCCTTGGACCTAAAGGGGCTTCTACTCCTGCAGGTGGCGGGGGGAGGAGTGGAGGGGCAGGAGAAGTGGGCTCACGACTGGGGGAGGGGGGCAGCGGGGAAAACAACAATATTGTCTACTGACGGAAAGCCCCGGGAGGGCCGCGGGAGGGGCTGGTCTGCAGGGGCCAGCAGCAGCAGCAGCAAGGGCGCCTGGGCCTGAAGCAGGGATGCAGCAGCTCCGCAGCCTGCCAGCAGAGTGACAGGCGGGCCGGTGGGAGAGGCGGAAGGGGCCTCCTGCTCTCTGCAGGAGAGCTTTCAGCTCCCCTTCGCTCTTCTAACCTCACACCCTGAGCGGCAGCCATCCCACTCCTTCTCTCAAATCATGTCCTTCCTATGTGGGCAGGCTGTCCTAGGGAGCAGAGGCTCCCCCCAAACAGGAGCAGAGGCTCCCCCAAACAGGAGGCTTGTTGGGGAGGAAAGGGAGACGTTAAGACTTTTTTTTTTTTTTGTAAAGTGGGATTAGCCAGAAATTCTGCTGCTCTGTAGAAATGCCCATGGGAATGAGCCACCAGATTGAATGGCTTGTATTTGGAGTTCTCTCCCCTGCCCCAGCTGGTGGCCAACCAGCTCTCTGCTAGAATTCTAGCCCCTAAATTTAAAATAAACAATTTTTTTACAAAGAGAAACCCAGGCCAATTCAGTCCTGACCAAAGCCCTTTAGCATCTTTCTCTCCTCTTGTCTCTTAAGGTGCCTTGTACATTCATTTTCTTTTTTCTCACCTCCTCTTGTCTAAGCAGAGTCTGCTCTTACTCAGGCAGTCAATTTGAGAAAGAGCCAAGACACTTGGTGCTAAATTATAAATAATTGATAGGTCTAACATAGCACAGGATAAGCAATTAATAAATATCTGAATTAATTAATATCAGTCTACTATGGTTCCTTTCCCAGAAGTATTTGCATTTTAACAGAGAAACAATACCTTAAGCCAAGGGGATTTCAGAAATCAATACTAGGTTAAAGAGGAAGACATCTGTAGCCAGGAAAAGTCCCTCATTACACTGTAAAGATGGATTTGACCATTTTTTAGGTCAGGCTTTTTCTAAATAAATAAAAACAAAATTTTAGCTCATTCCTAACTTAAATGGTTAGCAATCCCCAAACTGCTACCCCCACCCCCACCAATTGCCGCCCCTGTTTTGGGGCTGAAGGAGCTGGCAGTGAGAGAAGAGCGTAGTCTCCTATCACTGGCTGCACAAGGAGGAAGATGTCAGAGGTAGTCAACACGCACTAAGGTTCGGGCATCAACTTCCAAATGGGCCTAATTCTGGCTTGGAAAAAGCTCCCAGCTGTGGGCCAACTCCTTCTACCTGCCGCCTGGTCTAAGATAATCAAGGGGCATGAGTCCCCCAAGTCTGGCCTTCCTGGCAGCCTTTCTCTGGCTTCCTCTTGAATAGGCGGTAACATATTTAAAATCAGGAAATGATCAAGGAAGGATGAATCGGGACAACTGAACATCAACTTCATCCTCTCCATTCAGCCAACGACTGGGTCCTTCCTCTCTTGGATTCATCCTTTCCTTTTCAGACTTATGGCTCTACCTCCTCATCTGGGCCTAGTTACCTCATTTGGCTTATTGGAGTAAGTGATCTCTCTGCTTTACTCACTTGGTCAATTAGTCACTCAACACACATTTAATAGGTGCCCGCTATGTGCCAGGCACTGTGCTGGCCAGAGATACAAGGGCAGAGAAGGAGGGAGACAACCAGGACCTACAAAACTAGGGCCAGCTAAATATAAAGTTAATAAATACAGTTGTTCTCACGTGCATGTATACATACACACACATAGCATTCAGAGAGAAGGCAATAGGCTAGACAGGGCAGGGGACTGGGCGTAGACTCTCTTTCCCTCCCCTCCACTCTGCCAGGAACCAGATACATTGCTCAAGCCCTTGCTGTTCATGTCTCTTCTTTACCTAGCATCTAGAAAAGATCCTCACTGCCAATCTGGCACCACAGCTGGGCTTTCCACTGGATTATGTGGCCACAAGGTGACCAACTCAGCCTTGGGTTGCCCAGATTATTTCATTGGCACATTCCTGCTCCTGTCCACACCCACCAGGCTTCTCTTGGCTTTCATGCCTTTGCTTCTGCTCCTCCTTGTACCTAGAACACATTTTCCCCTTCTCTGAAAAGTCAGATCCTTATTCAAGATCCATCTAAAATTCTACCTCCTCATTGAAGCCTTCCAGGAATGACTTGGACAGAAAAAGATCTTTCTCTTCTCTGAAATAAACACAATTCTGTTAACATTCATGATGTGCCCATTACACAGAATGTGCTATGTTAGGCCAAGCAGACGACCCAGGACACAGGCAGATTCTGCCACTTAGAACTGGGATTTGGACAGGATACTTCAACTCACCCAGTCTCAGATTCCAGATCCATACAAGAAGGAGACTGGGTTAGATTACCTAAGATCCATGAAAAATTATTTGAGAATAGTGACAATAGGTTACAAAATGTCTGGTTCTGGGTTTTAAACACATAGCTGGGTTTCTTTAGAAGAGACAAAATTGATACTGGAGAAAGTGAACAAGCATCAATTTGTGGAAAACCGGGAAAAATAAACTGGTTAGCTAACAAAACAGACACTAACTCCCGGTATGGTCAGTACAATAAATGAATCTGAAACGGTCACATTTCTTTACATGGTGATGAACTGCAGAACCCTGATTTCCTTAATGTGACCTTGTGAAAATCTGAACAAGTCGGCTACTTCTAACAATTAGAACAAGGTCCTTTTCTGGTTAAGATTAGACAATGTGGGGACATTTGCAAAAATGCCACACTGCCCTGGCTGCTCTTTTTTAATCCTATCTTTACAGCTACAAGAACCACCCCCCCCCATCACCACTTTCTTGCCTGTTCTATTCCCGAACCTTCTTTATTTGCTCCCACATTTTACTCTACATTCAGCTATTCCCTCAAACTTCATATAGAAAAAAAAAAGATCAATGTGAAAAGTTATTTATGAAGGGGCTCAAACGATCTTCTTACCAATTTTTCTCCGTACCCCATGTGGGATGCTTGGGCATAATAAGAGGCTTTATAAGGTTCCAAATTCTAGGAAAGTTTTCAAGATTTTATCTTGAAAATTTCAATATTTTAAGCCATAGGTTGTAGAAAAACATATTGTTGATAGTATAAAAGCAATTAAACATATTTAGGACAACAATACTAATACCAGATATTCCTATTCTAGAACCAAGGCAAATAAGAAGTCAATGTTCTGGACAAGACCTGTGTTCTTTTAGTTTTAGAGAACTGAAGCCTTGATCGACTGTGAGAAACGCCATCTAGAAAAGCAGCAGCATCCAGTGGAGAGCTTTTTTCTTAGAGTCAAGAGGAGCTGGGCTCACCCCACCCTTTGGACACATCTTTGAGCCTCAGTTTCTCTATGTGTGAAATGTGCCACATCATTGTGGCTTTGGATAAAATGGGCTAGTAGGCACAAAGATCCTACAGAAGCCAGGCCAGTTTACAGGACAGTTCTATCATCCCAAAACCCCTCCATGGAAGAGTTAGACTGGATAGGGTTTTAGAAGTCCTCGGCACATGAGCAGGAACATTCTGGGGCAGGAGAGGGGTGGATGTGGAGGATAAAATTCATTTTAAAAGTATGTTCACTTTATAGTAAACTAGAAAGACAGATTCCAAGTGACAGAGCAGCTCTTCCACAGGGAAGCAGCCACTGGTGGCCCTTCCCAGTATAAAGAGCCTGGTGCTGGGATCCTCAAGGCCCTTTGCACTGATTGGGTGCAAAGCAAGAAGGGTGCTATCTCTCTGGGCAGTCCATGGCTCCAAAGCAGCTTCAGTGTGACCAAGGGCCTCAAAGAGTAGAGAGTATGTTATTATTCCATTTTACAGTAAGGAAACTGAGGCTTAGGGAGATTAAGTCTGATTATGTAGATTTATTGACAGAAAAGGCTGCAGGTTCTTTTGCTTAGAAGTTTCCTCATGTACTTGCTTGACCTTTTAAATTTTTAATCTTTAGTAACAAGCTAAAGAGCTAATGAGCATCAAAGCCAGAACTTGAACCCATGGCTCCTTTTCCATGGGATCTCACTTCCTAAAGCAGGGATGGAAACTCTTTTTCTGCCAAGGGCCATCTGGATATTTATCACGTCATGTGAGGGCCATACAAAACTATCAATCAGAGAACTCAAAACAGTGGGAGGTTGCTGTACTTAGCTTTGAGCTAATCATTGCCTGTGGTGACCTTAAACAGCCGGCAGGCTGGAGGTTCCCCACCCCTATCCTAAAGGATGGACAAACCAAAGAACTGCCTATCAGAAGAAAGGGTTTCTTCCTATCAGTGCTTTATGTGGCCATCTCAGAGAGCTCTTTGCTGTTATTCTGTTATCTGGGGCCAGCATGCCCTTTCAATAAATTACAACTTAATTGCCACTGGTTAAAATATTCTTGTTTATTAAGGCTTCCAGATAGAAAAAAATCATCCAGTGGAGACTGTTCTTTGTGCCCTCAGCAAAGGTCACAAAGCCATGATTCCACAAGATTGTTGAATGCTGTATCTTGAGTCTAAGGCTGAACAAAGAACCAGAAACCTTCATAGAACCTGCAGTTGTTGTGTCTCTCAATGTTGTTCCTCCCTCCACCGTGTCCTTTCTTCCCTGTCCATGACCCAGGACTGCTGGCCCTACTCAGGCCTTTATCCTCTCTCCCCAGGACCAGAGCCTCTGGGCCTTCCTGCCCACTGAGGCTGGGCCTGAGGCTGGTGGTTCCCCCTTAGCCGATGTCAGGATACAGGACATAGGGAGGAGGCAAAGCCGGCAGGAGGGGAGTGTGTCCACAGAGCACTGGGAAAGAAACCCACAGGAGGAAGACTGGAATGGCCCGGAGGATAAAGGGTATCTTTGGCCAAACTCCCTAGGCTGGGCCACAGTGAGTGGGGTTTCAGGTCTCATTGTGCTGGACGTAGAAGGAGGCAAGCAGAAGGCAACCATGATTTCACTGGTCTTCCTGGGGACGGCCACCCCATCCATCCTCGGCCCCTGACATTCCTGACTTCTTTCTTCACCAAAATCCAACAGCTTCCTCCCCCTGGAAGATCTTTCTTTCTCTGATTTTGCCTCCTCCGACTGATCGGTTTCTTCTGGAACCTCCATTTTAAGGAGCCATGTTCAGTCCTTCATTCCTCTCTGGGCTCCCTTCCTGACTCTCTAGGCTTCTCCACCCTAACCCCATGGGGGTTTCTTCTCCCTTCCCTGCTTTTCAGAGTCACACAGCTAATATGTGTTAGCAAGATTTAAATAAGCAATATCTTGAAAATAATTTCTATTTTATTTAGTCATGGAACAAAAATCTTTTTGTTCTCAAAAGTAATAATTGCAAAAGCAATGTAACTTTAGACTGCTTTGTTTTTTTTTTAAACATTGGCTCAAAAATTGTCTTTGTATCCCCAGTTCTTAGCATAGTGTCTGGCACACAGTATTTATAAAAGCTTATAAACTGACTGATGGAATCATTAATCAGTCTTTTTTGGGTCCAATCTTTCAATTAGTTCAAATTTACCCAACTGTATTATGAGTTTGCATCTTTCTATCTTGTTTACAATTTTGACTCTGTCAAAGGCTTTGATAAAATCTGGTTAAACTATATCTAGAGCAGTCCCCTGATCTAGTAATCCTGCCAAAAAAGGAAACGGGGTTAGTGCGGCAGGACCTCTTCGTGAGGAAGTGATGCTGGCTCCTTGTGATTTCTGCTTTCCTTTCTAGTTGTTCATGAATCATTCTTGTATTTTCTAGGATTTTACCAGGACTCAAAAATCAGACTCATACTTGATTCTTCCTTAAAAACTCAAAATAAAAAAGGCCCAAGATGATTGTCAGATTGCCTCAAAATCTTTCAGAGATCTCAGAGAAAGGTTTAGAAACACCTGCTGGTTTTTTTCAATATTTAGCTTTCCGGGGGACTTATATGTGTTGAGGACAATGAGATGTTCTTCCTACATTCTACTTATCTTGAATTTCAACTACTCATTAGCCATTTTTGTTCTTTCTCTTCTGGTTCAAAGAACAGACTCCTAAAAAAATAAGCAGTTTGCCTGGAATGGCCCTGCCTTGACTTTCATTGCTCTCTACTCAGCCATCTATCTATCCCAAATAATGATCTCATTTATTTTCTGATAGCTTTCTTTTCTGTAATTTAGTTTTTGAACAACCATTTTTTGTAGGCCTTTGCATTGCCAACACACTTTAGGTCCCTCTAAGGTCTAGCCACTGTGACCCTATTCTTACAGGGTCATGTCACACCTTTACATTCATCATCCCTTACCTACCATCTTTCCATCTTTAATATGTGCCTTTTAAAAATTGCTTGACAAATTCCCTGTATATTTCTAGCAGTCCCCTTAGACAACAACCCCTTTTCTTTTTTATAGGGCTGTTTCTCTTTCTCTTCTCACTTGGAGATTCCAGATTTCATCAAATGAGCACCTTCGTGAGTCAGGGAATAGAATCAAAGCATTTTAAGATTTGGAAGGGACCTCAGTAACCAATCCTTGTCTGAAAAAGTCCCCACTCTAACAAACTTGCTAAGTGGTTATCTAGCCTCAGCTTGGAGACTTTCAATGAGAGGAAACCCATTACTTCCTGAGAAGGCTTTTCTCCTGTTTGGATTGCTCTGCTTCTTAGAGGAAGGCTGCCAGAGCATCAAGCTTAAATTTACTTTTAAAAACTCTCCCCTGGGATCAGAAGGAATCAATCTAAACTTGTTTTCACTCCTCTCCTGATTTTCCATATTTCTCCAAAATATCCCATGAGTCCTCTCTCCACCCTGGGGAGGTCCTCTCTCAACAAGTGGAGTTTCTATTTTGGGAAATACCCTCAGTCACATACCCCAAGACCTTCTTTTTAATCTAGCCCACATCTCTCCATTGTGTTAACCAATGTGAGTTGATTGCCACCCCTTTCAAAGGGCATATAAATTGTGACCCCACTGCCACTACATGTCTTTGGTCTGAGAGAGAGGGCCAAATGATCATTCTTTTATTAATAACAAGCTTGACTCATTAATAAAAATGATAAAATTACCCAGAAACTATGTTTGAACCTTCTGATTCTAGATCTATGATCATAGAAACCAACCAGCCCACCACCAATCCAGTGTCTCTTCTTGCCCATGCTGGGAATTTTCCTTCTTGTTCACCGGCCTCAAGCTTCATAAACTTCATCAAGCTTATTGCATCATTTCTTAATAGAAAACATGAAAATGATGCTGTAGCCAAAAGAAAAAAATGGAGTTCTTCCCCACATTCTTTTTTCTCTGACTGGAAAGGATGTTTTGCATTGTACTTGGCCCTTGTGCTAGGGTACACCTTGAAATATTGATATTCAAATTTAGGCAATTATACCAAAGTAACTTTCTGGCTCAGAATTTTGGCAGTGGAGAATTATACATCACCTTAAGATCAGGCTATCATGTTTCTGTTCAAGGAGAGAGCTGGATATGATCAGCCAGAAAATATAAAACTCTTTATCTACTAAGCCAGAAAGGTTTCTTAATCCAGAGAACATATGGGAATAATAGGCCCAAATGGATGGAAAACTATTATAGATAAATGCATCAAGTTCTTGAAGCTGAAATGATCAATGCTGAATCTGTAAAATTTTCTTATTGATCCTGTGCACAATTGACTGATTTTGTCTTGTAATTGCTTAAAGTCATGAGTCTCTGTCTCTGAACTAAGTACAGAATTCATCTGGCCTATAAGGAGTTAAGTTTAGAAATAGAGTATTCCTGTTAATCACTGATCTATTGTTGTACCAAGGAATTTATTTGACCTTGGGAACTGGGTGTGAACCCAAGGGAATTCAATGTAAAATCTTCATATCACCAAGTTATCCTTCAAGGATATCTGGTTTGTTTCCCAAAAGTCTAACCCACTATTTTGTAGTGAAGAGGGGAGCATAAGTAAGAAAGGGAAGGAAGGAAGAAGTGTAGGAGGAAGGTGTTATTGATAACCCTCATTAACAATCTTCCAACTAATAATATTGTTCCCTATGACTCAGCTCTGTAACCAAACATGTTGCCTCAATCCCATGATGTCATCTACCCTGTTTTGTTCTTTTCCCCCCTATACTCCCAAAATCTATAAAAGGGGAAAAAATTCTCCTTTTGCTTGTAGTTCTAGGAATAAATGGAGGCAAGTTTTTAACCCCTTATTGACAGGCAGCCTTTCCCTGCTAATAAATGTTATCTTGCTCAAAGAATTGCCACAGTTTATCTTTGTGTTAAATTCCACATATGCTAAAGTTCCTCATTCCAAGGGAAGGACATCCTCAGATGAAGATGAGCAATACATTTTTAGTGAAGAGGATGTGGATTCATATCCCAGCTCTACTACTTGCTGCAGATGTGACACCAGGCAAGTCACTCAGAATTTAAACCTGACCCCTATGGTACCATCCAGAGGAAGTTTTTGGTATAGTTGAAATAGCACTCAATCTAGAACCTAACTTCCTACTGGTTACCAGCAAAATGACCCTAGGCAAGGCATTTATTTATAAAATTCATACAACAGCAGCATAATCTTTCACTAAGGTATCAGTGACCTAATTTTAATATAATCCACACCTCTCCATTATATTAACCAATCTGAATTGATTGTCCCTCCTTTGGAACTCATCTTTTTTGAAGGGCATATAAACCATAACCTTATTGCCACTGTCTTTGGTCTAACAGAGATGGGTTTTTAATAAAGAGCAATGAAAATGTCTGCTGAATGCTCTGCAACCTTAAAGAATCTATAAATGTGAGCTATTATTATCGTTATTTCATTCTTTTTAACTGTTCCTTTGATGGAGCTCAGAGAGAAATAGAAATACTTCTCTCTCTCTCTCTCTCTCTCTCTCTCTCTATATATATATATATATATATATATATATATATATATATATACACATACATACATATATATTTAATTTAGTGTTTGACAAATTACTGGAAAAAATGATTGGCTTTTTGGTAACTGAATAAAAGTATTGAGGTATAAATTCATCTTATACAGACTTGTTGAAAGCACTGTTGTGATGATTCAAGTAGTAGACAGCAGGGAGGTACTGTATGCGACTTCCTGTTCTCATGTGCCTTTTATTTCTTCTGTCAAGCTTGTTTTATTTTGTTTTTTTCAAGAGCATTTTATTTCACATAATTTGAAAGTTATGAGTGT
Source organism: Sarcophilus harrisii (assembly GCF_902635505.1). Lineage (NCBI taxonomy): Eukaryota > Metazoa > Chordata > Mammalia > Dasyuromorphia > Dasyuridae > Sarcophilus > Sarcophilus harrisii. Next base: position 9,263,007 of record NC_045426.1, on the reverse strand, counting down.
TTCATAAGGTGATATCTATTAAAAACACAACTGTTATAATGCTCCACCTTCAGTATCGTTTATTTGTGAATTTTTAAGGATATTTGAAGGTCTGAATTAGTAGGGCAGAAATTTTGTCCCTTATATATTTATGAAACATATTAAGCTTTTAATGTGTAAACTTAGAACTAAGTATTGACTATTAAAAGTTCACATAATGAAAAATTCAATTTTTTGAGAATTAAAAAAGTGTGTGGTTGCACGTAATGCTAGTCAAAATGCAATTAAATCTGCCTGTGTGTGATATTTGAGGGTTTTACACTCTTGTCTATTGTCTTTGTATGGATTTGATGTGTAAGGTATACCATGTCACCAACAGTTGTGTTAATCTTTTAAGTCTTAAAAATGGGTAAGAGGAATATTTAAGATGGAAGCAAATATTTGGGTGAACTAGAAAATGATGATATCTGGGCACTGCTCAGTGTCATTCAAAGAATGAGCAAATGATGATCTTCATTTTGATCCACACGTGGAAGCAGCAGCAGCTGGCAGTGTACCAATGGAGGTGTATACATTCAAGGGATCTGAAGATCCCTTTAAGCTGCAACAACCGTGAAGCACAAAGTTATATATGCTGATCCCCGTGTCCACTGAAGCATTCCTAATTGCTAAGATGAGGATAAAGTTCCCAGAATCTACCGGTGCATTGTGAAAAATTAGATAGAGAAGACAGTTCAATCTACATCACTTTAAGTTATCATTGTATACTTTAAGTAACAATAACTGTGTTTTCATTATTTTGTCAGTCAGGTTCATCTTTATATATAGTATTCAGCAATTTTTAAAATTTTGGTTTTCTATAACTACCCTATTATTTTGTTAAGAAACGTGAAAAAAATTTTCCTATTTGTTGCTATTATATTAATTGACAGCTAAAAATTTATTTTTAAATGTTTCTTTGCACATTTTCATCAGACTAGAACAAAGGTCTGTATTTCATGTATAATTAATCATCAGTTTGGATACTGAAAATTTGGATAATTTCCATGATTCATTATTTGACCTAATTGGAACATAGCTATATCACTGGAAAATCATGTCATCTTGTTGGATTATCTTCCTGATCATCATGATTTCATTCTTCTCACTTTTTAAATGGTATTTAGATAGAAATAGTCCTGGAAACTAAATAGAAATAGTGCTATATTGCTATTATTTTTAAAGCTTTAATAAGGCATCAAGACTTTTGGGAGACCTCACATTTAACGTTCTCTATATGGCCTGTATAGATAAAGTAACTGTTTTTTCTAAGTAAAAAAAAAAAAAAAGGTATTCGGATTCATCCTGTTTTGGTTCACTGACGCCTCCCCAGGACCAAAAAGAGAGCCCATCAGGGATGGCCGCCTATAATTCTATTCCCACAGGACTGTGAGCTCCTTGGAGTCCTCTAGACTATCCACAAAACAAAGACATGCTCATTTCATTGGGAGGGGAAGGAGAAATTCTTAGCTAAGTATCACAGAAGGCCAGGAACAAAAGGGATGCCTGAGGTAAGCAAGGGGCAGAAGTGAGAGCAGAGGCCGGGGGAAGTGGAGGAGGGATGGCGGTCAGCGCCATTCTGCTGCACTTGCATACTTCCCCTTTCCACCTGAGTAGTTGATCTTCTCAGGACCTGGCTTTTCCTCACAAATTTCCTCAACTACAAGGACACATCTTCCCTGTAGCTTTCTTGTGGGGGGGACAAGGTCAGACCAGGGAGCTGACTGGCCCCTCTATTCATCAGCCACAGGCCATACTCCAATGCCAGCTAGATAATCTGCAAACACTTGTGCATGTCACAAAGGAGACAAGACAAAAGTGAGGAAGTGAGCCTGAGAGATGGAAATCCCTTTGAGACAAGGACCCAACCCTTGTGAAAGCGTTGGAACTTCTCCTAGTTCTGACTCACTCCTCAACACAAAGCAGAAGCTAATGCTTTTGATAGATTTTGACATTGGTACTACTAATGACGAATGCACATTTATGCAGATTTTAAAGTTTGCAGAGTGATTTCCAAGCTATCTCTTTGTGAGGATGGTGTAAATCTCTGATCCAAACTCTCCTAATGGTCTCCTTCCCATTGGGTGATAGGGAAGCCTCTGGGAAACCCAGCTTTGTTATTCTCAGTCTTCCTTTCTCTAGCCTCTTACAAGAAGACTATGTATCTCCCCAGTTAAAAAAAAATCTTCAATAGCTTCTATTTGCCCAATATCTGAAGCCTGATATTGAAATTAATGCATTTCCCAGGCTTACTTTCTATCCCTCACCTTCCCCAACAGCCAAATTCAATCTATTGAGCCTCCTTGGAGCTCCCCCATCTATGATGTCCATCAGCTGCCTGTATGGCTGGACCCTGGGTGCCCCCATGTAGGAAGTGCTGCATTAGTCTCTTCAGATTCCTTCAAGATTCTACTGAAATCCCTTCTTTCTGCAAGAAGCCTTTCCAGATTTCCCCCAGCCCCTGATACACACATGCCCATAAAACCATGGCCTTCTGCATCTTCTCTGTGCCTTCTATTCCCCCTTTCCCCCTCATTAGAACATAAGTTCCTTGAGGGCAATGGCTAATAGTTTATTTTCTTTGTATCGCTGGGACTCAGTCCTTTCATGCTGGTTGCCTCTGAGCTGGGTTGCCTCTGAGCCTCTGAGCTCAACGCAGCGTTGTTGCCTCTAGCATGCCGTTCTTGACTGCGCTTACCTGTGGACTTGTCACCTTCTCCCAGGGATAGCCCAAGGCCAGCCGAGGCTCTGCTCTGCCTCAACAATACCTAATAGAGTGTCTTGCCTATACCAGGTGCTTTGAAAGCATTGGATTTAAGTACATAAAGTATGCTATGTCTTTGTAAGTAAATTCTGTCTTGAACCAATGCTCCTGTGATATTTCTAGGACACTGAAATAGCCAAAGGAATAGGCTAGAAGCTCAAATCACATCAAATTAGGAATGGACCTGAAGACAGAAACGTGGTGCAGCAAAAATTTTGCAGCAAAATAACTCCTCTTCACCTCACCCATGACTGCATTGTCCCACGATCTGGGCAAATAAGGGTTCAAAGTGTGCGTTTTGGGTCCTGCTCCAGAAAAAGTTGAGGGCTTGTGTCTCCTCACCCCAAAGTAAAGCATGCTGGAAGCGGCTGCTCTTAAATAAATGTGGTCAGAGTCACATTACCCCTGAGACCATGAGCAGAGATTACTGGCACTGCCTACATCCCCAAAGAGGGAAGTGCCTTAGGCCCATGAAAATGCCATGGGGGTAAATGCAGCGTGACCTCCCAGCTTCCATTGAGCCTCACTGCCCTATCCCACTGGTCAACACTGAACCACTGCAGTGACTTTTTTATGATTAGCCTGGTAAGTGTGGCTGGAAGATGGATTTATTCGCTTCAACTCTCTATCATCTGGATTATGATCCCAATTAAAGAAGGCAAAAGGTTAATTCTGAGTGAAAAGCAGAGTACGGACCCACATCTAACCCTCTCCCTTCTACATTATCATCCTTCAAATACTTTAAGATCATTATCATGCCCCTCTAAGTCTTTTTTAGGGGAGGTTACACATCTGCCCAGTTCACTGCACAGCAGAGTGGGGAACATCCAGCCCACAGGCCTTATAAGGCTTCATAACATAATATTATAAACATTCAAAGGGCCCTTGGCACAAAAGGGTTGTACAACACGCTCTTCACCAGTCTGCTGACTCTCTTCTGGCTACTTTCCAGATGATCAGTGCTTCTCCTGACGCGTGATGTCCAGAACTGAGCACGAGGCTCTTGTGACGGTCTGAGATCAACAATGACCATCACCCGGAGAGTCCAGCATGATGCTTCTCAAGGCAGTCCAAGTTGCCATCGGCCCCCCATCGCACAGATGACTCATGTGGGCTTACAAAGCCGTTAGAACTGTCAGGTGGGGTGCCTCCTGCCCTGAGACTGGTTATCCAGCTCTTGGGGGTGGCCTGGAGATGAATCTGGGTTCTCCAGGTAGGGTGAGGGAAGTGAGAGCTCTGGCAGGTTCTGCGGCAGGGAAGGAGGCTTTGAGCACACGCTGGTGACAGGTGGGCAGCTCCTCTCATGTGGCCAGCTGCACTTTGTGCCAGGGACTAAGAACAGCTGAGGAGGTAAGAAATGGCTGAAATCCCAGGGGTCTCAGGCAGACAGGGGAGGGAGGCCTGTGGCACTCTGACCCGGGCGGTTGTGGTTAGAGTTGTTTTGGAGGAGCAGTTAGAAAGCTGGGGAAGGAACTTCCTGGTTCTGGGAACAAATGTGCCTGCCCCTGAAAACCTACAAATCACTTCCAGCATGGCCACCACGTTGGCAGGTCAAGCCCTGAGCCTGTGCTTCTTTCTCAATCTGAGTCTGACAAATCAAAGAGGACAGAAGAGCAAAAAGCATCAGGATCTTTGCCTTCTTGGATCTGACACCCTATTTTGCTTGATAATTTCTCACCCCTCAAAGATTCCTGCCATAGGGGCACAGCTAGGGACAGTTGTTTCTGGAAGCAGTTTGATGTTAGTTGTTATTATTAAATGATCTTGCTGAGTCAAACACTTCCAACCAGTATGATTTCTAGGGAAATCCCCTAAAATAAGCAACTCATATCTTTCTACAGATTATAAATTAGTTACTCATTATTCTCAGTATCATCTGTCTGTTCTCACCCTTCAGAGGAGTAAAGGCCAATCAACTTAAAGGGGCAAAGGACAGGGTACATTTTCTGAAGGGGTTTGAAAACAGAGAGAAGTTTCTTATCCATCTGTAGCCACCTTCAGGGGGAAAAACACTAAAAGCATAACAGCTAAGTAAACTATTCTGGAAGTCTTCCCACCAAATTCTAACAGTCATTTTGACATAATTACTTGGCCACCCTTTTCCATCAGCATAGACAAATATTGTTCAAAATAATAAGGAGGAGGGGAGCAGGATGAGAGGAGCGATCAAACCAAAATCTCAAAGTAAATTAAGATGAATTTGGAAAAGAAGGAAATGTGTATATATATTTTTATATATGGACAAGTCACAGTACATTAATCTAACATGCATAAACTGACAAATTGGGCCTGCTGCAGTCACCCACATTGATGAACTTACAAGTGTGCTTTCTTTTTGATCCAAAAAAATCTGATATAAGATTACAAAGAAATTAATTCAAGGGGAAGAAAAGGGTAGGTTTGGATTGGAAGATCACGTAACTGGAATCTGCAAAGTCATTCATTTCATAACAACCAATGTAATAACATTCTCATCAGCTAGATTTTCCACATGATTAAAAACTGGGTTACCGCTGTCATCTTGTAACGTGGGCTAGCTACTAGGGCTGTTAACACCAAGGGAGGCTCTGGTGTCAGTATTTTAGCTACCATTTGCATTCTGCCTTACCCTCCAAGACAATAGCAAGGAATCAGTGCTTAAGAACATGTTTTTGACCAAAGAACCAATCTCTTGTGAGGAATATTAACAAATCCACCCACCAGGGGACTGACAATACTCTCGGTCTTCCAATTTATTCAAAAGCAGAATTGCATCTATTCACTGTTTGATGTGCCTTCCTTCCATATAACCCAGACTTTAAGACGCCCAACATAAATGGCATCTCCTACACTGTGACTGTACAAGTTGAAATCTGCCATAGTAATCAGAAAGAATGAGGTCACAGTGATGCTGGATCTGCTGCCTCTGTTTGAGGCAAGAGATAAGCCAGCCTTGTCTGCATTAACAATCTCAATGTGACTTAAGCACTGAATTATTCTTGCTGTTTAAACAACATTTAAATATTGATTTCAATGCCAGCAGATGAGGGCAGATACACTGGAGACAAGGTGCTAAATAATTTTTAGGGAAGATAATTAAGTTTATAGCAAAATCATCTTTCTATAGTTCCCCAAATCTTTCCTTCTTCCTGCCTTTTCTCAGAATTGCTTTATAAGATTTTGTTTTCTGAGGAGATAAAAAAAAAACCTGCCACCATTAGATTGGTAATGTTCTAAAGAGATAATACAGCTAGATACTGGAATGACTCATGATTATTCAGCAGCACAGCACTAAAAGGAAGCTGAGGCTATTCTCATTTGATTTGGTGATAACCTAAAGTAATTGGGCTCCAAGCCTTACCTTGGGTTTGAATGCGATGACTTTCAGGACCATCTCCACAGTGAACACTCCTGTGAAGACCATGTTCAGGATGTCCATGGCATCATTGAAGATCTTGGACTGCTCGTAATGCTGTGGGTGAAAGCGTAAGCACTGTTTCCTATAAAGTAGTTACTCTGCTTTATTTATTCGTGATCAAATAAAAGACCAACATTAGGACACATACACTCTTTAGCCACCATGGATGCCCAAAGCAAAGACATGGAAGTGATACCTAAGGCCCTGGCTCACATTTCTATAACAGCAGGAAGAAAAACCCTATCCTGCTGACATCCACACTGGGCAAACATTGAGTTTTTGGCCTGAGAGGAGCTGGGAGGGAGTGGGATAAGCTAGTCTACTGGTCAGGCTGATGTTGAAAGTCAGGATTCTGAGAGTCTGCGATGGTCAGTTTCCCTGATCAGGATAAAAGGAGCTTCTACTCCTTTTTCGGGAAGATGTTCCCAGTTCTAGACACTTCCAGGAGAATACCTCGGCTTAACTTAAAAACAAATGTGGAATTAGGACATGCAGGTTCTCTGTCAAAGAAAGAACAACTTAGCCTTAACCTCCTAACTGCTTGTTCTTCCTGAGGCCCCTGTTTGCCTCTCATTTCAGCACTGACTTTTTAGTAGAAGCTGGGAGTTAGGATGAGCTGGCTTTGAATCTTCCCTCTGACATCAGCCAATGGCCATAGGCCAGTCCCTTATTTCTCTGAGCCACAGATTCCTCTTCCATAAAATGGGACTAATCATACCTCTGGTACCTCCCTCAGGGACTTGCTGTGGCAAACAAAGGAGATGATATATATTTGCTCTGCAAGCATATACAATGTCAGTTCTGGGTCATCCTCAAAGATTTTCTTTTCTTTTTGATAACTTAAGAACATGTCCCAGAGACAAATATGAGGAAAGGAGGAAGAAACAAAGGTCATTACATCCATAATCCAAGCCACAGGGAGGTAGTCATTTGGCCAGTTTATTATTTTACTTCTGGAAATATGTATGGGGAAAATCAAATTAAATCCTGCCCCTGGTTTCAGCCTCCTCAAATTCCAGGAAAGTGCTAATAATTCATAACACTTATTTCTTCCATACATTTTGGTGCTTGATACTTTGTGTACAACAAAGTATATGCTTCACTATATCCCCGCTTGTTTGTTTTCTTGTCCGTCACATTCTAAGACCATGGTAAAATATATTCTGGGCCCGGTATCTCCCAAGGGATTCCTTACCTGCATGGCCAAGCACAAAGTGTTGAGCATGATGAGGACGAACATCATGTACTCGAAGGGGGAGGAGTTCACCACGTACCAGAACTTGTACTGGTAGGGATTTTTGGGAATGTATCTCCGCAGGGGCCGGGCTTTCAAGGCGTATTCGACACACTGACGCTGCAAAAGCAAGAAAGGCAAGAATGAAGCTCTGAGAATCTCCCCAGAGAGGTCAGAGTCCCCACTGTTCTGCAAGAATTTCTCCACAATGCAAGAAGGAAGCCAGCAAGGGGAGACGAGTCTGCCTTTGCCTGCTGGGTAAATGCACCCCATGGGGAGCTGGGGATGGTGGCAAACAAAATGTACTTTTTATATCAGGTGATCATTGGCAAGGTGAACAGAAGCAGCCCTAGCTCCAGCCAGACTGTGTCTTGGGCAGTCCTGCCTCCCCCCATCACACACACACACACAGTCACACACACACACACAGTCACACACAACACACACACCTCTGTCTCAGCTCAGATGCTTATACTATCAGGTCTCATTGTTTTCTGCCTTTCCTCTATGCGCTGTGATCTTCAACAGGCCTTCAGTGCTTTGATGCTCCTGAGAGTAGCTAACTAACATTAGTTAGTTTTTTCCTAACAAGACATCTAGCCCTGGGGACTCCTTCTTGTGTGGGCCTTCCTGTCTGAGCCTCAGTCCCAGCTTCTCCTGGCACTCTGGTTCGCATTGAGGGGATACCGCTGCTAGGGATCAGGGAAACTGGGTTCTGCCACTTAGTATCCAACTGGGTGACCTTGAGCAGTAATGATAATGATAACTAGCAATTATATAGTAATTCTAAGTTTGCAAATATCTCCTTTTATCCTCACAACAACCTTGACAGGGGGGTAACTAATTTTTTGCCCATTTTACAGCATTTACTTTGTCCGGTCACATAGTTGGTAAGTTTTTAAGGCTGGATTTGAACTTGGGTCTTCCAGAAACTCAAATGCTCTAATCACCAGGCAGCCTAGATGCGGGTCTGAGTTTCCTTCTCTATAAAACATGGGGTTGGTTGAGGTGACCACTAAAGTCCACTGCAGCTCTAAATCTGTGATTCTATGAAAAGTCACATTTTATTTTTTAAATGTATCCTAAGACCACAGATCTAAAGCTATCAACTCATCCAGCATTCCCATTTTGCAGATGGGAAGCCCAAGATCCCAGAAGGTGACAGATGTCAAGGAAGAGCAAATATATTTCTCTTCTCCTGTAAGTGGGCACAAAAAGAGAGAGACGGGTCAATCCAAGTCTTATAGCTCATGGAGCAGCAGGACCCAGGATGGGGACCCATGGGGGGTGTGGGCACGCCAGTGGGCTGGGACAATTTGGGCACAATCTGTGCATCACAGAGCCCCTCTGCAAACACAGGGCCAGCATTTCCAAGCACAAAGAGCCCTCCTAAATCTGCCCAGTATCCTCTCGGCAGCCCGGCCAGACGCACACGGTCCCCTCTTATGCATGGGTCTGGGAGTCCTCCAGACACCTCCTTCTTACCTGGTTCTTGTCCAGCTCACAGTTCTTGTACTCTTTCTCCCCCTGCTCCTGAAAGGTGACAATCACAAAGCCCACAAAGATATTCATCATGAAGAAGGCCACAATGATGATGTAGATGATAAAGAAGATAGAAATCTCCACCCGATAGTTGTAAATTGGGCCAACGTTCTCCCCATTGGAGTCGATCGCTTTATACAATAACCTGAAAATAAACACATGTATTAAAAACTGGGCTGGCAATTCCTTCCTTATTCTAGCTCCTCAGGGTTTTCCCTGTTGCCAGACCAGCAAGCTTCCTGCTTCAAATTCTTCTAGGATGCAGCATGTACCATTTTATTTGATGAGTCCATTAATTTTTTTATTATGAATTTAACAAATTAAAATGTTAAATATAGAAAAACAATAAGAGGATTACATAAGAAATTATGAACTTCTAACACACAGTCTTTCCTCAGTACATATTTAGCTTCATAATTTGCTCTAGCTTGTCTGGGGGTTACCTTTGAAATTTCCTTCTCTATTCTGTGCATTTTAAAAGTTTCCTTAAGATTCACTTCTTTTTTTTGCCCATCTAATTCTTCCTCCCATCCCCCAAAATGCCCTATCTTGCAGCAAACAAGGATGTTCAAGTCAGATAAATGAATACATTGACAACTTCTGAAAATGAACATCTTCCTTGGGGCTTCTAGTCTGGCCCCTTTCTGCCAAGAGTCGGGAATCATGCTTCAACATCAATCTTCTGGAGCCAGGATCAGTCTTGACACTGATCCAAGTTCTTGAGTCTTTTGAAGTTGTTTTCCTTCTCATTATCATGGCCACTGAATAAGTAGTTTTCTTAATTCCTCTCATTTTACTTAGAATGACTTCATAAACTCTTCTCAGTTTCTTTCTAGTTTTCTCTGAATCCTTCATATTCATGCTTTCTTGTGATACAAGAATATTCTACTAACATGTGATAATTTGTTCAGACATTTCTTTATTTGTTGGTTTTGAGGATTTCTTGTCTCTCAGGATTGGAACTTCTACTACTTTGTCTCTCACAAATACCTAATTCAACGTCTTCATTTTTGACTTTCTGAGTAAATATCTCTTCATGGATTTATAGTTTATAGTCAGAAGATTCCTCAGGCCTGATGAGGTTAAGTGACTTGTCAAAGATGTTAATTGGGAGAGCCTGAATTCTACCTAAAATATTTGGTTCAAGAAATAGTGCTCTTTCCCCTGCCCCACAGTTCTCTGTACACCCCAGGCTATCTCCAATGGATGAAGGCATTCCATAGAATTCTTTCAATCATAATTTTAATTTCAAAAAGTGTCATGTAGCCTTTGTGAGTGTGTGTGAAGGGAAGGAAATGTGATTCCCTGTGACTCTGGACTAACAGAAGGCACCCTTGAGGTTGGAAGCTGCTGCCCTGGGCTACTAGTGAGAAATTAATAGTTGGGTGGTTCCAGCTCTCATTTGAAATCTGAGAGGTGCTCTTCAGAACCCAATGCAGCAAGCAGTAAATGGAGACAAAAATGTGTGGATCCATGGGGCCTCTCTCCCCAAAAGGTGTAGTAGTCACTACTCTTTCCTGGTCTTATAATTACTCCTTCAGCACTTATCTCCAATTCACCCAATGAAAATAGCACTCTGCTCAGGTGGTCAAGCAGTGTCCCTGGTGCAGCACTGTGTACTGATATACTGGTACGTGGCACAGCATGGCATACATGGCACAGCATATGTGGCATGGCACAGTGTACTGACACAACATGATGCATGTGGCACAGCATTGCATACATGGCACAGCATGGTGTACCTGGCACAACATAGCATACGTGGTTCACTGCAGTATGCCTGACATTGTGTACAGCATAGTCACTGTGAAGAAAGACCCATAAAGAAAGAGAGAGAGCCCTGTCCTTAAGAAGACAAACTGGCCATGGATACAGGAGACTCTGCTGAAGCTCTCTCTAGAAAAAGTCAAAATCTTTGCCATTAGGGATGAACAGCTTCAACATCTTTCCAAATGTCTCCCAAATCTCTCTCTTTCCAAGAGGACTGGATCCAAGAGGACTGGATCCTAGAACTGTGCCATTTATTCATTTGCTTCTGGTCATTGTATACCATCTATGTTCTACTGATCAACATTTCTGTGTTTTTGATGAGGATGCTGCTTGGCAGTGTATAGTTTGAAGCGTGGTTCTGTATGGTTATCTTCCTTCACACTTTTTTTCATTATTTTCTTTGACATTCTTGACCTTTTGTTCCTCCATATGAATCTTATTTTTTCTAGCTCTATAGAATAATCTTTTGGTAATTTTATTTGAATTTTGATTTTGAATACATAAATTTTGGCAATACTGTCATGTTTATATATTCTGTAGTGATTTTAATGGAATTTTTCTTTCGGTCTCTCTGGAGGTTTGTCGATAATATATAGAAAATCTGAGACTTTCATAACCTGAAACCTAGATAAAGTTATTAATTTTTCAATCAATTTTAAGTGACTATTGTTTTTCAAATAAACCATCATTTTTATTCTATTTCAAATATAATCTACAAAAAGTGATTATTTTATTTCCTTCTTGTTCTTGCTTATTTCCCTAATTTCTTCTTCTGGTTTTATTGCTAAAGCACTTCTAGCACTGTATCAACAGATGAACCTTTGAATACTTATATCTTCTACCTCATGTCTTAGGTTCTAGTGGGCCAAAAAATCCTTATCTCACAAATAAAGACCTCCAAAATAACCTAGGGGAAATCCAACAATGGAAGTGGAAAAATGGGGGCAATTTTGGGGGAGTAAGGAAAGGAAGGGGGAAGGGTAGTCAGCTGAGTTTAGGAAAAAATTTTAAACAGCAAGTATGATCCTGGGACTAGTTCACAGAAGAAGCCATGGGCCACTCAACACTCACGCAGGCCATCCTTCAAATGTGGAGACTGTGAAAAGAGCCATCATCGCCGAGAGAACATTGTCAAAGTTGAAATCACTATTTTGCCAAACTCTCTCCCGAACCATGGGGCTATTAACATCGCCATCTTTGTAAAGGATGAAGAGTCCCCTAGAGAAAGACAAAAGCCATATGGAATCTCCATGAATCAATCCCTCTATGAACAGTAAGGACAACGGTAAATGCAGAGTTCCCCGCCCACTGATCCACTCTCTGGGGCCGTCCCGAGTAGGGGCCACCTTCCCAGCCCTGCCCCTCTGTCCTTTCAGAGCGACTTTGGCCGCCATCTAAGCATCTGCCCTGCACTAAGGCTCTAATTCTAGGTAGGTCTCAGTAGCCTTCCATCTAAGGTCATCTTGCCTCTGGGTCTGCTCCTCCATCTACAAACATCTGCCTCTCAGGGTTGTGGTCAAGAGCAAATGAGATCCCACCTAGAACTCCTCTGTAAACATTAGCTCTTGGGAAGATTTATCTAGAAAATGAGGTGAGCCTAAGGATGCCTGAGATCTCCTCCAACCCTACATCTATGATCCAATGGCTTCTAGGTTTTCTAACAGTGATTTTTAACTGTCATTCTCAAAATGGAAACGACAATAAAAAATCTACCACAACATAAACATTTCACATGTATGGATACTGTGCAGTAAAGAATAAAATAAAGCAATGCAAGGGAAACAACAGGAACAATAAACACTTCTTGCCATTGAGAAGCAAAAACAAAAGCACAAATTAAGTGCTAGTGCTGCTCTAGATATAAAATCAGGAGGATGGTGCTCTGAGCAGCTAAGACTGCTCTGTGGTCCACATGCTCATTCAGCCCCCTGATGGCCAATGGCACACTTGTGCGAGATGACGGCACCCTGTGGGGGCAGGCTGGGGCTGGAAAATTAGTGAACATTTAGCTTTGGCTGCAACAGTGCAGCTATTGGCAACTAGCTACTGCAAAAACCACAATAAAACCTCACCTGATTTTTGTTCTCATGAAAAAGGAAACTGAAGGTTCTCTCAATGCTTTTTTTCTTCAAAAGAAGATGCTTTGAAAACCCTAACCTGATCTTACTCTGGCATCTCTTCAAAGTCAGAATGAAATTCAGTCAACCTCCTTTACTCAAGCTCTGGAATTTAAGAGCTTTAAGATGTTTCTGAGTCAAAAGCCAAAAGTAAAAAGGGAAATATCTGTACTCTACTTTATTATAAAATGAATGTTTGTGGATTAATTGATATAGAAAATAAATCCTGGTATATTTTGATCATTTTTTTTGTTTTAATCCCAGATCCTTTTGGAAGGCCCACTTTGTGCTGTGATATGCCCCTCCCTTTTCTAGTGAAAGCTCTATTAGCCATAGAACCTGAGAGAATTCATCACTGAAAAGAAGGAATTTCAAAAAAGAACACAGTCACAAAATTGTGTTACTTGCTTACTGTGTTAAATTTAATTGACACTTAATGAACAAACTACACGTAAGGTCAGAAAACTAAATACACCTTCTTTTGGAGTCTTTGAAAACTTAAATGTTCATGTTTGTGGATATTTGTTAAGTTTATAACAAATATATTAAAAAACAAAAAGGGAGTGAACAAAGGAGCGAGTGAATTAGATGTGACTATGATTAACAGGATGGGCATGAGGGTGCACGGGAAGAACCCAGGCAATAGCCAATGGTTGTCTTCCCCCTCTACACCTCTCAGCACAACTAAAAATGTGTCCCAAGCTGAACATGTAGAATTCCTTCCCCATGTCTCTCCTGTACCCTGGAGAACACACAAATGCCCAACAGAGAGATGGAAGAACAGAAGAAAGGGGGAAAGCTGGGGAACCATTCATAAAAGTTTCTCCCTCATTCTCTCAAGACTCCCCTCTTCTTCTTCATGGTAAGTCACCAGTCTTCTTACCCTAGAAGATCGCTATTCTTTTTGGCCCTTTCATCCTTTCAGAACCACTATTTTTGAAGCAAAGGGTCTGGGCCAGCCATGCTCACTCCCTGTCTCTGGACTCCTTCCTCCTGACTGTCCATACTTGTTATTTTCCTGTTCTCTCCCCATACTTTCTCCATCCATCTAATGTGTTTGTCTTCTTCTATTATTATATAAACTTCCTACGGACAGGAAAGATCTTTCACTTTCTTTGATTTGTATGCAGAACTCTTAGCAGAGCGCCTAGCTCTCAGTAAGCACTTAATGTTTGCTGGCTTAACTTATTCAGAAAAAATACTTGAAGAAAATCTAAAACCTTAAAGAGGTTCTTTTCTGTTTGTTTTTTTTTTGTCTTGGACCTCTTGGGCAGCCATCTGGATGGGCTCTTATCAGAATTATGTGTTTTAATGCATAAAATATAACACAATAGACAAGATTACAAAGAAAACCAATTCTATTGATGGAGGTAGCAACATACTAAAATAAGTCCACAGACCTCAGGTTAAGAATCTTTTATATAATGAAAGATTTTAATCTATCTCAATGACAGATAATACATGAAGTGATTCCTTCACATCTCCCAGAGCTAGGGGAAACTCATCCCAATGTGAGCAGCTAACACTAGAAAGGCTCGTCCGGGGAACAAGACTGCTCATCCTGTCCGGGGATGGTCAGTGTCTAGACTGCTCTCTGAAGCTGTGCTCATATTCTTTCTCCTTCTTCCTCCCCAGTTCCAGTCCCTACTCACCTGCATTCTTCAGGGTTACTTTTGGCTTCATCCGTGCACCGGTAGAACTTCCCCTAAATATAATTAGAACAGGAAAATGTAGCTCCTTGAAAAGCTATAAAATGAGAGTCTGACCATGCCCAGAGGCACCTTGCCTACCCTTACCCTCTCTATCCTCAAACCAATCCTGAATAATTGGGAAACAGGGAGAACTTTCACCACTGAGAATATCCTAATGTCTCTTGCCCTCCATCTGCTCCCAGCCCATTCCAGAAGCTATCCTAGATTGATGGGTCTCCCCCTTAGTCCAAGCTGCAGGATGACTCATGGAACTTGGATGAGTGGAAATCAACAAGCCCAACTCTCTGATGAGAGGGAGATCCATCATGGCCTTACCCACAACCCCTGGCACTGCCACCTTCCTATGGCATCTAGGGCAATTGACATCCATCCCGTAACTGCACCCTTAGGACATATTAGTGTTGCCAAATGTTCTTCAGCTGAAATTTCTTTTAAGTGTTGGCCCCCCAACTAGTCCGAGCATGAGAACAGGAACGATCTTGTTTTTTCTGTGTATTCTCCCCCTGCTCCATTATCTAGAGCTTGACTTTGTGGAAACACGAAACATAATGTGCTCAAAGAGATGCTCTTGGGATCTGAGGGGAGGAGAAGGAATTCTGTTTCTCATGGCTGCCTCTGGCAGACTGAGGGAGCTGAGGCTACACAATATGTGGTCTGAGCCTAAGTGCTGGACACATTCATCGATCCATTGCTTCCAAGTCCGGGGCTCTCTCCCCAAGCCTACCTTAAACAGCTGCACCCCAATGCAGGCAAACATGAACTGAAGCAGGGTGGTGACAATCATGATGTTGCCTATGGTTCGAATAGCGACAAAGACACACTGAACCACATGCTGGCGAGAGAAGAAAGGAACAACAGGAGAGAACATGGAGACTCAGCCGTGATATTCGGTCTGCTCACTACAGCCTGGCTGGGAAGTGCAGTGGGTTCTGGGAGTAGGGGGGGTTCTGTCCCCAAAGCTCTCTCTGCATGTAAAATGGAGACCATGGCAGCCCTGGCGAGCTTGGGGATGTAGAATATATGGTCAGGCCATGGCAGCCGTGGAGAGCTTGGGTACACAAACTATGTGGGCAGCTCCTACCAGGTGGTTCTAGGATAAAATCTAGCAAGTCATTTGATATTTAGGAAATTTGCTATTTGCTAACAAGTTTTCACTTGTTACTCATTTTCTGATCGAGAGTACAAAGCCGGAGCTGGGGGCAGGGTGCCAATAGCATTATGAGCTTTCTCTCTCTCACGCAAAAGGAGTGCCAGGGCAGGGGGGGTTCATCTCAAGATAAATTGGATTAGCCCACTTACATGGGTAGAGCCCACTTTGAAGTTAAGGGGATGAACCCCAGTCTGGCTCAGAAGAGGCCAGGACTCCGAGGGTAAGACATATCAAAGAACCACACATTTTAAGAAGAATATGAATAAGAACCTTAAGTCCTTTTGCTCTGTTGATGGCCCTGAGAGGCCTCAGGACCCTTAAGACCCTCAAAATCTTCACCACGGAGATAGCACTTGATCTAAAGAAAAGACAAATAAGAGGAAACCATCAGTCAGATGCCATTCATTTGCTTTCATTTGTTGCCATGGAGGTGACTCATTTGTACATGACCTTTATACACAGATGCAAAAGTTAGCTCTACTTCTTTGGCTCAAGGTCAATTAGACAGTCGACTACCATTTTTAAATGCCTACTATGTTCCAGGCACTGTGGAAAATCCAGAAGCAACTGAATGTTTCTGAACTGTGTTCTTGTTTAACATTCTGTTACAAAAGACTGAACATAAATCATACATTTGCTATTGTTCTGGGAGAGAAAATGTTTTTGTTCATCAAAAAAAAATAAAGTTAAATAAACTCTCCCCCCCTTGAATTGATACTGTTCTTCCTTCCATGTGCTGTTACTCAGCCTTACCCTATTGTCATTATAGATCATCTTTTGGAGACTATAATACTGGCAGAGACGATGAGGATCTAAAAGAGGAGACTACAAGACAGAAACTCTCAGTCTTTTGAAAGAAGAAACTCCTTTCTATTTTTTTGGTTCCTTGGAGGAGCAGGAGCACTATTAATAACCAGGTTTTGAATAGGTGCTTCAATGCCACAGATATTTTTGGCAGGGGAATGATGTGGCTGAAGACTTCCATTATTATGATTTCTACCGTAGGTTTTATGAGTATTTCAAGCACTGAAGAGTATAGGCTGACGATCTTGGCCATATTCCTCCTTCCTGCTTGAAACATGCCCAAAGTGAAGAAACAGATACTTGACAATGGCTTCTAAGACACATGCTCTTTCCTACTGAAAATGCCTGCTTCAGACAAGATAATGTGATGGTAGTTGATGTTTTATAATCCATCAGGTTAGATTTCACAATCAGCTACCTAGGGGCTTCTGGGGATAAACATAATACCACAGAAGCCATCAACTAATATGTAGGAATAGAATCCAGAAAAGGCAAGAAGTAACATGAGGAAACATGAGCCACTGTCAAATTAAGAAATTGGATGTTAAAGGTGGCCATTAAAAAATTATCTATCCCCAAAGTTTCATGAATATCCATCAACAGAACTAGACTCACTCCCTCGTGAGCCTATTTATTAATATTATTATTATATATTACATTATATATTAATTTAATTTAATAAAATAAAATAAAAATAAATGAAATTTTAAAATTAAATTAAATATAAAATATTATACATTATTAAATAATATAATATAATAATATTTTATTATAAGATTGATATTACAAAACATTAAGACTGGACACAATGTTTCCAACCTCCAAAGTGATTGTGGATATTGCATGCACACACACACACACACACGTACACATGATTAGGTTACTTACTGGATCCCAAACGATACCAGAGAAACGCCCACAACCAGCATATCCAGCAAGTTGAAGTAATTCCTACAGAATGCCCCTTTGTGAAGGAATGCTCCAAAAGTTGTCATCTACAATGAGAATTGCAAGTAATTGAATGTTTCCCTCCTTCTCCAGTGGTACTTCCACTTGGGCTGTTTACAAGACCCCTAAGGAAGGGGTGCATGTACTAGAAAACATTATTTATATGGTGAAGATGCTATAAAAACAAAAATGTGAGAAGGTGCTTAACTGACATTTTTAGATGCAAAGAAATATGGGCACATGGCTAGCTAAGGCAAAACTAATCATCTTAAAAGGAACAGTTTGTATCTCCCAGTAGAGGAGCTTAAATTCTCAATCATGTCCTTATTTGACACGTGTGACTGGTACTTCTCTTGAGCAGGGACATCTTGTCTATTTTTGTTGTCCTGCTCGCATAGGTAGTCCACCAAAATATGAGGGTGCTGCTGTCAGTGAGCACCTGAGAAACTAATCAATAATTGCAAAGTTCCAAAACAGCTTCCTCATTTAGGCAGGAGAAAGAAAGCTGGTTCTCTTTTTCCTTGTTGGCCGCTGGCTCCACATCCATAAGAAATCTGCATCTCCTCTTTCAAAACCCTTATAAATCTCTCGTGATCTAAAAACTGCCCTCTCCCTGATTCTTATAAGCAAGTACATTCACCAATGTACATTTGACTAACATAAAGCAGGTTTCATTTACCACACATAAAATCCAGTCTCATGATTTTAAAGTCACAACCTGTATATCAACAGGTTATAAACATACTCCCACACATAATGTTCAAAATCTTCCTGGTTCCATGATCCAATCAGTACTGGGTATTGTATCAATCACATCAACTTGACAATCACATGAGAAAATGAATCCAGCACGATATCTATCCTAGCCAAAAGCAAGGAGGATGCTGGTGTTCACCAATTACTCAATAAAAAAAGGACTCAAGTTAGGACATGAGCAGCATATCTGGAAGGTAGCGAGTCAGAATCCCACTCCTTGGCAGCTGGCCCCTTGGGATTTCTTGACTGGAAGCCTACCCAACATAGAGTTGCACAGATCAAGAGATCTTCTCAAATTGTTTAAAATGTGTTCAATATTAACATGGCATTGAAAAAAGAGAGATATTTTGGAGAAGTAAATAGTGATATTTCTATAAAAAAAAGTAGGCATCTACATTTGGTTCTGCAGTGTCCCAGCTAGCACAGCCCATTGGGATGGAGCACCAGACTTGCTCTCTTGGTCTGGGAATCTGGTATCAAGTAAATGTGTATGCCCTATGGTCAGTGTATTCACTCGACTATATGGTAGTTTTTAGAATAACCTGGTCAAATGATCACAGAATAACTGTGTTTAATGGTAACTGAAAATTTTAACCTAGAAAAAAAATAAATTAATTGGAGTTTTTTAGTCTTCAGAGCTGAGAATAAAGAGCTAATTATGCAGGAAGACGTTAGTCTCAACATCTTATTTAAAAACTATTTCTAGAGTAAAATTTGGATGGGTACACATTGGGCTCATTCGCTCAAACATTTTGTGTCTTCACCTCCAAGTGGGATACAACCCTTATTGTCACTCTGAATGATGACCCTGAAGGACTGACTGCTGGATTCTGCGTCTTTGGGAAAAGATGTCATTGGGCTTATTAAATTATCCAAAGTAAGGTACGGAAAGGGATGCAGACTCTCATGGAAGAGTGTTAGCTCATACAATACATTTCCCCCTAAGCAGAGCACAGTGGCCCTGAGCCAAGTCCCATTTTACAAGTCATCTTGTAAACAGCCCAAGTTATAGATATGATTTCATACAAAGGGATACACACAAAAGAGACCAAAATGGCTCTAAAAAGCATGAGCTGGTTAAAACTCGGAACTGCACAGTTTGTTTACTGATTCTCATGGAGGGGGCTGCTTGCCTGAGGCTCAGCTCCTTATGGAAAGCCTGCACTGTCTGGAGCTGGAAGGAGGCGTCAGACACATTTCAAACCAGCTCTCAAGAAGTCCTAAGCTTCATGATGCGCTGCCTGTTGTCCAATGGGGCATTTTCCACTGGAGGTCAAAAGGGACCTTTCTGGGGGCTACCTGGAGGGCATCCCTCACGATCAGTACACAAACTCCATGGGGCAATGCCAACTTTTCAGTCATGCAAAGGCCAGACATTTAAGTTATCAGTATATGTTTACTTCTTGGAGGTTTTTAAAATAGTCCCAAATTTAAAACAGATGCAGAATACATTAACACATCAATGAACCCAAGTTATCTTGCAAATCCTGTTGCAAGAAAATAGCAGTTTACTATTTTAGGTCTCTGAAAATATAATCCAGCAAGAGAAATGAGAAATGAAACGTTCCCTCCATAAAAGAGGATGTTATCCTTTATGTGTCAGAGCAGGGGAGAAGAAAGCTCACACACAGTCAATTAGATATCAGCAGCTGACACTATTTTTAAAGGAATGAAATGAATGATCTCATTAATATCATAAAGCAAAGTAGCTCCTACATGCAATCAAAATTTTAAAAATACAACAAAACCAAATGGATTGTTACAGAATATGTCCTAGGACCAAAAAAAAAAGTTTAGCTTGAGCAAAGAAGACAAAAACAAAGCCCCAAACAAAACAAAACACTTCAAGCGTCCTTCCTGGGCAAGTGACCCCCAGGAATAAGTGTCCTTGAAACACACGCCTGGGGAAACCTGTTACCTTCAAAACGATCTCAAATGCAAAAGTACCAGTGAAGACATAATCTGCGTAACCTAGCATCTGGAAGGCAAGCACAAAATTGAAGCTATTATTGCAAAAGCTGCTTTGGCACATGCAAGGATTGATGAAAAAGCCATTACCTTTAACAGGATTTCGACAGTAAAGATGGCTGTGAAAGCATAGTCAAAGTAACCCAGTATCTGTAAGGTACAACAGGTGGCAGAGTGAGGAAAACGGGCCAGAACCGGACTGGGAGTCCCAGAACACCCCATGCAGCTCCCCTCACACACCCCCTCCAGTCCCAGACAGGGAAGCTAAGTAATGACCATTTAGGCTGAGGGCCTAGGGCTGAACATGCTCATGTGCTAAAGGCTCTCCTGTGTTTGAGACTACAGCATGATGCTCCAGCCCTAGCTGGGGTCACCGGCTACAGCATAGTAAATGAAATAATTTATGGCACTAACTCGAGGAAGATTTTCACCTCCTCCTTCATCCTTGGCCTCCCATGACAAGTGAACCTCACAAATGGAATGGGCTTGAAAGGTCTCCCCAGAGTAACTAGCCTCCTCAGTGCCCTGCTGCCTGAGAGCGCTAGCCAGTGATAAAGGGCTTCCCTCACTGGCCCCGCTGACCAGCAGATAGATGACTGGAAGTACATTGTCTAGGCTGCTCTGTTGGCAAGAGAGACAAATGATGCAGGTATAGCGAACAGCTGAAGGCTGGCAGCCCTGTCTGTATTTCCTGCTCCTCCTAAGGTTACAACAGAAGAAAGAAATAAGAAACTTCTTCCTTGAGACAATGATTGTTCCTGTACTTTTGTAGTAAAATATGGAAACCTTTTAGGTCCCAAGCAAATTCCTGCATCTAACAAGTTCAGAAAATCTTCAAATATCCAAGAATTTAAATATTTCTTATTTGCTCACGGGACTTTGTATGAATTTCTTGGTCCATTAATCCCCCAAAATCACAGTTACAAGGGACATTAAAGATCACGTTCTCCAACCCTACCACATCATAGAACTATAACTCAGAAGTGATACGACTTGTCAAAAGTCCCAAGGCAAATCTGTTGTGAGGAGAAAGTCTCCTGGTTTGCCAGTTCAATGCTCTTTGCATGTTCCCTTTATAGAGCAAGGTCATATTACACTTTTTAAAACATGATCAAACCCTGGGTAGCTTCTTGTTGTTCATGTTAAAATAAAGCAAAGGCCAGTAATTAAAACAAGAGTTTCAATAAGAGGAACGGACCATTTTGCTTTTTCTCTAAGAAGTCATATTATCAATGCTGGGTTAGTAAATCAGGGGTCCTCAAACTTTTTAAATAGGGGGCCAGTTCACTGTCCCTCAGACTTCTGGGAGGGCCAGACTAGAGTAAAAACAAAAACTTTGTTTTGTGGGTCTTTAAATAAAGAAACTTCATAGCCCTGGGTGAGGGGGATAAACGTCCTCAGCTGCTGCATCTGGCCGTGAGGACTCCTGCCTTAGATATTTGGAAGCTTGATTCCTTATGGCTCAGATCACACAAGATATATTTAAGAATACTTGATGTGTCTCCACAGGATGCCCTATTTCAAATGTTCATCAGGGCAATGATCAATCCAAGAAGATTGGGGACAGCCCAGAAAAAGCATTTGTGACTCACTGGAGCTGTATCCCTGAGGCTGGATTCCTAGAGCTCTAGGATTCAATTTCAGTGCGTGCTCCATTTTCTACCTATTCACTCACTCAGATATTTCATAACTTTAAGAAACAGTAAGTCCACAGGAGTGGTTAGACCTGCAGAGCCTAGCAACATCAGCAGCCAGAAAAGATTTTCTCTAAGGGCAGCAGGAGAGAAGGACTCTGGGTTACAGGATTGTACAGCCTGTCAAGGGACTCCTCAAGCTTCCCACTGTCCCATCACAAAAGGCTGCAACCTGATAAGTCTGGCAAACACAGTTCTCTTTTGTCCACACTAAATGAGCATAGAAGTCACTTATTGTTTGTGTTTTATATTAATTAATAAAGCTCAACGGAATTTTCTCTAAACACTATAATTCTTCCAAACTATAAAGTATAATTCAGGCTTAAGCCCAGAGGTCATGATCTTTACATTAACAACAGTGTACAATATTAGTTCTTTTTTAAAGTGAGTTGTAGTTCCCTCACAGCAGATAGGGTATCCTATGAGTCTGATAAATTGGAAAATATTACAAATTTCAACATGTTGGGATAGCCAGAAAAATGTCACCTAGTCATGGTATTCTCGATTGTGAGCTCTGGGGCAACGCTGACTGATCTGAAACCTATTCTATCTCAAAATCTTGAAGAATCAGATGTATTAAAAGAGGCACCTCCCAGGGCAGAATTGTGGGGCAAGGGACCCCATAATACTGTGACCAGCACAGCTATCTATTTTCATGAAAACCTAAAAAGTGAAACATAACACTGGTGGCAAGGATGCTCAGTGCAAGATGGGAAGAGGAAGGTGATGGGGTAGAAAGGAGATTATCTGAACATACCTCTCTTTTCTATGAGTATGGGGTATGTGTGTGTGTGTGTGACAGAGAGAGAGAGAGAGAGAGAGAGAGAGAGAGAGAGAGAGAGAGAGAGAAAGTGTGTGTGTGTGTATGTGTGTTCAAAGTCTTGGCTAAACTGAAGGCTCTAAAAAAAGCACATAAAAAAGGAAGGACCAATGGAACGCCAATCTTTTGTGATCCAAATATATAGAGAGAACATCCCCATCAGTGAAGGAAAACCTAAAACCCAAGGGCCCATTTCCTTGGGAATGTCCAGGAGCTTCATCTTCCACAGGAGGAGCCTAAAGTCCTCATTTCCCAGCAGGGGCAATGCCCCCATGACAATGGTGTCCAATGGAGCTCAGAGACCTGAAGAGCACAGAAAGGTCAGAGCTCCTTGGCTGACCTGCAATGAGACTTCTCGGTACAGAACACACTGAACTGAACGAAATGCATGTTCTCCCCCACTGGCTGAAAGGCTTGCCAAAAGGCTAGATTGGGAATGGGGAAAGAGCAAGAGAAGGCAAGGGGGCCTAGAAAACTCATGATTTGAGAGAGCAGTGTTTGGCTAATTCAGAAAGCCAAACTGAAAAATAAATTTTTACAGAAGTTTATAAAATGCAAACTTTCTAGCACATTTATGTCATACTCTCCAAACTCTTAAATAATATAGCTCAAGATTAAATATAAACAATTTAAGGTAGAAGGGGTTTTCCAAAATAACCTATTATTTGGGAAAATTAAACCTTGAATTCAGGTTTTCCCTCTGAGTTCTAAATAATAATTTGCAAACTGTTCATTCCAATTAGCATAAAGAACGAATTTAAATAATACTACACTTCAAACCTATTTAAATTCTACATCAAAAAGGTTTATAACAATTTTAATACAAATCATTTTAGTATTCCTACACTGAAACAACCCCATGCAGTCTGGCAAAATGAGAAGAAAAAGACCATAATGGAAGCCCCCTGATCCGCATGTCCAAGAATTAGTCCACAAACTTGCTGGCTTACGATATTCCGAAAGGAGTGGCTCCGAATGGGGTCTTCAGCAGCGAGGGACGCACTGCTGAGCATGATGAAGACAAGGATGAGGTTGGTAAAGATGTGGTGATTGATAAGTCTGTGGCAGCCCACTCGAATTCTGAGGAGAAAACACAATTGCATTTCAGATGCTATCTCAAGAGAACTGAAGGGTCATTTACAAATCAAGATTTTTCTGAACAGTTCTATATGATAGGTAAATAAGCTTTTGTTCTCACTTTCCCAAAAGGGAAGAAATAAAATCCCATTACAGCAAACTTAAAGCAATGATCAAAAATCCTGCCCTTTACTGAAATGTAGTTGTGTCAACCCATGATTTGCAACAACTAATAGAGATTTTGCTTTAACTGTTACATGTTGTTATGGGATTTGACTTGCCACAGAAGTCCTCCTCAGGCGCCTCTTCAGATCATGGGGAAGAGGGAATCACTGAATTCTTGATGCCTATTCCAGCAGAAAACGTGGTAAAAAGGAGTCAAGAATGGGCTTCTGGTAAAGCTTGGAAAGGCTCAGCCCCTTTAGATCACCACTGAAAGATGGATTATTTGGTCAAGGCAATCCATGATACAAAATTAAATACAAGACTTTAAGCCCTGTGGATCTCCCTTTTGCTGCCGCCATAACATAGTGAAAAACCATACCCAGAACAAAGAATTATGCAGACAACTTAATTCTGGCCACCCTAAAGCAAAGTCCCTTGTCTAATAAGTTGATACATTTCTAGATTTACTAATATTTTCTCTTTCTTCCTTTCTTCAGGTGCAACATTGCTTTGCATTCATGTATCACAATTTGTTCAACCATTTGGCAACTAAAAAGTAATGTACTCCCTTAGATTCTAGTTATTTTCCCATCTCCTTTCAACTCCTCTTCATGATCAGATTTATTCTGCTTCTGTCTCTTCCCACTTCACCTCTCTTCTTCCCATCTTAGTTTATCTCCTTGTGAGTTTGGCATATTTCTATACCAAACGTGTGTGTGTGTGTGTGTGTGGGTGTGTGTGTGTGT
The DNA here is from genome assembly GCF_902635505.1 of Sarcophilus harrisii. Lineage (NCBI taxonomy): Eukaryota > Metazoa > Chordata > Mammalia > Dasyuromorphia > Dasyuridae > Sarcophilus > Sarcophilus harrisii. The sequence goes on along the minus strand of NC_045426.1, from coordinate 9,238,325 downwards.
GTTTCAATGGACTTTGAAGATATTCAGAGCTCTGAAGGGACACATTTCTCCATTAGGTTAACACTGAATCTCCCTAAAGACCTCTTGCTGGAACAAATTTGCTTTTCTATGTATCTCTAGACTATTGGGTTTAAATTTGAAATCTTCAATTTGACTCTGTTTTTCTTTTTAATCAGAATATTTTAAAAATCATTTATTCTATTAAAGATCTATATGTTACTCAGTGTTGAAGGGTAAATCTTTCCTGGACATAAACTCATCTGGAATATTATATTAGAAGATCCCTTCTTCTCTCTTATAGAAGATGTCTAGTCTTGTGTGTTCCTATTTGTTGTTCCTTGATACCAAAACTGCTTTTTTTCTGGATATTTTTTTCTTTAATATGAAGACTCTTTTTCATTACATTACCGGAAATTTTATTTTGAGATTTGAGAAGTAATCAATGGGTTCTTTCTATCTTCACCATGCCCTTTGGATTAATCAATATAGGCAGTTTTATACACAATTCTTTGAAATGAAATGTTCAGAGTTTTTTTTTAAATCATGGTTTGACATTCTCTTCCTGACCCTTTGTAGGTCAATTGTTTGTTTGTTTGTTTTTGTATTGGACATCTTACATTTTCTTTATTTTTTTCAGCATTTTAAATTTATTCTAATATTTCTTCCTGTCTCATGGAATTATAAATTTTTTGGTCTAGACTGCTTTTCAAGTATTCTATTACTTGGGTTAGATTTCCCACTTTCTTTTCTGCTTGGTACAGTGCTTTGTACAAGTAATGATTTAATTAATGCTTCATTCATTCATTCATTTTGGAGCTATTATTTTCCTTTCAATTTCCTTCAAGAGTTTTTATTTAATTTATTATCTTGTTCTATTCCTTCTGGGTATTCACATCCTTATGGAAAATTCTTGTTTTTATTGAGATTATTCTTGCAATCATTATGTAGTTAGATATAGAGTCGTTTTTAAAGTTGGGTGCTTTCATAAAGTTATTCATCTCTCTGGTTTTAGTTCCTGGCCTGGGCCTTTGGGCCTCGGCCAGATTTTGTTCATTTCTGTCTTTTTTTTTGGGGGGGGGTTATCTGTCTGCTTAACTTCACCCATGGCTTTCAGGATTCCTTGATCTCAACCTCCCAGCATCCAATGTCCTCTGCATCTTTGGGTTTGGGGCCCTCTCTGGAGCTAGGAATTGCAGAGTCCCTGAGCCTAGGAGGTTCTGCTCTGATCACTACCATTCCCAAGGACTTATATAGTCCTTCTCCTGTTGGTGGAAGAGAACAGCTTTTGGGGGAGCTCAGCAGGCTCCACTATCCTGCAGGTATTATGTAGCACAATGGATAGAGAGTCAGATCTGGAGTTTGGAAATTCTTGGTTGACACTCCAACTCAGATAGTGACCACTTTTGAGCAAGTTGCATCCTTTGTCTCCCTCAGTTTTCTCATCTATAAAATGGGGATAATAATAGCACCTATCTTCCAGGGTTGTTGTGAGGTCAAATAAGAAAACATTTGTAAAGTCTATCACATCCCAGATAGTCTCTGGTGATACTGGGAAGCTACCAGCTTGGTTGTTGGCCCGGGTCCCCAGTCCTACTGTTCATGGGCTCCTTGTAATGAATTTTTGTGCAACTCAAGTGGAAGACTGTGATGACCACATTAGCACCCTGGATACCTTAGAATCAGTTGGAGTCAGGATAAGCAAAAGTCCTTAGTCTTTATTCTTGTTCTTTAGAGGTAGGATTGAATTGGATGGAAGCAGAATCTCTGTGACCTTCCTTCTTCATCTCCCACCCAGAAGTGACCCTGGCTAATCTTATTCCACCCGCTAGTCCCTCTCACAATTCTCTGTATACACCAATTATCAAGCCAGCACAGAATAGTGGGAAGGGCCATTTTCCAAGCATATGCTTATAGAGTTTTGTCCAATCAGTAGTTAGTCTTAAGCGCTCAGCTGTCCTGAACTCTGTGCATCCACTCAAGAGTTTCAGTCTTTTATAGAAGACATCACTTACTGTAGTTTCTTATTGAATTTCTTAATCATTTTTTAGTCTGGAATGAATTTCGTATTTTTGTGAGGGTTGGTATGGGGGAACTGGGACTCTGGTTCAGACAAACATCTGAGCCAGAAATACAAATCATATCAATAGCAACCTTATCATTCTGTTCTAATCAAATTAGTCTGGCACGATTTATTTTTAAGAAATCCAGGAGTGTGGATAGTAATCCTATTTCTTTCTCAGTATTTACAAATCCTTATGTTAAAATGTTTATTTTAATGGAATTGACAATCTGCTCTCTGGCCTACAAGGACTCACAAATTACATTTATTTCTCTCACAATCCAAGTTTTGCAAAAAGCTTTCCTAACAACTGCATGGTGTGGCCAGTGATGTGAACATTGTTAACCCTGGTTTCCATATGAAGAAGCTTTGAGAATAGTAAAGTAGCTTCCCTCGTGCCATATAAGGTCATCAGATGCCAAGTCCAGCCCGCTGCCTCTCAAGGGATCAACCTCTGCCTTCTGAAAAAAGGGGCCCTTGGCCATTTCTGCATCTATCCATCAGGGAGGGCTGCTTGTGTGTGGGGACGGGAGGCGGACTCCTGCCTGCTAGTGCCCAAGGAAGCTTCAAGGGGCATTTGTCAGTCTCTATCACCAGAAAGCCATCCAGGTCATCGCTGCAAGGGCTCTGTCCTGGACCCTTTTCTCCCTTCATAGATTCAAACCCCGAGCCTCTGAAATGCCCAAGCCCTTTCTCATCTCCATTCATTATGGCCTCGCCATTTCTGACAGGACAACGCCTTCTTGCCCTTGTCTCCTCCCTGTCTCATCCCTCCTTATCATTTTCCTTTGCGGGGTCTTCCCCCAGCTCCCACATCATGTGGCATCTCATCAGCTAGCATGGATTCAATCCTCATGCCTCTGGGATGGCTTTTAGATCGACTAATTCACCCCAACAGGGTCATGACCTCCAATATGTCAGATGAGTCCTTCAGTCAATAACGAGCATTAAGTGCCCCCTTACATGCTGCTCCAAATGCTTAATGCACATCTCACTTGTTCCCCAAAACAACCTTGGGAGGTGGATGCTATAATTATCCCTACTTTAAAGTTGAGGCAACTGAGGCAAACAGAGTGATTTGTCCAAAGCCATAGGCTGGATTTGAACTCAGATATTCCTAACTCCAAACCTGGCCCTCTAACCACTGACCCTCCTAGCTGGGGGGAGGGTGTGAGCAGTGCCCAGAGAAGCCAGGATGGGGAGGGAGGGGGGAGAGGGGAGAGGGGAGAGCCGAGCCATCTAGGGTCATTTGGGGGGAAAGCAGGTCGGGCAGTGTTTGCTGGAAGGTAGCCTAGGGGAGTGTGCAAAGTGGGGAAGCTGGGGCGTTCAATGCCAGGCAGATCAGGGAACTGAGGTGCGGAGGGTTAAGTGGTTTGCCCGAGACCATGCAGCCGGTGCAGGTGCTGGGGAGCCTTCCTCTGAGCTCTCCTCCATGCCATGGAGCCTCCTCTGCACCAGGGAGCCCTGATCTGCACCAGGGAGCTCTCCTCCACCAGCCTGCTTCCTGCACCAGAAAGAGCTGGCCATTTCCCTGCACCTACTGCCTGACTCCCCACACTGGTTCACGAGGAAAGCAGGGAAATGAAGGAGGCATATTTACGGATTTGTTTTGCTAAAAATGAAGAACGCGCTTCCTTCGGGAATGGGGATGATCTTCTCCTTCATATTCAACTCTGAGATTCGACGGGGGCGGGGGCCAGCAGGAACCTCTGGTTCATCTTCTTCCTCCTCCTCCTCTTCTCCTACTTTGAAGAAAAATGTCTTTATAGCATGAAACGAGAAGATCTATTTTCAGGCACAACAAAGCAAACAAACCTGAAGCTCAAACCCACACCTGTGGAACATCCTTTTGTGCCATGGCAGCTCACGGCTCAGTCTCCTAGGCAAAGGGCTCCTGCTCTGCACTGAAAGCCTTTTAAAGAATCTCAAGTCAGGAGATAAAAACTCCTTGACTGACCAAGACTTTCACTTCTCTGCTGAGGGGAAAGAGTATAGACATGAAGGGAAACAAGAAGAGACCCTCCTCCCCTTCCAGACTGAAGGCTCCCACAAGGGACAAGAAAGGGCTCAGTCTCAAGCAGACAGCGCTTCTTCCGCTGTTCCTCAAGGCCCCTTTCCTTACAGTCATGCAGACAGCTCTTGGGCTGTGCAGGTGACTCCCCCATCTAGCGTGTGACAAGGAGGCCGGCACCCAGGGAAAAGAGGGAGTCAGCTGGAACCCACGGCACCTCCATCTTGGTGGAGTGGCCCGGCCGCAGAAAATCCGAGGGCTTCCTTAGGAATCCTGAGCCTCAAAGTCTACAAAATAAAGCCAGGATTCTTGGGGGCCAGCACCATACCTGGGACATCACATGGTGGGTAAGGGTCCTTGTCTTCATCCTCTCCTCTGTAATCATCGATTATAACCTGCAGCAATGGAAGCAGGTCTAGCATGAGAAGGGGCAGCTGGGTGCTGAATGCTGGTCACTGAACAACCGTGGGTCCTACCTGACCTGGGGAGGGGGAAGGCCTGGAAAACCAGCAAAGCTGGAGCACCCCCAAGTAACCTCTGCCCCCCAAAAACAAACCACCAGCAAGAACCAAAGAAGAAGAGATAAAGCTCCTCAGTTATGCTCCACTGGGAGTGAGGAACCTGCACTCCAGTGGCCACCCCCAAAAGGACCGAGCCTCCCTGCCTCCCAGGCTATTGATCTGCCCATCTCTTTTTAGGAGGCTCAGGAACCCGTGAGGACTTCTCATCTCCCACCCTTTCCTCAAGCTGGGAGGAGGCAGAAGACCTGGGCTGGCGACCCCACCCCCAGCCCTTCCAAGTGGCCCAAAGCTGGGAAGTCACAGGGTCTGCTGTGGTCCGACTCATCAAGGCCTCCTGCACTTTGACACTGAGACCCATGATGGTTGTCTAACACACAATGTCCATCCTCCATGGACAGTGACTGCCCAGAGGCTGCGGGCAAGCAACAGCACACCCTTCATAATGGCACAGAAAGGAACACTCTGGAACAAACACCTTGTGGTCACTGTTAGCCATCGGGTTGACTTCTGGCTTGTCGTTCCTTTTATTCTCCAAACTTTCTTTTCTACAGAGAAAAGGACACAAACAAATGTCGAAATGCAAAGTGCTGTGTGGTAATGAAACAGTTTAATTGGGAATAAGATTTACCATTAAAAAAATAGCATTAATCTACCCAAGAAATTTCGATTAGATTCTCGGGGCCAAATTGATTAAGGAGATTTTATCGAAATTTCCATCCCAAAGACATTTTCATCTTTCACATCATCTGTGTTATGACACTAAAACTAAACCCAAGAATAGTTCAAGTCCCAATCTAAAGTGTGGAAACAATGGAGCCAAAATGTTTGGCTTCGGTCTGAGAGATTTCCAAGTGTGCCAGACATCAGAGAGGGACACCTGTGAGCTCACTCTGTGCAGAATCGGTGACAAAAGTGACTGCCACTTGAGGGGCATTGGGGTTTTCCTATGGCTGACACTGGACAGTCAGATCTCCCGAGCTTTCAGAAGGATTCAGTGGCAGCCCTTGAAGGTCACCTATTCCAACCCTTCTCTTGAGAGTGGAGGAAACAAGCCCACAGAGATTGGGGCATTGGTCAGATTCCCCAGATCAGCGGCCTCTCCCCAGGACCTGAAGCTCTAGGTGTGACTCCTTTTACCTGGCAGTCTTTTTCCTTTCCTTTTCCTCTGCTTCTTCCTTCTGGGCAGTATTCAGACTTTCAGCATCCGCCAAATTGTCCACCGCAATGGCCAAGAAAACATTTAACAGAATATCTAATCCAAATCATTTTAAGGATAAACATACTCTTTCAGTTTTGCTCTATTTCGGTCATTGTGGAAATCAGCAATGGTTAAAAAAAAAAAAAAAGCACACCAGCTCTACTTCCAGGTATATGTCACATCTGATGACTAGGCATGGTACTGTATGACTTAGAAGGTTAGAGAAGCCACAAGATATAGAAAAAGAGACAAAATGTCAATCTGATATTAATCTTTTTTTGAACTGAATCTGGGACTTCAACAGTGAAGGAACTTCCCACACCACGGCAGATATGCAAATGCTCCTTAACTCTTGGGTTTTAGAAAGCTGCCTGTGACACCAAAAGGTTAAAGGATTCCCAGGGTGAGTCTCTCACAGACACGAGCCAAGGCCTGAGCTTCCCAAATCTTAGGCCAGCTTTCTCTCTACTATGTCATATTTTGTATGTAAAGACTGTACCAGAATACAGACTGTCCTTTTGGAAACATGTGTGTGTGCATAAGATATATACATAAACATATATTAAATATAAATCATACACATATCTAAGATATGATTCTTTAGTAAAATGATGATTTAGTAAATATGAATACCATCTTTCCAAATAATCCCCCCCCCAGGAGGTATCGATTTATTTTACAGGAGCTGGACCTATTGTTTACAACTATAAATCCGATTTGGAAACAACAGGTGAGCAAGGTTTCGTTGTTCTTTTAAAGTCATCTGTAGCGTGCTCCAAGATTTCTCCTTTGAAAGTGTGGGTGATTTTCAGGACAAGTGAAAAGTTACAAAAGCCAAATCTAGTGAGCAAAGATCACCAACCTGGGGCCACATCTCCCATTTTCTCCTCCATTTTAAAATAACCTGATGTATAGAAACAAAATGGCTTTTTCTTGAAAAGCTCATAAACTGTCAATAAGGCAATTTTAAACAATAGGTTTCTGCCATTTTGAGCAATGACAACCTTGTTAGACTAGGTGAATGGGCCTCTCCTGGAAGGGACGCCAGGTTCAGCAAACAGCAAGACCTCATTAAGCCCTTCTCTTTTTCCTCCACATCCTCCTCCATCCATTCTCTCAGGTGAGGTGAGGCAGGATTGGGAGACATGGGAGATAGCCAAAGCAAAGATTTGGAGATGGAAGATGGAGGACAGACAGTATACGAAGAATGGAAAGAAGGCTAGTCTGATGGGACCTCTGAGTGCAAGGTGGAAAGGAACGTACAAAAAGCCAGGAAAGGTAGTTTGGAGACAGGTTGTGAATGGTTGGAAGAGGTCTTTACATACATGCTGTCTCTCCTCAGAGCATAAGGTCTTTGAGCACGGGGTTTATTTAACTTCTTTGTCTTCATATCTCTGATGCTCCTCACTTGGCACATAATAGAGCATTCATTGAAATGTCCGTTGATTGATTACAGTCAGTTCATTCGCTATGTTTCTGATCACATGACTTATATTTGATTACTGCACATAACTCACATGTTCTATGTGTCATTTATTACAAGAGGCTTGTGCTTTTTGTTTTACACGAGCAACACAGTCATTTTTGCTGTGATTGTGTGAGGTGAATCATATTTTAGGGTACTATGGTTAGCTGTGCGAAATTTTAACATAAAAGATGTAGAATGGTACATCCATGTGACTGCATTGCTGGTAGCATCTGCTAAAGAGACTGGCCGCGTTAACTAGATTGACTGTTCTCTATTAATTACTTTAACTGTTTGATGCACTAAGGTCTATATGTTGTGCTACATGTGCAGAAATATGTTGGTGGGTTCCAGTTTAGTTTTCAGAGACTGCAAATGCTTCACTAGAGGAGGCCATAAGGCAGCACTCAGTATCGTGCTGGGTATCCATTAAAGTGTTTAATAAATGCTTGTTGACTTGATCTGATGTAATTTGTCCCACTACTATAGCAAAAATCTTTTCAATTCTAAGCCAGAAGCATATCAGTATGAATTTGTAAAGTACCTAATTTTTTGGAGAATGTTTCCTTTTTAAAAAAACTACTATAGGCTCCACCCAGTACATCCCAGGCCATCATTGGATTGATATTATGAAGAACAGTCACACTCTTCTAGAAACATCATTTGATGTCCCTCCCAGCGACAGAACAAGGGGTAGAGGAACACTACTGATTCTTGTTTTCCTGACTGCTCATAACAAGGAAGCTTTAATTCTGAAACAACTATGGAATGATTTGGATCTATAATTATATTCTTAATGAAATGGAATTAAAAATTAATAGAAGACTTCCCAAAATAATGTGAAAGAGCTGATCAAAGTAATGAACTCTTAATATCCCACCACAACCTTATAACTGCTCTTGGGCAGCACTGAAGGATACAATTACCACAAATAAAGAGAATAATGAAGTATATACAGACGATCATTCCTGAAGAAGACGGGCCTCCATAGGCCATAATTCCATCATACATGACAGCATTCCAGTCTTCACCTGTAAGAATCTAAAATGCAAATGTTAGTTATCACTGAGAGAAAGAAGAGGAACAAATTCTGTTTTCCTATTTTACTCCTAAAGATAGTCACAGGCTACATGAATGAAGATGCCCAAACCTTTTCCAAAGAAGGATTATATGAATCCTTCTATTGCATAGAATTGATAGAAAATGGAAACAGAAATTCAACTCTACATACTTTCTTAATGAATTATGTCTAACAGACATAAAGCTACGTGGCTCACAATTTCAATCTCCTCTTACTCAGAATCCTTAAGGCTCGGTTAACCCATTGCAAAATGAATTTAAATAAATGTCGACAGTAATAAAAAACAAAATCTCTCATTTCTACTAGTTCCTTATCTTCCACTCATTTGACCAATTTTACCAACTGAAGAGATGTTGTTTTAGCTTCTTACTACAACTTGCTATTTAGATGGACCCTCATTAAAGCATCTCCTAAGCAAGAGAAAGGTTATAATTTGTACACATACCAAAGTCAATCATAAGTGGCTTAAAATATTGAAGTTATATAGATTATCAGAGGTCAAGTTAGACCAAGAAAAAACGGGGAACGATCAACAAAGAATTTTAATTAAAACATGAAAATATGACCCACAGTGGAGATAGTAAATGTCTTTAGGAAACAGGTGCTCAAAACTGCTAACATTATTAACATTTGGCAAAGTTTGTACAAGCCTTAGGCTAACATATCTTTTATGCTGAGCTGTTGGGCTTAGCCTAACGAATTTTGCTTAAACTATATTAAAAAAGTAGTTTTGAAGAGTTCCTAACTATAATTTTCCCAATATATCAGGGAGGCTAGGGTAGCTTGGTGGATAGTTTACTGCTCCTGGAGTCAAAAAGACTCATCTTCCTGAGTTCAAATTTGACCTCAGACACTTACACTAGCTATGTGACCCTGGGAAAATCACAACCTTGTTTACCTCAGTTTCCTCATCTGTAAAATGAATTAGAGAAGGAAATGGCAAATCACTCCAATATTTCTGCCAAGAAACCCCAAATGGGATCATAAAAAGTTGGAAATAACTAACCAACAACTCCCAACACACCTTCCCATATTTGGCAGAAGATTCATCTCTTCACAATCAAGATACCTTTGTGAACAGTATAAAATTCACAGAATGTGAAGAGCTCAAAAGGATCTCACTGCTCGAAGCCAATTTTCTATCCCATCTGCAGGACTGCAGTCAATAACATGGTTGACAAATGGTGATCCAGCTTCTAATTTAATACTTCTGGTGGCAGGGAACTAATTCTCTCTGGAGACAGTCTATTTAGTTTTTGAACAACTTTCATCATCGAGATTAATCTAATCATTAATATTAAATCAAAACTTGTGTCCCTGCAATGTCACAGGAACACATGATCATAGATGTAAAGCTGGAACAGACCTCAAAGTCCATCTAAATCCAACCTCTTCTTTTTACAGATGGGAAAACTAAGGCCGAGATAAGTGCCGTGACTTGCCAAAATTCACCGGTGAAGCAAAAGTCTGAGTCAGGAGCTGATTTGGGGCCATCTTTGAGTGCAGAGGCAGAGAGCTCATCCCTATCACCATGCTGCTTCTACCCACATCCAATGACAGACCAAAATCTTCAGGGAGCTGTCAATCATTACCACGTGTGCTCCTCATCAGACTCAGAATTAGATTTGTACAAGTGACATTACTGAGACTCAACATGATGGAGGACACTGAGACTGGTGGAAGCGCTCAGAAGACCCAGGTTCAAGCCCCAGCTCTGACACTTAATGGCTGCATGACCCCGGGCATGTCATTTAATCTCTCACTGCCTCTGGCAATTCTCTAAGTCTATAATTGGCAACACTGATGTCAAGGGCAAATGGCAGGAGTTTTTCTTTGTTGGGAATCCTCTTTACCAATGAAATCAGAGGGTCTGTCATCCCCTACAACAGATGAGAATCGGAAATAACAGAGCTCATTAAAACTCACTAAACCAGTGAGTTTTCAGCAAGTTCATCCATTTTGTGGCACAGGAACAGTCTTGGGTAGAAAAGGTGAAAACTTCTTATCAGTTAGAATTGTCCAACGCTTACAGGCTGCCTCAGGAGGTAACTGACTCTCCTTCCCTAGTGAGGGAGTCCACATGGAGGTTGGACAGCCACCATCAGAGGTCTGGATGGGCCAAGGAGTACTGGTCGGGTGTTCTGCCTCAGGTGCCTGCTGAAGCCCTCTGATCCTACAGAGGGATCCAAGTGCAAAGGACCTCAGGGTCTAAGCACAACTATTTCATTTTTACAAATTAGGAAAAAGACTTGGAGAGAAGGAATCATGGGCCTGTGGTCACAGTGTAACAGAGCAGAATAGGGAAGAGAAAACCCCAGTCTCCCAAATTCTGCCCCATTCTTTTCGCTCTGGTGCCAGCCTAAGGAGCAGAGCATGGCAGGGCCTGAATGCCCTATGACCTGACTTTGCAGCATGATCTAATGAAGGCCATGCATGCTCAGCCTGAAGCTGTACGTGCCAGACAAAAAGGGAGATCCAGGAGGCTGCTGCTTGCTTCGTTTCATGTCAGAGCCAGGATAAAAACACAGCTCCTCCTCTTCCACACCTTGTGGGTAAGTCAAACATCCCCCTTCCAACGCAGCATCTCTGGCAATGAGAGTTCTCCAGGCATCTTGGTTTCGATCGTTTTACTTGAATCGGGACATGGGACCTGCCCCTCCTCAGAGATGAGCTGAGAGCAGGTACGGAAGTTCAGGAAGATGACATTATCCAAGCCTCCAGAAGGAATGACCTTTCTCGTGATTTGTTTTGCATTAACGTTTTCAGTGAACGAAATAATGCAATGACTAAAGCAAGTTTAACGATGAAAGCTAAATTTAATGGCAAATATGAAAGCTGCGTCACACAGAGAAAAGGAATCAGATGTACAACAAAAGCGTTCCAGGGTATAGATGCGTCAGTTTTTAAAAGGGCAGAACAACTGTAGCTGTCTTCTGAAGACAAAATGGCCTGGCCATTGGGAGGCCTCTCACCTGGACAGCTTCTGGAAAGGAGGAGACCCCCTGACCTAGACCTAGACCCTTATGAGATTGCTGCCCGAGCTTCCTGACCCGTCTCCCCAGCTCTACCATTGTCCTCTCCAATCCTTCCAGAGCTCTTAACATGATTCACCTAAAACATAGGTCTGGCTAGTTCAGGTCCCTAGGAAAGCATCCCCAAGGGCTCCTCTCCTCAGTGGAAAGGTTGGCCACGATCTGGCAGCCCCCTAAGTTTCCTGTTTTAGTTCCCACCATTCACTTTGACCTGCTCTCTGATGCAGCGTGAAGGGCCCGACAGCTGGACCCCAACCCTCCTCCATGGCCTTCTTTGAGTGGTTTCCCACTCCTCACTGTGGCTGTCCACAAAGATTTAGTGTCCTGGATCCTCTTCTTTCTCTGTTGGTAATGACATCATATCTTGGGGGGTTCAACTATCTTCTCTAGAGAAGACTCCCCGATCAGATGACCCATCCTGTTTCTCCTCAAGGAGCAGATTTGAAACACCATTTGTCTTTCAGACTTTTTAAAGTGGGTGTCCCAGAGACGGTCCACACTCAGTCTGTCCAAAATAGAACTCATTCTCTTCTCCCCTGAAATCTCACCTTTTCCAAACTTCCCTGTCTTATTAAAGGCACCCTCATCCTCCCAGAGTCATTCTCCTCCCACTGATCCCAACATCCAATCTGTTACAAGATCCTGTCTTTACATCTTTACTATGTCTCTGGCCCTGACCCTTCTTCCCTACTCACCAGGCTATCCATCCCCTTAGTGCTGGCCTTCTCAGCCCAGGACTGAATCACTCTCCTGACTTACGTCTCTCCATTCACAGTGGGACACCTCTACTCTACTGTCCAAGTAATTTTTCTTGAAAACAGTTCTCCCTGACTCCCCTACTCCATCTATTCAAGTGGCTTCCTCTTTCCTCAAAGATAAATCATAAACTCTGTGACCAGACCCACTTGGTGATCATTGCTCCCCTCTTACTTTCTCCAATCTAACCAGACTGATCTAGCCAAGGGCTCTGTGAATGCCCACAGCGCCTAGTACCTGTGCAGGTGCCATATCCTCTCAGGGGAAGAGAAGCCCCCGGAGGAGCAGTGACCATTCAGCTCACTGCCCTAGCCCCTAGCACAGCAACTGCAGCCTGCTGGTTCTCCATCACCGATGGAACCAAGGAGAGAGAAAAGTTACCTGAAACACTGTTAAAAGAGCTTGAGGAAAGTTATCGAAGGTGCTCCTCTTGGTCTGGGTCTCGTCAAAGTTAAATTTGCCCCCGAACAGCTGCATTCCAAGCAAGGAGAAGATGATGATGAAGAGGAAGAGAAGGAGCAAGAGAGAAGCGATGGACTTCATGGAGTTTAACAAAGACGCTACCAAGTTGCTGAGAGATGTCCAATGCCTGTGAATAAAAACGCGGGTTAGGAGAGAGCTCACAGGTGTGTCTGCACATGTGCACATCCAAATGTTCACTTCAGGGGGAGAGGAAGGGGTGGCAGCTCTTACCTGGTCACTTTGAAAATGCGCAAAAGACGCACACATCGAAACACAGAGATGCCCAGAGGAGACATGATTTCCAGTTCCACCAGGATGGTCTCAGTGATCCCACCACACACCACAAAACAATCAAACCGATTGAAAAGGGAGACAAAATAGGCCTGGAGACCCAGGCTGTACATCTTCACTAGCATCTCACAGGTGAACATGGCCAGGAGAACTTTGTTGGCAATATCTGGAAAGGCAAACGGTTCGGAAATCTGGGTGCTCTGATCACTGGACACATTTCCCAAACGAGCACTCCCTTCTGTGGCCTATCTATGACCACCAACATATCCTGCACCCTTGGGGGAGAACAGGGTGCCCTCCGGCATTTCTGGGTCCAACTGTCCTGGCAAACAAGTGGACATCTCACATATCTTTGTATCCAAAGGCTAGATCCTAAATTCAGGCTAAATTTCAGTTCCTGGCATCCACAATCTCCTTCTGATCCCACTCATGATTCTGTTGTGTTCCCTGACATCTTTCTCCTCTACTGCAGGATGCAGGGTTCGCATCCTGGTTCTGCTACAGACCAGTGATGGGTCACTGGGCGAGTCATCCTGAGCAGAGGCAGTATGGCTCAGTGGAGAAGGTCCTGGGGTCAGCAGGCCCTGGGTTCCGATTTGGCTTCTGATGATAAAGAACTACACATGTCATTTCTCTCTGAGTCTGTTTCCTGTACTGTAAAATATGGCTGAAAGGACCCAGAGTATCTTAGTCATGAAGTTGTTATGAAGAGCGAGATCTCTGTGGAGGACTTTGAGAGCTTTAAAGCATCATATCAATTCTTTTTATTGTTTAAAATTTTTATTATTATATTATTTATTATTATTGTCTATTTTATTTAATATTATTATTATCATGGATAGTCTATGAACAGTGTTCACATGATATGTGAGATCTCACTGAGTTGAAGCTATTTCTTAAATTTTCATATTAGCATTCATTAGAATTGTTCACGTAATGTCCCAGAAAACTAAACCATAGTTTATTTTTTTGTAATCTAAAACAAAAATAAAATACTTTCTTCTCATACCTTGAATCTGGGTCAGCCAGTCAGGCTGATTATAATGCTCAGAGGAAATGGTCAAGGTGTTGAGGAACACGAGGACAATCACCAGCCAATAGAACGACACTGATTTCACTGCAGCTCGGCATCTTCTTCGACTGAAACGGTTCCAGCGACGCCAACGTCGGCTGAAATAAAGAAACGACTTGACTCCCGGTGTGTGGAAAAGTCTTGTTACTTGAATGTGCCTTGACTGAGCTTTGAGGGTGACAGTGAACTTGGGGAAACGGACAAGATGGGGCCAAGGGGCATGGAAGAGGGGCAAATAGCACAAATTTTAACAGCAGGGATTTTTGCTGGCCTCAAAATGCAAGTTTTTAAATAATTGCTTTATTGGCTGTGGTTAAGTGGCCCTGTTTGACTTTCTTGGACAGAATATTTTATGTGTAATTCAAACCCTCAGTATGTCACTTCAGCATGAAGAGTAAAAGAAAAAATGGTATATATATATATATATATATATATATATATATATATATATAGACTGTTTAATACAGCTTTGTACACTGGAAAATATCTTGGGTCAAAGTCACATGCTAAACATTAAAACTATGCCTGGGTTTTTGAGCCATTGGACAGAATTTATTGGGCAGAAACATGATACCCAGAAATCATGACCCCAAAATTTCAATTTTTCAATTCCTTCCTTAAATCTTTCTAGTCTTATATGAGCTCAGAAGAGCCACCAATTCTACTGGGACACGAGTCTTCCCACTGAATCATCAGCTGCCTGTATATGCTCAAATATTCCTTCATGAACAGAGCTAATATTAAATCATATTTTCATAAAAATAAATTAAATCCAATCAAACAGACAAGTAGCGAGTCCCTTCCACCCACTTCAGGTTCCTATCTGTAATCCTGCTTAGCCAGATTTACAATGAAAAACACCTCCTGCCATAGCAGACCATCTTCTTTGTTCCCCTTGAACCGGTGCTCTGACATCTAATGACAAAGAGCCAAGAAGGTGGAGGAGACGGAGCAGCAGGGACGAGACAGGGCTGAGGAGGGTCTAGGCTTTGAGTGACAGGGCAGGGATGCAGGGTCAAGCTCCACTAATGGGGCCCTTGTATTTAGCTAGAGCCTGTGACAGTGTGGGATGATGGCAACTATCAGAAAGGAAGTCTGATGTCCTTTAGGAATAGCAGAGAATATTCTGAGGGACATGGAAAATATCCATAAAGGAGGGCAAGGAGGCCTCTGAACTTCATGGCACCCGCCCAGGCTGCCCACGAGGTGCTGCTGGAAATAAGGTGGGTCCCCCAGATGGGAACAGCGGAATCCTCACAGGACTTGGACACTGGAGCTGACAAGGAACTCAGCCTTCATCTACACCATCGTTTTACGACATGGAAGCTGAAGCCCCGAGACAGGAGCGTGGCCAGATGAGGCTGACAAAGGCTGCAGACGGCAGAGAGGATCTGAACTCACACTTGTGGGCTCTGAACCCAGGGACGTCCCCATGTCTGAGACCCAGGGACATGTATGGAGAAGAAAGGCCTGAGCTGGGCTGTCACTGCTCTCAACTGGTGCATGTGTGTGAGTGTGAGTGTGAGTGTGAGTGTATGTGTGTGAGTGTGTGTGTGAGTATGTATGTGTGTGTGAATGTGTGTGTGATTGTGAGTGTGTGAGTATGAGTGTGTGTGTGAATAAGTGTGAGTGTGTGAGTGTGAGTGTGTGTGTAAGTGTGTGAGTGAATGTGTGTGTGAATAAGTGTGTGTGAGTGTGTGAGTGAATGAATGTCTGTGTATGAGTGTGTGTGTGAGTGTGAGTGAATGTGTGTGTATGAGTGTGTGTGAGTGTGTGTCTCTCCCTGACGAGCTACAGACCACACAACAGCAGAGCAGGATTCCCCGCGGTGCCGAGTTCTGGGAAATGACTAGGAAACACACTCGTTAAAGAAGCAGCTGGTCAGTTTTTCAAGCGAAGTCACCAAGTTTTACAACAACTCCAAGCTGATTTCTATGAAGGGGTCAGAAGATCGGGACGGGGTGGAAGAAGAGACTGGAAAAACAGGGGAAAGAAGCCAGCAGAAATAGAGACAAAAGCCAAATACTAACCTGAGCTTGGATTTGGAGATCGCTTGACTGAAAGACACAAAAAACAAACCCCCTTGGTGAGCAGGTCCATGTGCAGCACTCCCCACAGTCCTTTGCATATTAAAGTTCTACCCAGGAACCCAGAGCTGCACTGTTCCGGGGCTTCTGCTTGGGGTGACCACCTCTACCTTGGTCCTCAGAGGAGAACCCTGACTTGCCCCCCTTCATAGTGCTGGGCTCCCACTTACTGAACCTTCTTCAAACCCAATGGCCAAAGGAAGCTGCAGGCCAGCAGGAGAAGTAGCCCCGACTGCCCCACAAAGACAGTGTTAAAGTCAGTGTGGAGCCTTTGGAACGCTGGCACTTTTGTCAGAGAAAACCATATTCTAGATTCCCTTCAGAAAATTCCCTTCATTGTCTGCCCCCATTAAAGCAGTCAAAGGCCGCTCCCAAGCTCGGCTAAGTAGCAGAACTTGCATCAAACCGGGCCACCCGTGACTGCTTCTGTGGCTTTTCGCTACACATGGCTGCCCACTCAGAGGGCCATGGGCAGGGCTCCGGAGGGGGATCTGGATGGATACAAAGCTGTCACAGGGGCGACTTCAGAACCCCCATCAAAATCAGCTTTTAAGAAGGGGTGCTCTGCCCTTCCAGCCTGTGCCCGCCAGCACCTGCCTGGGGGAGCTCCGGACCGGACTTGAGCCCAGGAAGCAAAGGGGCCGTGGTCCAGGAGCCGCAGCTTACCAGAGCCGGCCGCAGCAGCCTTGGGTCTCACCCTCGCCACTGATGTTTTCCGTGTTCACGGACTCCGTCTCGCTGGTGGGCATGCTTGCTGTGGAGAGAGAACGGACATTTCAGAGAAAGGGATGGCCAACAGCACAGGCGGGGCCGTCCAAAAAGCTCCACTTCACCATTTCTCACCCAGAAAACGTCAAAGTGAAGAAAGCCTTGCCTTTGTGGGGATTTTTGGACAAACGGTTTGTCTGTGGAAGGTGATTTGGACCTTTCCTCTTGCCAGATTTCCTCCTTTAGTGCCTTCAGGCCTTCCAGTGTTGTACAGGGGGAAAGTCCTTCAGAGTTCAACCCTGAAGGGAAACCTCAACTGGCCCAACAGTCTGAGCTCTCCCACAGAGAGCTCTCATCTCTCTGCTGATTTGTTACTGAACTAGGTTTTAGCACACAGCCACTGGGAGTGAGGAAGGAAAGGTCCTTCTCCAGCCTTGAGAGCATTCAGGGAGAGACATGGCCTGCTCTCTGCAATGGGATTTTTCCTGATATGTTTTACAAAGAGACTTAAAAAAAAAAAAAACTGGAGGTATATAGGAATGCAATGGAGGTTTGGGCAAGGATCCCTTTTGTAAATCTAAGAATCCTCAAAAAATATAAATAATCATACCTTGGTTGATCTGTGCCCTAAAATGTGTATTTAGAACAGGGCCTACCTCTGCTTCTAGGATCAACACCCAAAAAGGTTCAGAAAGCTAATGAAGAATGGGAAAAGGAAGGCTGCTAGGGGAAGAGGACGCTATTGTTATTTATACGATAGTGACAGAGGGACAAAAAGAAAGAGAGACAGCGTGCAAGGGAGTTTGCTGTGGCTGCCATGGACCTGGGATTGGGACTACCCGGTGTCACCGGCAGAGCACAAATTGAAGGATGCCTGAAAGCAGGCTCCATAATGTAAGAGCAGAAATAACTTGAAGTTTCTTGGCTGAGGAATTGATTTTTCACTCACAAAAGTTGGAAAGATTGGAAATCAACACCACAAATCAACTTTACCTGCTACTGAAATGAAAGTTCTGGCCCTAACTTACACAGGCTCCTCTCTAGCCCGGGCAGCATTATACCAGGCCACAGGTGGCTAGGCAGAGCTTAGACTTCTTAACCAAAGCTCTTCTCGACATAAACACGAGATCATAGGACCTGTGAGTCTCTCGAGGGCCTCAGTTTCCAACGGCAGACACCTGATTTAGGTTTGGGCATGAAAAAAGATGTCAATGGGAGGAGTTTTGAGATGAGAAACTTTTTGACAGTTTTGAATTGTAATTGTTAAGGAAACATTCAAATGACACAAATCTCAATTGTGAGGCCCATTTATCTCCCCAATTTTGAGGCCTAGAGGCTGCCATGAGGAAAGACTTAGGATTCCAAAACGTCTAAGGCACGTTCTGAGTCAACCATGTTTAATCTCTGTGAAGTTTGAAGAACGTAATTGAAGTGGATAAATTTTGGACACACCTGAGGCAATTTCTCAATATTTCTGATTCAACCAAACACATGAGGCCATATGCACAAGGGTTAGTATTTATAATGAATGCTTAGCACAGCACCTAGCACATAGTAGTTACCCCCCAAAAGCTTATTCCCCATCTTCAATCATTATTGAGAAAAAAATTAGTCTGATTCTTCCCCAGAGTGAAGAAAGGGGAAAGAAACAACAAGAAGAGATAACCCTAAAATCACCACCCTTAAGTAAAGACTGTGGAGTTTGAAAGTCACAATTAAATACGAGCCTGATGCTCAAATGGCCCTTGGTTCGAGGAGGGGAAGAAGCCCTTGGTCTGCCATGATGATCCCCCCCAGGCAAACAGCCCCTAATCTCTGACCTCCTTCCACAACTCCCTGGATGAGGAGCAGGGGATGCCCTACTCCCTCTACTCGCTTCTCTCTGTCTCGTTTCTGTCTCTGTCTCCAAGAGGCAACAGAAAGACACTGGATATGAAAATGGAGCCTCTCAATATGAATTCTGGCTGCAATTTATGAGAAGCATGGCCTAGGGTTCTCTCTTAGCTAGGCCTATTTGTTCCTCTGTAAAACAAAGGGTCCGACAAGGTAGTCTCTATAAGCCATGAAGACAAAGCTGGCATTGGAATCAGGAGAGCCAAGAGGGGTCCCAGCTGGGCCACATTTATGTGAATGACACGAGAGAGCTCTGTGACATGGGCACAGCTAATCTTGCCAGCTCTGCTTCCCTCACTCACGGGGTTCTCATGGGGCAAAGTGAGCTTATTTCTTCCACCTTATCTATAACAGGCTTGGTGAACCACAAAGAAATATCTTGGTGTCAATATTGTTATTATAAAATTAGGATTCTGGGTCTCAGACTGTGCAAGGAAGCAGACTAACACATGCACCCTTAATTGACACTTTGTGATGGTTGCTGATAACAACATTGGAAAACGGAGGGAGCCATGGTGGATCCAGGTGATGGGTGGCTAAAGGAAGGGCCCACAAACCAGTCCCTCAGTGCCCCCATTTTTCCTTCTCTATATTTCACCAGTTTACCCATTTTTTGACTGATTACTTAGGGGGCAGAGACAGAGAGAGATGGTTTTTGGTCCACAGAAAATTTTCTCCCTTTGTTTCCATGAGGTGGTTCTCATATCCTAAGATTTCTTCTTTCTTCCTTTTCCTTCACAATTTATAAATTGACATTAACTTTCCTTCAATGGGCCCCCAAAGAATTATAGAGACAGGACCAGGGGCTTGATCTGTGATTTGATTAGTACAGAGAACTTCCAGAGGAGGTAACACCCTCTCCCAGCGTAGGTTGGCGTCTTCTCTGCAGAAGTTACGTGACTTAGCCAGATACATACAGCCGAGGGGGCGTGTCAGAAGCAGAACTCATGACTGGGGTTAAAAAACGAGCAGAAAACATTTAGTCTGGATTTCTATGCAATAAAAGGGTTCCAGAAGCAAGCAGATCACCCTTCAGCAACAAAGCCACAGATCCCATGGGTAGATAAGAGCCCATCCTCTTTAAGACAAAAGTTTGGAAGGAGAGAATGCCATGAAGCTCACATCCCACGGATGGGAAGTTACTATGGTAACCACTATAGCTTTCACAAAAACCTAAAGAGAATGAGTTATAGAAGTTGGAGATGCCGGAGAGTTGATCTGCCTCTCTGGTGTGCTAGGACATCCTTGCAAAAACACCCATCTCCTTTCAATGTGACTGTTCCCCTTCACTGGTAATGCTGACTGCCACATCCCTGGCACTGCTCCATTTGCTGGGTGACCTGCTTTGCCCCCATTTGCAGGGATTTGCCCTTGTTTTCTGAAGAGTCGCTAAACTCTCCCATGCAGTCAGGCAAAGGGAGTTTACTGAATCATAAAAATGTTGAACTGTGGAGTTGGTCTCAGGGGGAGAGAGGAAGAGGCCGGGAGGGCAGCTTGCACATACAGGGAAGGCAGGGAACTTTCCAAGGATAGAGATTTTTGTTTTGTTTCATAAAAGCCACCAAAATATGTGTACGTGTGTGCACACGCACACACACACATGCACACACGAATGTAGTTATATATGAAATTTGAACAAAGCCAAGTACCGGGCCCTTTTGGCCCAGGACACCAGGCA
Organism: Sarcophilus harrisii; assembly: GCF_902635505.1. Classification (NCBI taxonomy): domain Eukaryota; kingdom Metazoa; phylum Chordata; class Mammalia; order Dasyuromorphia; family Dasyuridae; genus Sarcophilus; species Sarcophilus harrisii. Next base: position 9,218,011 of record NC_045426.1, on the reverse strand, counting down.
CTAGCAGCTGAAGGGACCCACCTTATCCCATGGTGGCACTGGAGCTGTATGCCATCATCAAGCAAACTCTGCCTGGATGATCAGAAGACCTGCTAGGCCAGAGGGAAACCCTCTGAGGCTGTGGGCAAGACCCTCCCTTAACCTCCCAGATCTCAGTTTCTTCTTAATTCCTCACTGATGAAATAAAGAGACTGTACTAAATGGCCACTATGGGCTGTTCTAGCTTTACTACTTGGCATGTATCATTGATATAAATTTCCTATTAATAGCTTTCAGAGATGATTTATCTGGGATGCTGGGTTAATCATCCTTGCTCCATTAAATATCGACAACTTAATCTGATAATTGTGTAGTTTTATATGTTAAGTAAATGGTAGCTAATTTTACAAAGGCTACAAAATTCCCCTCTCCATCACAATATGTAAAGGGTCTGCAGCTTGACTTCCATCTTGGGGTTTGGGAATCCTAGGGATGAGCATTCCCTCAGTTCTGAGGACTTCTACCTCTAAACCCTTGGAACTGGCAGGTGGGCTTGAGAGGGTCCAGAAGCTCTGAAAGAAACACATTCTTTAACAGAGTAAGAGAAAGAAGCTGCAGAGAAATGAGTCATGTGCAGCCCTGCCTGGGACTTCATAGGGCAACAACTGGAAGAAAAAACTGAAAGGGAAAGATTGACTTATGGCACTGAAGGGACTGCTCTTTCCCCAGAGCAAGCCAAAGAGCAGAGCCCATCCTTTCTTGGCTGACTATCCAGCTTCCTGACAAAACCCCCAGGCCCTTCTGCCCCCGTGGATGTTTTTTCTTCTACGTCTTTGCTCCTTCCACTACTTCATAGAATGTTTCCCTCTCCCCCATCTGTACCTGATGAATGCAGGTATTCCCAGAATCCCCTGACCTTCTCTTCTGGAAGGAAAACCAGGCTCTACCAAGTGTACAAAGCTGGAACCAGCCCCAGGAAAACATGGGCTGCTATTCATGTCACAGAGGAAAAAAAATCTCTTTTCTTTTCATATTTGTATATGCTTATCTATGTCTATTTATCATTAGAATATAAGCTCCTTGAGGGCAGGAACTATTTCAGAACCTATTATCACATTTAGCAAATAGTAGGTACTTAATAAGTGCTGACTGATTAATTTCTAAGATAGTATAGATAGGAACAGCAAAAAACTTCCAGTGTGAATATCTTGGGTTTAAGCTGTAGTTCTAACAATAATTAGTTGCGTGGTCTTCAGCCAAGTTCTTCCCTTCTAGGATTCAGTTCCCTCATATTATAAAATGTAGAATTTGGAGCAGATGCTCTCTGAAATGCCTTCTAGCAGAGACATTCTGTGATTCTATCAAGTCCCTTCTACCATCACAAAAGAAGGAACACAGGGGCTGTCACTTTGACCACTATAGTAGCTAAGGTCACACACCCGTCCCCACTTCCCACAGACCAAGGTCAGGCCCATGATTGCTAAGTGGCCAGCTACACTAAATACCTGATGGATTTTGACTCAATGTTTGCTGAGTCTCTTCCTACTGAGGCATTAATATATGCGAAGCTCGAAGGCCTTGCTCTGCCCCAGCTGGAGAACTCTGGGTCCGTGGAGGTGCGGCCCCTCAGATGTGAGAATAGACCAAATGATCTCAGAAGCTCTCTGGCTACAAAGCTGCACCACTCAGAGTCAGCCCTGGGTCTCCTTCCCTGGTGGTGCAATCCCAGTTTAGAAACTTAAAGCTCAGGGTTTGCACAGATGTCAAAGTTCAGACTGGAGCTAGGTGCCAGTTGTTTTCAGTAGCTTGTTTGCCAAAGTGATCCCAGGCTGGGCCTGGGGAAGACACCACCTGTCTGAGCTCTTGGCTTCCTGGGCCTGAGATACCTGGAGCTCCTTAGATACCTTAGAACCCTTTTCTCTCTGAAACCTTTCAGATTCCCTGAACTCTCCTTTTGGAGATCCTTAGGAGTAGTTGTATGGCCCAGGGCAGAACATGGGGGCTAGATTCAGATCCAGCTCAGACACTTCCTATTTGTGTGACCCTGGGCAAGTCACAGCTTCTATCTGTCTCAGTGTCCTCAACAGTCAAATGGGACTAGCTTGGCAAACTTCACGGTGCTACATAAGCGCTTGTTGCCATGTGTGTGCCCGTGTGTGCATGTGCGCTGCGTACATGCGTGTGTGTGTGTGTGTGTGTGTGTGTGTGTAGCGGTGTGTCCATATGGTGTGTCCCTCCCAGAACGTGAGCTTCTGACGAGCAGGAACGTTGTGTTCCCCCCCAGCGCCCAGCTCCCAGGGGCTCTCAGAGGATGCTTGCCAAAGAGGAGCAAACTCCTGGTTTCAGCATTTGGGGCAAAGAAGTAGGAGATCTCGCATCATTTCTCCACACTCCTTTCCACGCTAAAATGGATTGCTTTCTGGATAGATGAAAACCATGGGAAATATACTGGAGGAAAATCAGTCCACTTCCCTAGACTCAGAAGCTTTGGCCCTAAAAAAAGAAATGAGTTTTGCACTGCTGGGGAAAAGGTGCTGAAAGGCTGCTTCAGGAACGAGGTTGTCACAGGGCCCCTGCTTCTTTGACAGCTGAACCCCAATACTGCATTCTCAAAGTCAAAGCACTTTTTAAGGGAAAGCTGGAAAGAAAAGCAAACTTAGAGGGCACTGCAACCACTGATTTAAAACAAGCAATTCAATCACGGGCTGGAAGTGCATGCACAAGCTAGCACACGCTGCTTCCACAGGAAGCTCATTCATGAAGGAAAATCAGTCAGAGATTCCAGGGAAAGTGATTACCAGGAAGGCACCTCAATGTCCAAACACACAGAGCTTGCTGGTTACCATGGTCTTCGGTGTGGCGGTGGTGGCGGCGGCGGCGGCCACAGCACAGCATCCGTTTCTTTTTCTCCTCCTTGAGTAAGTCAGCCACTGTAAGCTCTTCAGGTTAAATGTTGGGAGTTCCATTGTTATACAGAAGATGGCAGCAAGACCAATGCAAAAAAACATCAAAATAAACCAGGCAGCCACGTGAGAGGGCACAGACCCATGGGGAGTCCTGCCACAGCCCCAAAACCCTTCCACTTGACTCCCTTCCAACAGAATGAGGGGGAGACGTATGCGATGATAGAGTCTGACTCATTTGGCATCCCCTATCTGACCAAGCCTGCTAGGACGGGGACCCATGCCAGGAAGGACCCAGACACCTTACTGAAAGAACATTAGAGAAAAGAGGCAGATTACGTAGGCAGAAGATGTACTCCTATCACTGTTCAGGACATGAATAGGAAAAAGGGACATTCACATTCTAGGGTCCTCCTAGACACTTGGAAGCTGCTCCACCAGGAGAGCTGCAGGGGCACAGTATGCCCTCAGCCTGCCAATAAAAACAGCCCTGAAGGTGGATTTGAGGGACTTGGCCCTTCATCTTCTACTTACTGGTGACAAAAAAGGTAGGAGTTAAGTGAGTCATCGCTCCCTTCCTGGGACTCAGTTGACCTATTTGTAAAGTAAGAAAGTTGGGAGCAGCTGGGTGAAGCAGTGGCTAGAGCACAGGCCCTGTAATTAGGAAGTCCCACGTTTAAATCTGGCCTCAAACACTAGCTGTATGACCTTGCGCAAGCCGCTTAATCTCTGTGAGCCTCAGTCTCCTTCCTCATTTGTAAAATGAGCTGGAGAGGGAAATGGTTAAACCTCTCCAATATCTGCTAAGAAAATCCCAGTGTGGTTGGACACAACTGAACCATTCCAAAAGAAGGAAGTGGGATAGACTGGCCTCTATAATCTTATTTAATATATAATCTATAAACCTTTATAATCTAAGACTGCTTCAGGGAGGGAGAAACTTTACAAATACTGTCGTGGTGGGAAAGTTGGCCTGGCAACTGCACAAAGAGGGATCTCGGGTAAACTGGCAATAAGGAGAAACAAGAAGAGGAGGGATCAGACAACCCAAAAAGAGGAAAAGGAAATACCTCAAAATCCAACCCCCTTTCTGCTAAGAGGAGGAGGGGGCAGGTTGATGGACAAACTATCTCTAAAGTAGGAAACAGTCCTAAAAATGAGATTATTTTGGCGTAGGCTGTTTTATCTCTGCCTACAGCACCGTGTTCATGAAGCCAGGAAACTCTCTTGTTTTTAACTTGCCCAAACAGCTGCTTATTGTTTCAACCCCCTGTACGTTATTGTCTCAGCCCACCTTGGATTCACTGACAATCACCAGACCTTTTCTCAGTTCTTGCTCCTTCTGGCTAATCCACATGGCCTACACTCTTAATCATTTTCTCCTGGGCTCCAGACTCTCCTGTCTGGGCTTCCATGGCACTGGCCCCTTGGTTTTCCTTCCAACTGTTTGTCCAGTCCTTGGGCTCCTTTGTTTAATCACCATCCTGGCCACCTCCCCCTCAATGTTCCCAGAGGTTTTGTCCTAAACCTTTTTTTTTCTTTTAGTCTCTGCTCTTTTCCTTGGGGACTTGATTACTTCCCATGAGTTTAATGATCATCTCAATATGACAACACTGCAATCTATACATCCTCCCTGCTCAATACATCCCCTGAGCACTAGTCCTACATGAAAAACTGCCTAATAAACATATTTTCCCAAAAAAATAAATCCACTTCTTTTCTATATCTTCTATTTTGATCAAGACCCCAAGCATACTTCTAGTCACTTAGGTTGGCAGTTTTAGATCCATCCTTGATGCTTCATACTGTCTCATAATTAGGTAACAAATCTTGTTTCTCTTACCTCAGTGTCTCTCCATTCATATAGCCATCACCCAGGTCCAGACCCTGAACATTTCAATAGTTTACTAACTCAGGAGAGGATTCTGGGACTAGAAGGAGCCAGCACACTGGGAGTGCAAAGGCAAAGGGGTAGAGATGCTGTTGGCTGAGGGCACTTGTGGGAGCGGGGAGCTCTTGGTTTGGGATTCCTGATCAGAATGGAGAGCTGAAGGGAAGCTTGAGGTACCATTCCCACACCCCATTATTATGGGAACAGGGAAGATCAGAATTCATCTTCAGAATAGTTTATGAATTCCTCTCTTTGTCTTAAGTCCTTTCCCCTTCCATAAATTTTCCATACAAATTCTACAAGGATGTTCTAAAATATCAGTCTGACAATGCAATTCTCTTTTCCCTGAACTCCAGGCTCCACTAAAACCTCTAGGATTAGATCTAAACTCCTCCATTTGGCACTTAGAGCTCCCTAAACTGTGGCCCAATGTTACATTTCCAACACTCTGAGACATCGCTCCTCTCCAGAGATCTCACGGTCCAAGCACTGGACAGCTAGCTGTCAGTTCCTTTCATGTAACACTCCATCCTGTTTCTGGGCTGACTCCCAGACCCGGAATACTTCTCCCTTCTTATCTCTTAGTCAGTCAATAAACATTTATTAAGCAACTACTGTATGCCAGGCACTGTACTAAGCACTAATAAAAGACAATACCTGCCCTTGAAGAACTCAAGAGTCTAATGGAGTTGAGACAAGAGGCAAGCACCTATGTGCAAACAAACTATATACAGGAAAAACTGGCAAGAATCAATGGAGGGAAAGTACTGGAATCACTGAAGAACATAAATAATTGGGAGTTCAAACGAAAACACTTCCAGTAGAAAGTAGGATTTCAGCTGGAAAGCAGACCAGGCATGGGGGCTGAATAGCCAGAGAAAATGCCCAGAGGCTGCTAGCGGTGTCTTGAGTAACAGCAAAGTGGAGCCTAGGTATAAGAAGAATGGAAAGGTGGGTCATGGGGGCAGATTTTGAAGAGTTTGGAAAGCAAAAGTAAAAGAGAAGACTTTCTATTTGATCCTGGAGCTTACCCTGAGTAGGGAGGCTGTGGTCAGACCTGTGCCTTAGAGAGATTGACAGCTGAGTGGAGGATGGCCTGGAGAGGAAGAACAAGGGGAGATTCCCCCACCCCCAGCAGCCATTGCCATAGTCCAGGTAGGAGGTGATGAGGGCCTGCACCAAGGTAGAGGCAATGTCCAAGAAGAGAAGAGAAACCCTGTGTTTGAGGCCTTATGAAGGTATCAGCAGAGTGAATGGAGCACAAGACCTGGGTGGTGAGCCTCTATGACAAGGAGAATGGTGGGACTCTCAGAGAGCACCTACTATGTGTCAGCCCTGTGCTGAGCACTTTTCACAAGCATCTCATTCAATAACCCAACAAGGTATGGGCCTTTATCATCCTCATTTTATAGCTGAAGGACCCGAGGCAAACAGTGATTAAGTGGCTTGTCTAGGGTCACACAGGGGAAGGCGCTTTCTAACCCTGAGCCCCTGTCTCTGTCTAAGCTACCACCTCTCTAAGGTTTGGTAAAGACTTGGGCAGCAGGTAAGGAATTCAGTTTTGAACCTACTGAGAACACCCAGTTTGGTGTGTCTACTCGGTAGCTGGAGAACGGAGGTTCACGGGGAGGTTGGGTCTAAGGATTAGGGTCAAGATGTTACCTGAGTCCATAGAAGCTAAAGAGATTCCCAGGTGAAACAAGGAGGGAAAAAGAAGGCCCAGGACCATGGGGGAATAACCTAGATGAAGATGCAGTGAAAGAGACTGAGAAGTATTTCTCTCAGGGGAGAGGGGAACCAAGAGAAGGGTGTTCTGAAAACCCAGTGAGAAGAAATTATCAAGGAGAAAAGTGATCGATGGTGTACAAGGCTACAGGGGCAAAGGACGAGAGCGAGAACAGCTCATTCGATTTGATGATGAACAGATGAGTAACTCTGGAGAGAGCAGTTCCGTTGGATGGTGAAGCTGGAAGCCAGAAAGCAGAGAGAGGAGAATGAGAAGAAGGAAGAAGCAGCCCCAGGGAGACAGCCTCTGAGGGAATCAGTGGCAGAGGGAGGAGAGATGTGGGATGGTAATCTAAGGCTTGGAAGGACCAAGGGAGAGTTCTCTGCAGGTAGTGGGGAAAAGTATACAGAGACTGAAGAGAAGAGTAAGAACTGGGAGGAACAGAGGGAGCAACTGCAGGAGAAGAGAGCAACATGGGGTGGGATCACGTATGCCTGCTGAGTTTGCCCCAGAAAAGAAAAGGCTCTGCTTCATGTGAGAAATGCATGAAAGGAAAGGTAGAGGCAGAAGGTAATGGGAGACCGGGAGGGGAAGAGGCAATGCTCAGGAACCATTCTCCACTTTTTTAGTAAAATATGAAGCAGAGTTACCAGCTTAGAGGGCTCAGGTGGAGGGAGGCATGGAAGATGTAAGGAGGATGAAAGGTTTGGAAGAGTTGTGTCTGGTAGTAAATTAGTTAGGGTGGTATCAGGGACTTGCCTTGCCTGTGAGGGTCCAGGGATGATAAACATTTGTAAGGTCACCTAGTCAGGCTGCTTTTGTGATTTTCCAGTTTTGCTCTAATGTGGGCAAGAACAAATGCAAAGGACAATGGGAATGATCCAAAGCTGAGGTTTTACAGGTTAAGACTGGTGATGGGATAAGAGGAAAGGGTTTCAGAAGTGGGCAGCATAGAATAGAATTAGCTCCCAAGAGTACAGATGGAGAAGAGAGGGGAGGGTTGCTAGTGCCGTGCTGATGGGCTGGGAAAGAACTGAAGCAGGATTTGGGGCTGCCAGGCAGAGGCAGAATGACACTAGCTGGTGATAGAGAAGGAGATTTCAGCTTTCATGATGGTGGAAGTGGTCTTGCTGAGGGTGACTGAAAGCTCAGAGGGGTGACTGTGGCTGAGATGAGAGGAGGAGGTCATGGGAAATGAGCAAACAGAAATGGGAAGTTAAGTGTCTGAAGAAGTATACCTGTGTAGACTTAAATTCCCTCAAAAAGAGGAAGAGAAAGACTGTGAACCAAGCACTGAAATCACTGATGTGGAGGAGAAGCTCTTGAGTGAAGAGTTCAGGGGAGAAGCTGAGTGTCATGTGAGAGTGAGGAGCATCCAACTCCCCCTCTCTTTGTAGCGAGTCAAGAGAATGAATGAAAATGTAGCTAGTCATAGAAAAGGAGGTCAGAGATCTGCATCATCAATAAGGGTCAGAAAGTAGAAGGGAAGGGGAAAAGCAGAGAGTGCGATGCTTATGAAGCAGCTCTCCTGATGATGTGGAGCAAGTCTCCAGAGAGCTCACTGCAAGGAGTGGGCAGCTTTCAAAAGGATGTGGGAGCTAAGAAGCCCAAGGGGAAAAGGCATCTCAAAAGAGAGCACATCATAGGTGCTTAATAAGTGCTTATTGATCGATGGAGGCAAATAAATGTCCATGGTCTGGGAGAGGCTAAGTGAATTTACCTACATGTATTTAGTGGGATATTACTGCATTGTAAGAAATAATGAAGCAATAATTCAGAAAAAACATCAGAAAATGTATATGAATGAAGTCAATGAAAATCAGGAAAACAAGGTATCTAGTAATTGCAGTAATGTAAATAGGGAAAAAAACACCCAACTACCTCATAAAGTTGAATGTTATGTAATTATAATGATTAAACTTAGCCTGGAGAGGAATTGAGAGAATACACATTTTTTCCTTCACGCAATTGGAGGAACTACAAGACTATCAGACGTAGCTGGCATAGGTTCGTTAGTTTTACCGAAATACTATTTTTCCCTCTCTTTAAAATTTCATTATAAACTATGACTTCCTGAATATCAGTGTGCGTTCAGTCTCTGATTAAAGACTTTGGAGGAATAGCAGATTAGGCTCAGAGCTGCGGTCAGAGAATCAGGAGACAGCAGAGTAGAGAGGCCCTGAAATGTCCTCCCTGAACAGTAAGACCCCTTTTTATGGCTCTGGGAAGCAGATCCCTATTGATATGATTCCACAAAGATTCTCACTTTTAAAGTCACAAGAATTAAAATCATTACATATAATATATAAGTAGTGAGATTCTTAGCATTTAGAACTTCCTTTTCAGTGACTTTATCACTACGGAAAAGGCAATGATCATTGAGTTTGTTGGTTTGTTTCCTGGCTTTTTATATTCTGGTTATTCATTAATCAATAAGCACTTTTCCAGTGTTTGGAAACACCACTCTGTGCTTGCCCCAGTGCTAGAGTTGGAAACATGGAAAACTCCCACAACTCCATCTTTCCCACCCTCTCAGCTAAGGACCTTGCCTTGTATTTTATGAAAAAATTGAGTCCAATTTCTGAGAGGTCTTTCTTGTCCCCTCTTCATCTCAAATCATCCAGATGGTGAGACAAATTTGGGAGCTTAAAGTCTAATGGAGGAGAGACAACATATACCCAGATAGCTACCGACTAAACAGACAAACAGGGGAAAAGATCACTGGGGAAGGCGAAGTCCATAGGGGCTGGGCAGAGAGGATCAGGGAGTCCTTCATAGAGAAGGTGGCACAGGAACAAGTTAGGAAGGAATAAAGGATTCCAGGGGGCAGAGGCCTTCCCTATTTGAGTGACTCTGGACCCCTGGCTGCCATTGAAGCCCGATCCTCCATCCCCCACTGCCGAGTCCTTTGTTTATATATTTCAAAATTCACTGGGTAATATCTTTTGATCTCATATATTTGTTCTAGTTTCTTTTATTTGCTAAATAGCAAACTTTGATTCTGTGCTAAAGCTTTTTTTCATTTCATGTTACTGAAATGATTTCTTTTATATTCCGTGACAGCCTCTAGCCTTCCTTTGGTACTGGGATATAAGACTGAAAAAAGAAAAAACATAAATGTAACAACATTTCAAAAAATCTCATGAAATATTGATTTTTGCATCCCTATGAATATCATAGAATGTCCTCATTTCTCTCCCCTGTCTAAAAGTTAGACTGTTGTATCTAGATAATGAGTTGATATCTGTCTGGGGGAAGTAACAGCTAGTATTTAAATTCCAACTCTGGCCCAGAAGAGGAATCTTTTAAGGAAGCATTCACGTCTGAGCCTTGAGGAGTTCTAGGATTCCACCTGGAAAGTCATTTGGGTCCTTGTTCCAAGACTCAGGATTGTCACACAGACTTTTCCAGAAGAGGGAGCCCCTTGCTAAAACTGCTCCTATTTTGTTTCAAGTTGTTGACTGAATATTTCTCATTTTTAACTGGCACACAGTTAAGATAAATCTGATAAATCAAATTAAAACAAAGTTCCTTTTCCAGAAAAGAAAGACTAATTAATTACAGAAAGCTCACAAATGACATTCACTCTCCACACCTCCTGGGGTAAATGCACAAATGAGAGCCTCCGGGTAGCAAGAAACTAAAGATCTATCCTAGCAGCTACCCTGTCCATCAGGGTCCCCTCCGTTCAATGGCATGTGCTTATATGGTGGGGGTGCCATCCCTCTGCTGTCCTGGCAAAGCTTCAGAAACTGGGAGGAGTTCAGAGTACGCGGTATCACTCTTTACAGATGGTAAGACTTCAGAGGTTACACCAAGATCTTAAACCCTGGTGATTAAGAACATGATGTCGCCAAGGGCAGTGATAGAGAAGTTGGGGAGAGGGATTAGTCCTTATTGCCATTCTGGCCTCAGACACTTAGTAGCCATGGACTCTGGATAAGTCACTTTGCCTTTCTTGCCTCAGTTCCTCATTTGTAAATCGAACTGGAGAAGGAACAGGCAAAAACTACTCCAGTATCTTTGTTCAGGAAACCCAAATGGCATCATGAAGAATTGGACATGACTGAAGCAAGTGAGCCATAACAAATGGAACAGGCCACTCACAAAGGCCCAAGGATGGTTGGTGATATGGGACCAGAAAGCAGGAGAGAGATTAGAATAAGATCAAGGACCTAGTCCTTACATAAGTTATCCTTATATAAGTTATAACTGTAGTCACAGGAGCTGACGAGACCATGTGAGAGTAAAAAGAGAGAAAATGGGGTCCAGAACAGAGCCTGGGGGCATACACAACGACACCTCCAAAATACAGAGGAGACACAGACTAACCCAGAAAGTGTCTCTTGAGATACAGGTTCAACTAGTCTATATGAATCCAGCAAAGCCAGGAGTCTTTATCCTGTTAACTATGACCCCTCAGAGACATGATTGGTATGATTTTCTAAAGTAAAGGCACTCATTGTTTTTTGCCAGAATTTCAGAATGAGTTTTCTGGTAAAGTGTTTCATTACTTTCAGCTTTTTTCAAGTACTAATCACTGACAATGAGAAAAGTTTAAAATAGACTTTCAAGCTTCCAGATTTTAATAGTGCTAGAAAATCTCCATTGTTAATTCAAAAGCAGCTGCATATGTCTGAAAAACTGCTCAGAGATTTGGCAGGATTTCTAAAGTAACCTGAAGCTCAGCAAAAAATTAAATACATTACACTTAAAATCTTCCAAATGTTCAAAAATTCACTTACATGGAGGAATTTCATCCATCCAATCAGGTGTGCAACACTAGGTTCCTAGGCTCAGTTTACATTATGACATTTTTAGTAGACCACATATATACATGGCCTGTTTAGAGCTGGCCTGGAAACCATCACAGTTCAGCTAACTAATTCAGAGAATTTCTCTGGCTGTTTTCTCCCTTCCAGGGAAGTGTAGTGTTGGGTAATGTAGGTCAAGGGAAAAAGGAGAACAAAAAACAAACATGCGTCTGAGTGGTGACATCTGCTCTGTTAAGAAGAAAGGAAATTTGAGTGACTCTGTAAATCCTTGACTTTTCAGATGCTGTTTGATAGCAAGTGCTGATGAACCAGAAATTAATGCTGCAAGTCAGAAATCTGTGACTACAATTTCTGCTAAAAATAATACCATCATCAAGTATGATGTTCTTCAAAATTCAAATACTTTAGAATCCTGAAGTGACAAGGATGGGTGTAGCCGACCTCAGAAGCCTCTTGGCCAGGACCCTGCCAAGTGCCCAGGAGACAGTGACAAGCAGTCCAATGTCCTGCCAATTAGGCTGTGTCTGTCTGGGCCTCCAGAGGACATCTTACTGGGATGGGGTTCCTTGAGCTCTTCCTGCTATGACATCTCTGTCATCAGCTCTTCCGGTGCTCCTCCCAAGGCATCACAGAATCCCAGCACAGTAGAGCCAAAGGCACCTGAGAGCTTTTCTATCCCCAGCTGATGGAAAATCCCCTCTGTCACACCAGTGCTGTCAAACTCAAATAGAAAAGGACCAGTAATCTGTGAAGAAGGATCCCAGTGGCATATTGACTTAATTTTAAATGTAATAATATCTATTTAATTTTAAATTTAATTAATTTTAAATGCAAATTTAATTTAACATTAATTTAAGTATAATATCATCTGTTTGATTACATTTTAATTTTTTGTGTTAAATATTTCCCGATTACATTTTAATCTGGTCCATTTGCACTCAGGAGCAGTGTGGGCCCCTTGCTTGTGTTGGTATCTGGGTTCTACAAGTTCCAAGAGATTATCATCCAGCCCGGCCTTAATGATCTCTTCCAAAAAGGAATTCTCTAACTCCTGAGGCAGCCACTGGTGGGATTCTAATTGTTTGGAAACTGTTTCTTTACATCCAGACTAAAGCTGCCTCCTTGAAGTTTCCATCTATGGTTCCTAATGGCTTTTTCATGAGACAACTTTTCTACTTTAGGATGGGTAACATTCTTTCCGCCTCCTCCAAGTCTTCTGATTTTTTCAGGATAACCATCCCCAGTTCTTCCCCCTGACCCTCGCATGGTATGAGCTGGAGGCCCAACATGGAAGCCCATAGGAGGAGGCTGTTGTGGGCCTCATCCTTGGGTTGCTCTCCAACTTCTGCCAATGTTCTTCCTAAATAGTTGATCCCAGAATGGAATCTAAGACTTCCTGGACTTGCCCCCTGAGGCCTCTTTCTATATGGACATTGTTAATGGTGACTCTTGAGTTGGGTCATCAGTAAATTCTAACTCTGACCAAACAGTTCAAATGCTGACTCTACTTCTGCCCATGGAATTCTGGGCAAGTCCCTTGTCCTTTCTTATCTCAGTCTCCCCTTTCCCGATCTGTAAGATGATGGACCTGGGTCCTGAGTTTGACAATTTCTTGGGCAGCTTCTCACATGCTCCACAGGTGGATGTTTATACCAATATACCTCACACTTGATCTAAACTAAAATGATGAGCCAGAATGGACAATAGAATTACAGAATGTCAGGGTTGGAAGGGCCCTCAGAAGTCACCTCGTTTCAGGAATATCTGAAACAGGAAATCTACAACACATCCTACAAGTGACAACCCAGTCCAAAATCTGTTTGAAAATCTTCAGTCAATGAATGGGGCTCAAGACCTGCCGAGAAGCCCAGTCTCCTGAATAAAGACAGCGCTAATTGTCAGGGGGTTTTCCTGATAGCAAACTTGAATCCTCCTGCCTGCCATTTGCACACATTCTTCCTACTTTTACCCTCTGGAGGCAAACAAAGAGCAAAATCAAATCCTCCCACAAGGAAGAGTCCTTTAGACCTTTTATGTCAACAATGATGCCCCACTTTCCTTACATTTCCTCTTTTTCTACTTAACCTTTTTTACAGATTCTTTTTCTCCAATTCTCTTAACTTATTCCTAAATGACATGATTTCCAGTCTTCCCACTCTCCTGGTCATCTTCCCTGGGACAAGCTGCCTTGACCAAAGTCCTTAATAAAATATGGCCTGAGATTCCAGGGTTACTGTACAGATGTGGGCTGCCCCAGGCACTGGTCAGCATGGCCCCAAAATAAATTAAAGCCATCCCAGGTGCTTCAGAATACCCAAATATACACAAAGATAGGATCAAGGCTTTTGATTACTAAGTTAGCTCAGTTACCATGTCCAACTCTCCATGACCTTATGTGGGATTTTCCTGGCAAAGATACTAGAGGAGCAGCTGGCCATTTCCTTCTCCAGCTAATTTTACAAATAAGAAAATTGAGGCAAACAGGGTGAGGCGACTTGCCCGGGGGGGGGTCACATAGCCAACAAGTATTTGAGGACAGATTTGACCTCTAGAAAAGGAAGTTTCCTATCTTCAGGATTAATGTTCTGTCTACTAGGTCACATATAAAATGTTTCAGGAAACTTTCCAACAGTCAGTCTAATGCCTTTCAGTGAGTCTATGAACTTTTTTTTTACATTTTGTCACTATATCTTAATGTTTTCCTTTGCAATCCTCTGTATTTTATGAACTTAGAAACATTATTCTGACAAGGGGTCCCCAGGTTTCACTAGATTGGCACAAAAAGGGGGAAGAACTCCTCTCCTCATCCCTGGCCAGGATAATTTCCAGGATGAATCCCTTCTCAGCTTCAAAAGGAAGCATGAGAGAAAAAGCCATATAGGTCAGTATTTCTCCAGAGGTATCAAGTATTCTGAGATCTCTATTCAGAGAGGATTTCCTCATCATCATTTATCATGTGCTTATTCTTTTCTTATAGTCACATAAATAATTATATTTTAGGCAGAGTTTAGTAACTGGGTACTTACTGAAAAGTCTAATCTTTAAGGTTATGAAAATCTGAAGAGTTGCATAATATGTAATGTGACTGTCATGCCATGATAAATCCTAGCATCTAACAAAATTAGTTCAATAAAGAAAAGGGGCATGTGAAAAAAAAAAAACATTTTCTATTTTAGACTCAACATTAAGCTGGTTAATCATTCCAAGCTCAAACATCAGTGTAAAGCAGGAAATATGATTCCCTTCTATCTGAGTTAGAACAGTTTCCCAATATCTGGAGCACCAATTAAAACATTAATTCAGGTGGTTTGCTAGGATTTTTAATAGGCTTTATTTCTTTCCCTTACTTGCGGTACAAAATATTGCATTTTGAAGGATCATCATGGTGTACAATTGTTACTAGTCTCCGTTAAAATATTTTTAACTCTCAAGACTCTCAAAAACTTTTTGCTCTTCAGGATCACTATGGAGAGGAACTAGCCTCAAACTCCACAGTGGATCCTGGCACCAGAATATTTTTAAGGAGATCACAAGGATATGATACAAGGATAAGATCATCATCAACGAGCCCAGGGCCTATGGGAAGGCCATAGCTTCAGAAAAAGAAGCTCATATCAATGGCAACTCTACTACCAAATAGAGACATCCTATTTCCTGGTCGGTATGAAACAGACAAATTGGGATTTTGGAGAAGGCTTGGTAGGAGGTTCATTAATGTTCATGTTCATGAACTTCAAAAGGTCAATAACACTGCTGCAATTTAGCAAATGAGGGCAAAGAGAAGAAAACCTCAAACCATCACTATAAAGAGAAAATAAATTAAGATATTCTACCTAAATAAGAAGAGCTGCTGAGTAGATACAGGGACCTAGACAGCCATTAAATCTTCTTTGGTCTAAATATGAAAGTTCTTTAAAGAACCGGGAGAATACTAGTTGACTAAAATGGCATTAAAAATTATGAGTCACATTTTATAAAACAGATGCTCCATTCTTAATTTCTACCATCCAAAGAATGCATCAGTTTTCTTTGGATATAAGTGAATATTTGTTTTAAAAACCCTGGGTTGATATGAAATAAATATCCTAGTCTTCCCTATGTACTTTAGGGTTTTCCTGAAACCAGTGTAGACTCTCCCACTGATTAGTTTCTTCGTCTTAGGAATCATTTTGCCCACTCTAAATGTGTATTTAGCTCTAGAAGTGAAATTCATTTCAGTATTAGCCTGAGCCATGCAGTCACACGTGCTGTTGAAAAGAATGAGTGCCAAACAAGAGTTTTATTGGCAGGATGCCAGACTTCCTCACGTGCCTTTCTCAGCTGCGACCCTGTATCTTGGAGCCAAGCTCACCTCTGTTCTTTAGCCTTTTCCCTCCTCTTCTCTCTTCCAAATCAGGGCCCTCCAAGGAACTTGTCGGCCCACAAACACAGAGCATTTACTTTGAAAGTGTCTATCCCCTCTGAGTAGAGAGGATTTTCTCCTGCCCTTCTCATTCTTCTTCTTTTTTTAAAAATCCTGTCACTCTTTTCTAAAAGTCTACTCCAAACTTAAAATTTGGAACTCAAGATCTTACAGGGGTGAATGTTGAGAGTTATCTTTGCATGTGGTTAGAAGGATAAAATGCTAGTGAAATTTTTTTAAATGTTAATTTAAAAAATAGAAAAATAAAAGTCTACTCCGCTGTTTCCCCTACATTTCCCAAATTAATTTCCTCCAAGGAATCTAGAGACCATCCCATTTTCCCTCCCCAGCCCCATTTTGGGCCGCAATAACTGGGACTCACTCATAAGTGAGACACGAGGCTGGGAAGCACAGCCCTACAGAAGCCAGCATAGGTCTATCCTTCATTCCACCACGGTCCTCCAGAAACCTGTATGTGCAAGCCAATTAAGTGCATCTCCAAGAGGAGGGAAGGCTCCATTATGGGGTACTGAACTTCCTCAGCCGGGTTCCCAGACCTCCCGGCAGACTTGAGGGATGCTGTCTGTGCTTGCTGCCAACTGCACGAATCATACATGGCACCCACACCTCTCCGGCCCTTTCAGCAGGAGGAAGGAGAGCCTCTCCGCTGGAAATGCATCACACTGTTTCTGTGGGCAAGAAATATCCAGGCCATTAATTTACATTGGTGAGTCATCATCAGCTCTGGCTCACCACAAATATTTCTTCTAAGGGGTAGCTGGGTGGCCAAATGGATGGCGTGCAGGGCCTGGAGTCAGCAAGACCTGAGTTAAATCCAACCTCAGACACTTACTAGCTGTGTGACCCTGGGCAAGCCACAGAATCTGTTTGCCTCAGTTTCCTTGTGTGTAAAATGAGCTGGAGAAGGAAATGGCAAACCGCACCAGTATCTCCACCAAGAAAACCCTCAAACACAAAACACAGAGAGTTGGACATGACTGAAAACAACCACGACAACACAGCCCGTGCAAGTGCCCTGGAGGATGTCCAGAGAAGCAGCCTCAAGGTGATCATGGGCCTCAAACAGAATCTACTACTTCCAGCACTCTGCAGCACTAGGAGGACATACAACCGTGCTCATTGTCCTCATGGTTCCTCCAAGGCCATCTTGGCTTCTATAAGTAACACGCCTGAGGGACAGTACCACTAACTCACCCCTTCTCCAGACTGGCCCCAGGAGCCTCTGCTCTCTAAAAAGGCTCAACAGGAGTTTAAACTCAAACTAGCCACAGCAATGATTTCTGCCAGACCTCTTGAGAGGGAAAAAAGAGGAAAGGATTAACTCAGTAATCAAGACAAATGATGCTTGCCTCCCAGATCTCGCTAAAAACAAAATCACATAATAATAAAAATAACTGCTTATTACATTATATTCTTTATATAATTGTTGAACAATTTATATAATTGTTTACATGCATTATCCTATCTGATGATACAGCTTCCAAAATTCAAGTCCAAAGCAAAGGGAGTTCAAAATGTAGAATCAGAGTAAATCTTGTTCTTTCTGAAATGAAGGAAGAGAAAGGATACCCTGAGGAGGACTATGACAGCACACACGTCTGCCACCAGTGAGGAATACCTTACATGTGTACACATACACCTGTGAGCCTGTGTGTGTGTGCGTGCATTGTGCACGTACATGTGTGCATACTGTGTATGTGCCTCATACATATGTGTGCATTGTGTGCACATGCATTGCTCATGTGCTATGTGACTGCATGTACACACATGTAGGTTGCATTGCGTGTGTGCCTGTGTACATGTGTGTGCATGTGTGCTGGTGTGTGCATGCATGTGCATTGCTCATGTACCTTGTACGTGCTCATGTGCTGTGTGACTGCATGTGTGTGCATGTGTGCTCATGTATGTGTGCATGTGCATACGCCCACGGCCCTTCCGAGCAGCAAGCTTCCCGCTGCACTCAGCGCCTTCTGGGTCGGGAGCGGGGAGGACGGTACTCACTGCTCCGCTTGTTCTCCTCCCCGCCTTCGTCCTCGTTCTCGGGGTCGATGTCTTCAGCCTGCGTGATCCAGTCCAGATAGCCCTTCAGATCTTCCTCGAGCTGCTGCTTCTCGCGGAGCTTCTGGAAGTCCCCCCGGGCCTTGGCCTTCTCTCTCTCCTTTGAGAACTCTCTGGGACACAAAGAGAAGAGTCGCGTCAGAGCCCACTCCCGGCTGGCCGCGGGACATACACGACAGGATAGAGTGGAGCGAATACAAGTGAGCACTGCACACGGGGTGGATTCTTCACACCAGAGAGAAGCAGAGAAGACAGAGCACAACAAAGCACACAAGCCTCATTTCTCAGAGCCCAGGCTCAGCCTGGAGAACTCTCTCTCACCTTCCTCTGCGACATCCGCTTTCCCAGCATCCTCTGGTCTGCCTCAGGGCTTGGCCCTGGAAGAAGCCTCTGCAGAGGGAGGCCAGTGGATGCGGGTCTGGGGTTGAGGGAGAAGCTGTGTTCAGAGTGGACTCTGCCGCCAGACTTTCTAATGGGAAACCATGGCCTGGCAGACCAAAGGCAGCTCCCCAAGTGCCCGGGGGCAGGGAGCGACCAGGGGAGACCCCCTTCATGCCCAACAGGCCCCCTGCTCAGGGGAGAGTTTACTCGTCCTTTGAGGCCACGCTCTGACATGGTGCTGCCTCCACAAGGGAGTTGTTTCTAACTGCTACATGGAGCCAGTATCTCTATGAGTAAAATTTTGCATTTGCCGAGACAAATCAGAAAGTAAGAGAATTACCCAGTTTTCCCAGCAGCCATCTGCATTGCCAACCAGTTTCTATAGGAGCTAAGGGAGGGAATCCTGAATTTAGTGACCACAGTGTTCTAAGTGCAGCCTTCTCCTCAGGGAGCTTCAAGACAGACTGCCGCCATAATGGTGGTGAGCCCTCTGCTTTCTGTCCTTCCTCAAGCTAGTCAAATATTGCTGAGATCCCAACACTGACATAAATGGCTGAAAAGCAAAAATTACCTCTCCAGAAAAAAGTGATTAACTAGCTAAACTCCCAATCTCCTGAACTGCCCGGCTGGCTTAATACTGTACTGTTAACAGCAGTAGCTTTCTGAGCATCCCTAGTAATGTGGCCCTTGTTTAAAAAAAGAAAGAAAGAAAAACCAAACCTGACTGAAATTCTGGTAAGAAGTAGCCCAGGGTGAAGGGAGTCACTGCTCCTCTTCAAGTGTCCAGGCAGAGATTACCCTTTAGCTCAGGCATCTCCTGAAAGTCCCACATTTGCCTCCATAAAGGTCTTTTTGTACATGTGATTATGTCCATCACATCTTCAAGTGATGGTGAATCCTTTTTATGTCCACAAAAAGATGGATATAAACTGGACAAATACACTAGAAACACTCAGCAAACTAAGTCCTGCTAGGTTGCGAAATCAGACAAGGAGGACCTAAGACACAAACTGACAACTCTGGAGAAATAGCACCTTCCTCTAGGGTTTCAGAAGAAGAGATCCAGGTTGTGTAAACTAACTTTAGTCTAGCTAACCCAACAAACTAAAGGTTCATGATATCTCAGGTTCATAGAGTCTTCTATGGGTATCTAGGTGGGGTAGTGGATAGAGTGCCAAGTCTGGCCTCAGGAAGACTCATCTTTCCAGTTTCAAATCCAACCTCAGAGACTTCCTAACTGTGTGATCCTGGGCAAGTCATTTCATCTTTTTGCCACAGTTTACTTTACTGTAAAATGAGCTGGAGAAGGAAATGGCAAACCACTGCAATATCTTTCCCAAGAAAACCCCAAATGGGATCACAACAAGTTGGACACAACTGAAGAGACTCAACAAAAACAGCAACATAGAGTTTTCTGGATTCTTGAGAGTTGATCAAAAAAAAGAAAGACAGACAGAGAGAGAGACAGAAAGAGAGAGAAAGAGAGAGAGAAAGAGAGAGAGAGAGAGAGAGAGAGAGAGAGAGAGAGAGACAGAGACAGAGACACAGAGAGAGACAGAAAGAGGGGGGGAGGGAAAATGAGAGTCTTAGCCTTCCATTAATTAACCAAAATATTCATCCAAAAGAAATCACTCATAAATGCCACTCATTCACCTTCCTAAGCAACAATATAAAGATTCCTAGCTAAGTGTGAAAACCAGACACAGCTCAGCACATAAATTTGTCTCCCTGATCTCCGCCCCCCCACAAAAAAATGTCTTGAACAACTAAATAATCCTTCAATCCTATTAGTTACCAAAAGACATCACTGTATGACTCTCTGGACCATCTAAAGAGAATCTTGCTCTAAAACCTGAATCTCTACACATGACCTGGATAGTTTTGTGCTATATTTAGTATCTGATCTAATTTTGTTATGACTAATAAACTATGCTAAAGATGGAAAAATAGTCACCTTATCAAAAGAGGCTTAAAGAAAACTTTCACTTCCCATATTATCCTTTCTAAACAAAATGCAGACACCTTCCCTTTTCCACCTCCCACCTCTGCCCTGATGCAAAGGTGTGTGCTCATGGGAAGTTCCAGTTTTAATGGACAGCAAAGCAAAGAAAGATACAAGATTCAATCCCCAAACTCCCTAAAACTTCCATTGGCGGGCACTCTCGCTTCCCCAGTTCACTGGACAATAGGATGGCATACTACTGCCCCCTCCATCTCACTCTCACAGAGCCATCTCTCCTGAAGGCCACCCACTCCTCCTACTCTCTTTGCTATTATCTACTGGCCATTTTCTGTTTTTCTCTTTGTAAAAGGCTTAACTAATAAGAAGAATTGAGGGACAGGGACAGTGTTCTGGGCCTTCCCTTGGAGATTTCATCCACCTGCATGCCTTTGCATGTCACCTGTACTCAGACAACTCCCAGTCACTTATGTTCCCCCTCCTTGGAATTCCTAAAGCAGAGACTGGACCACCTTGTCAGGATGTTACAGTAGAGGTTCCTGGGGTCAAGAGACCCCAAGGGGTTCCCAAGATCCTTTCAAGGAATATATAAGGTAAAAACTATCTTCAAAATAATATTAAAACATTTTTATTTCTAATATGTATCAATGGATATAACCAACATAAACATAAACTCTGAGGAAAGAGCTGTATATCCTCAAACAAAACGCTGAGGGAAGAGATGTATATCCTCAAAAATTTTAAGAGTGTAAAGAGCCTTTTTGAGTTTGAGAACTGTAGATTTAGGGTAGAAGTCAGACTAAATAGCTTCTGAGATCTCTCCCAGATTTCTGATTTTGGTATTCTCCTTAGCTCAGTCCTTCAAAGTCCTTTGCATCTTTCCCTCGTTTCCCTAAATGGAAGGGTTTTCTCACTTCTCAAATATTTCTAGAGTGAACTTCTCCCTATTTTGTATCATTCTTATGTCTGTACAGATTTCTTCCTAGGGAAGGTAGCAGAGCTCATGGCATTTTAGTCTTTGTAGATATTTAGCAAAGGTTAAATTGAATCAAGACTATCTTCTAAGATCTTTTTAAAAATCTCCCAAAAAGTGAGTTCTAATTATTGTATTGGCTCACATTATTCTCTTCTCCCCATCCTCTGCCATTGTCCCCAAGGATTTCCATGTCCCTGTTAATGGATCCCCCTTCTACCAAACTGACCTTTTAATTCCTTAATCTCCTCAACCATGATATCTTCCCTTGATCCCATTGCTTCACACGTATTCCAGGATCCAAGTCTGTATTTTGTGGCTGCACTTACCCATGCCGAAGCACCTTCAGTTTCTTCTCTGCCAAGGGCTCTTCCGATGTGCTTACAAAGATATTGAAGTTGAGTCCCAACCTTAAAAAAAACTTCCCCTTCACATTTCTAGCCCATTCTCTCTTCTCCTTCATTCTTAATTTTGAGCTGATGCCTCCGTCACCACTCACTGTGTCCCAAGCCCTTACAATTAGCTTGATCTCCATCACTCTCTAAGTAGTCTTCATCTATTTCAGAGGCCCTTCTTACAGCCATCATTCTTGGCTGTTTTTGACACAGTTGTCCACTCCCATCTGTGTTCAGCTACTTCTACCTCTATATTTCTTTTCTATTTCCTTTCTGACAATTAGATTCTTTTCCTGATTTCTTAAAATGGGTCTTTCCCCAAGTGTTTTTCCTCAAATTTCTTCTGATCTCTTCTGAGGATGGCAGCATGATGGATACATTAGACACTAGAAAGGGCACTAGCTCTGGAATCAGAAGGACAAAGTTAATCTGTCTGTGCATCTTAGTATTTGAGTAACCTTGATCTAGGCATTTAACCTTGTTGGTTAAATGTTGGTAAGGGTCTCAGTTTCCTTATTTGCAAAATTTAGGTTACTTTGCATGACTTTTGAGGTCACTTTTAGTTCTAATATCTATAGTTCTAAAATTCCACAACCTTGACTGACCTCCTGAGAAGTGTCTGGCTTCCCCAAGGTGGCCCAAGGGTATTTAAAATTATCTAGTCTACCCGGCATTTTAAATAAATTATTATTCTGAGAAAAGATCCATAGGCTTTATCATATTGTCAAATGTATCCGTGACAAACACAACCCAACTCATTTAGAGCCCTATATATCATAACAGCCAACTCCACAAATTCAGTGGTTCAGCCACAGTCCACAACCGATCCTCTTCTCCAAACTGATCACATATCCTTTACCTTCTTGATTTTACTCATGCTTTGTGTGTATAGTAGGTGCTTAATAATGTTTTTGAAAGTCAAGTCATATAATGGTTATTTTTCTCAGGGTCTCCTGTGCTTATTAGTTCAAAATGGAGGGGGGGGTAATTTCTGTGATAAAATACACATACCCTAATAATTTTATGAGTTTTATTTAGGACTTCCACAGAGAGGGGAATCTTAAAGTAAGAAATCATTTATCTGATATGTATGTAAGCAACAATCCCCTCTACAACATTCCTGACAAACACACGTCAAGAGCCTCCACCTAAAATCCTTCATGGATGGGGAGCTCACTACGTCCCAAGGCAGTCCACTCCACCAACTGCTCCTTGTTTCACCATCTGTTACCAAGCAGAACAAATCTAATTGCTCTCCAACATGACACCTTTCAAATTTCTGAATATAGCTAGCATGGATGTTCTTCTTCTGGCTAGATAACTATAGATCTTCCAACTCAAACACACATAATCGCTTTGAGTCCTCTTACATCACTGAAGACCATTGAGCTCAGGCTCTACCTCATCAATACAATTCTAATGTGATGCCCCCAAAATGGACCCAATACTTCAAATGGATTCCGACCAAGGAGGAACACAGTGACACTGTCACCTTCCTCTGTCATTGTGATTCTGAGCATCAGCTTTCTCTTAATGCAAACAAAGAGAGGAAGCACTAGGCCTTTGGGCTGTGACTCATTTTGGTCACTCTTACTGAATCTGTAGGTCACTAACCTCCCGGCCATAATCACACATTAAGGAAGGTCCTATGATCAGGTGATGCTGTAGTGCTTAGCTTCCTAAACTGTGATTTACAACCCCAAGTTGGGTCTTGTAACTGAATGTGGGGGTTACAAGATTATGATTATTAATATTTATTTTGTATACCTATTTTATATATACACACATATATATGTATGTGTGAGTGTGTGTGTGTGTGTGTGTGTGTAATAAAAAGGGATCACAAGTGGAAAAAGTTTAAGAAGCCCTGCAGTAGCGGACTGATGTACCTCCATGTCAATAAGAACAAGGTTAAAATATTCACATTTATTCATTGCTGAACATCCCTGGGTCTTAGTTTCCTCATCTATAAAACTAGAATAATCTCATCTAGTGCACAGAGCTGCGATGAAATTCCAGTGAGGTAAAATATTCAAATGCTTTGCAAACTCTCTGGGGCCATAAGACTATCAGCTGTGCTGACATTATCTGAGGAGACCAATCAGTGCAGGAGAGCAAGACATGAGGAAGTCCTGGACAGGAGGTCATCTTGTTAGGTCAGTCTGTAAGAGGATCTCCCATTTCTCAAATAGAATGACCATAATCCCTGCCCTAAGGACCTCGGGTGACATTGGCAATCATGGAAACAGCTGTGAACCAGAAATGGGGACGTGAGATTCTTGGTCAAGCTATGTCACTCACAATGTGATCCTGAACAAATCGCCCAAGTCTCCCCCCTCCCCTGGGCCCTGGATGTGATGTGAAAAGAAGGGGTGAGATCCTGTGATCTTGAAGGTGCCTTCCAAATATGTAATTCTGTGATGATATAAAAATAAACATAAAAGTATTAGGAACAATTATTCAATGCTCCACAAAGTTAGAAAGAGAGAGTTCATTCTTTCTATGAAGTAGTTTCATGTTATTCATGTGATATGTTCCTGAGAGGTGATAAGCTCCTCATGGACAAAGGCCATGTTTGATTTCATCTCTGTTTCATTTTATGTCTACGATTTGTTTCTTTTCTGTCTCTGAGGATGTGCAGGACAGTAGTACGTGAGCCTCTACATCCTCAGCAAGTGGAAGCAACTCAGCAACTCAGGAAGGTGTACAAAGCATTCATATCCTTCCTGAGCTAGAAGAATTATCAACTACATAGAAGAGAGACCAGTGAGGAAACTGAGGCAGATCGAAGTAAGGTGCCTTATGAAGAACAATAAGTGATGGAGCAAGACCATGAACCCACGTTATCTGAGCTGTACTGTCTCCCCACAATGGTCCACCTCAGGGCTAGATTTCTGGTTGGATTTGAAGAGTTCTAGGGATCTCCTGACATGACCTCATGGCCTGACAGATCCCCTATTAAACTTTCCATTCTTCCTCTTTTTCTACCAGCTCAACAAAATCAATTTTCTGCTTCATGGTTGTTGAAAAACCTTCCCTCTGGGTATTTCTTCTTTTCCAGAAGCAATTGTTCACTGAAGAATCTCCTTGACAGTCCAACATAACAACAACTTAAAGTTTCTTGCCAACCAGTTTGTGTACAGCTCCCCAGCAGTGGATAGCTAGAAGAATTTTTGCAGAAACATCTTAAGAGAGACAATAATCTGCCCCTTGGCCTTGCCTCTCTTTGCACTGGCTTTTATGGATCTGGAATTGAACGTGTCACAGCCCTATTCAAAAACATTTGACAGTTCACCATCACCTATAGGATCCCCTTGAAACTCTTCTGCCTGGCTTTCAAGGTCCTGCACATTTTAATTCAATCAACACTGATCAAGTGCCTACTCTTGTTTGAGGCACTGGTCCCAAACTCATCTTCCCAACCTGCACTTTCTTAAAAGAAACTTTCCACTCAAGGAAGACTAGTCAAAATATTGTCCCAAAATACAATCTCACACCCCTCTGTCATGCTTTTGTTTGGGGTTCTTTCCAGTTGGCCCATTCTATCTGTATTCGGTATTGCCCCAAACTCTTTTGATTCCCACTATTCCTTACAAGATCTGGTTTCCTTTGATGCACTGCTTCGTTACCCCTGCTCACAGTTACTTCCTCCTCCTCTCAACTTCTTAAAAGTCCCTGCTCCAGGTCTGAGTCATTCAGAGTGAACTGTCCTGTCTTATAAGCTGTTCTTTTCTTTAAACCATACCTAAGTCAGCCAGTAGGCTTCTATTAAGGTCTATACCAGATGCTATGGAGATTCAAAGAAAAGCAAAAACAGTTCTCTCCCCCCCCCCCGATATAAATAACTAGAAACAGACCAGGTGTCTGCAAAGCAAAAGGAAGGTGATCTCAGGGGACAACACTAGCAGGAAAGGCCTCTGGAAGATGGTTGGATTTGGATTTGAGATGAGTCTTGAAGGACTCCAAAAAGCCAAGAGTTTACCACTTGAGGATGTGAGGAGGGAGATCACTTCAGACCTCATAGTATCCTTTCTATCTCAGAGGACCTAGCACTAAGAATGCTCAGGAAACAGGTCAGATTACCACTGGTCAAGAATGGTGTGGAGAAGGAGGGTAAAGGGACCAGCTGGCATGCTCTCCAAGTGCCCTTTCAATTCAGCCACTTCCTTATTCCACAGTTCCTCAATCTGAAGAAACTGCTATCTTGTAGACATCTAGGCTTATGCTCATTTAAACAATTTTGTTTAGATTCACAATCGAGCCATCCTAGATCTGTCTGCCTTGAAATATCATTTCAGAGCTACAAGAGTTGAAAATGATTTGGAAACTTTAGGGAAAAAGTGTTCTAGTAACTAATATTTTGTGAAACCACCAATCTTCCTGGAGAGAGCTTTCCCCTTTGAGGTCCTGAACCTCCCAGGGAGGCCATGCCCTTTGTGCAGTAGAAACCTTTAAGATTCTTTGACCTTCTGCCAGGGGAGGATTGTCAAAGGTTCATGGATTTCTTAGCCACTCATTAGAAAGATCACAGTTCCTGTGCAAGGTCTGGACAAAGCATAATGCCATATTCCATACCACTCTGATTTCAAGCTATGAAATTGGCTTTCTCAACTTTGAACTCTGTTCAGTGCAATAACCAAGGACTGAGGACTGAACTGGATATCTCACCTTCTGACAGAGAGGTGATAGACTTAGGATGTAGACAGATATACATTTCTGGATGTGACCAAGTCCAAATTTGTCTTGTTTAATAATAGATATTATCACAAGGGTTTTTTTGTTTGTTTTTTCATTGGGCAAAAAAACAAACAAAAAACCCTTGGGGGATGGGAGAGATTAAAAATATGTTTGTTAATTTTTAAATACTTTTTTTGCCTCATCCCATGGGCAGAGTTTATACTGCATAGTTTTAGATTTCAATTTTGGACAGAAACTGATCTTTGGTGCCTCATCTACCCTGGTTTGGAAAATGTTTGACAGGAAGATGGCCTCCACAAATGAAATGATTTCTACTACTTTCCCAAGCTAGAAAAATAAAAGTTTTATGCTCGTGCCTATATGGCCATACTGGGTAAAGAGTTCAGGGGTAGAAATCAGTTTGTTACTAAAGTATAGAAAATTATCTAAACAAAGAAATGATGATGATGATGATGATGATGATGATGATGATGATATCTGCTGGGACTTACTGTTCTAATTCATTCATTCAGCCAATCAATCATATATTGAATTAATAGGAAGCACCTTTAGTCTGCCAAGCACTATGCAAAGAATACAAATTTTAAAATGGAACACTCCTTGCTTTTGAGGAACTTGGGAACAGACACAGACATACATGCATGCATACACACAGACAAACACATATACACACATACACACATACACCACACATAGAGATACATAATTAGACACAAGAGACTTGCAGGGAGTAGAATGGGAAATATGAGCATTTGGGGGAAAATAAGGCCAAACTTCATCAAGAAAATGTAGCATAGCTTGAGTCCTGAAAGGGACCAGGGGGCCTTTGAGTTAGGGCATCCCAGCCAAGGTCATCCCCAATGACAGTTGGAGCTCTGGGGGTGAGGAAACAGTCTGTGAGAGGGATATGTAATAATTCTAGAACGAGAGAAGGGAGCCAGGCTGTGGAGAATTTTTGATGACAAGCAGAAGAGTTTATATTAGGTCAATGAAGGTACGAGAGATATATCAGAGTTCACTGAGCATGGGGATATGTTCAAACATGTACTGCAGGAAAATCACTTTTGGCAGATTGTGGAGGATGGATTGGAGTGGGAGAGATCTGGGCCAGAGAGACCAATTGGAAGGATAGGAAAACAGAGGTGGCCAAGTAACCGACTCTCAGGAAGTTAGGAAGCCTTGTCCAAAATGAAAGTTATTCATTGTTAGAGGTAGGATTTGAAACATGGCGGTCCTTTGTTCCTTACGTTACAAGATGATTCTATTCATTACAGACAGCTGGATTTCTAAGCTGTTCTGTAGCATATAAGTCTGTAGCTTACTACAGCAAACAGCCAGATCCTAATGTGGTTGCTCTTTATGTAGTGAAGTTTTTGTGGGGAGGAATGAGGAGAAGACAGTTAGTTATCTTTATGTTCTTACATACTTAAAGGTGAAGGCTGAATTAACCCATGAATGACAAAGTGCTGCCATGCTGCCTTTCTGGGACCTCTTCTTCCTGGGCAGAGCAAGGGGCTCCTTTTCTTCTGCTACATCTGTTCACTCCAGTTTTTCCACTCACTAGTAGTTGAATTTTGTTACTTTTGTTGAATTCAATTAATGAGTGGGAGTATTGGGCAGAGGATTCACATCAGCTAGCATAGCTTTCTAAAACAATTACTAAAACAAAGTACAGCACCAATACCCATTTCCTATGGCAGGGGTTTTCATGGGAATAATTTGAATGGATTACTTTGATTAAAGAATTAAGTAGATCTCTTTTTATAAATCTACCACCAATAACTATTGATCCATAATTGGTGAATAAGGCTCCCTGCTAACCTCTCAAAGGTCATGACAAGTGTGAAATTCCAAAACTGTAGGTCTTGATGAAAAAATCAGGACTTCTCCTCCAGGAGTGATGAGGGTAGAAAATAAGGGCTGATTATTTTAGAAAAAAAAATGCTTCCTAGACCAAAGGGAGAAGAATGAAATTAAATGACAAATAATCACTGGTGCCTATTAAGCATAAGATTCTCCAAATTATAAAAGATAAAATTCCTACCAATTATTAGACTAGTATAAGGGCTAAAGCTTATACACAATTCAGATTTCGGGCTGTGTGAAAGATATTATATGGTAAAAACAATTATTATTTTTAAAAATACTTGTCACATGTAGCATTTGAGGTTTGCAAAGTACTAGATCACTGAGCCTGATTTAATTAGACAAAACAAGGTTATAATGCTCAGTTATAATGACCACAGTTATTACTGCAATAGTTCCTTAAGACTTGCAAAGAGCTTTCCACGCATATGTTATTAGAACCTTCCAATAACAATTATAATTGGAACATTACAGGAACAGCATCTACCATTTATGAGTTAATATTTGTAAAAATAAAATAAAATTAACACATATTCAGCACAGTGTTTGGTACACAGTGCGTGCTACACAAATGTTTATTCCTCCTCTCCCTCCTCCTATGATAGTGTCCAAAGGTGGCAGAGTGGGCTTTTGTATTGGTGGCCTAAATCTAACGCTTCGACTGTCTTCACTTTCCAGATGAAGAAGTGGGAACTAAAAGGGGAGGTCACTTTTCCACAGTTCCACTGCTAATTAGTATCAGAGATAGGATCATAAATCAGGTTTGTCCAGACTCCAGCGCTACTGCTCTATTCTTTCCACCAAGCTCCCTCTCAGGCAGAGAAATCACTGCCCCTCCTCCTACCATACTGCATTTGAGAAATGCTAATGTTCATTTTGGGTCTTTACTGTCACCATTTATTAACCATGAAGACATGATCATTGAGCAGCCAAATGATTGGCTCAGAGAGAATGGGAGTCTTTGCTTCTAGAAACCGTCTAATGGACCCAGAGGCCTCATTGTATGTGGCCAGACTGTGGGCAAAGAGTTACAGACTCTGAGGATCTTGGGAAACTACTACCTTACAACCTATTCATTGTTGAAAAGTCTGATCACCTGTGACCTAGGAAACTCCTGTGACCATTTTTGAGGACACTGTGCTCTAATCCTGATCTTCTGGCAGCAAAAACAGCTGTTTGTACTGTGACAGATAATTTGGGTTTTTTGTTTTTTCAAGTGCAAAAAAAAAATCTTCCTGACTTTCCTCTGGCTTGACCCTCCCCTTTCCCTATCAACCTTGCTCTGCACAGGAGAGAAAGAGGCTTACTAAAAGAGATTCAATTCTTCTGAAGAAGAAATCAGGGTAGGATTCACTGCCACTTTCTATTCAGTGCAGCATCCAAATACCTAAGTATGTCTTCATCCAACTTTTGTGTGCAAAGGTGCACATGGGGAAACTTTCCTAAGGAAGCAATGCCCACTTGCCCCTGAAGCAGATGGATAGATGGACAATGCTTTGGGTGTCTGCTCATAAAGGTTATTTAGGTATTCCAGATCTCAATGCTTGCATAACCTTCAGAGCACACCAGAGCAGGAAGCATCTTGAAGATGTCCCCAACCTCTGCTTGAAAAACTCTAGAGACCAGTGAATTTGCTACTGCTAAGAATAAAAATAATAGCTGATATTTATATACTGCTTTAAGGTATGAAAAGGGCTTTACATACATTATCTCAGTAAATCCCCACAGCAAAACTGTGAAATTTCTAATACAAATAGTATTAATCTCAATTTACAGATGACAAAACCAAGGTTAAATAACCTGCCCATGGTTACAGAGCTAGGAAGTGATAGGGTTTTCAAACTTGAGTCTCTTCTTACTTCATGGCATGAGGATGAAATGAAGTAACACAGAAAAGCATTCTGTCAATGTCCATACTTTCCTGTTATAGACACATCAATCAGATGTGTCATGGAGGAATCATTTAAAAAATGGCTCCCAGGGCTACGCAAAGAAAAATCTGTAGCAAAAAAAAAAGCCTTCCAACAACACTGTTCTTAAAAATGTAATAAAGCTTTACCATTTATCTGACTTGAAGAAAGGCGTGAATTACTTTGCCAAGGTATTCTTTCCTGGGTTACTGGGTTAATTTCTCTTATCCCAATCCCTCTGAGCCTACACTTACCATGAGAATTTCCAAATCACAAGATCCCTGAAAATCTTTCCCTAAAAAAATATCACTCAAGTCACAAACCACAAGGATATTTTCAAAGACAAAGTTTACTAATATCGTTGCCTGGTCCAAAGGCAACCACAACTAAATTTTTCAGTTTTCTGGCTACAAAAGCAAAGAAGGGAAGAAGTATGGTACTGTAGTCTGGCTCACAAAAGCAGCCTGTCTTATGGAGCCAGCAACTCCAGGGAATTGACTTTTATGTAGCAACAAATTGGGATGGGTCATGGTGTTGGTTAAGCAGCCTGAAGTGCAGTGTCTTCTGACCCTTCACCACTATCAGGCTAATGGGAGCAAGGAGACAGCATGCAGGTGGGAAACAAGGACTAAAGAAAGCAAAGGAGAAAGGGATCCTTTGATCAAGTGTACCAGGAAGGCACAACAAACTATGATTTATTTTTCTAGGAAATTCACCTAAAATTCTACATGTAAATGCAAAACTATCCAGGAAAAGGTACTGATGAAAGAATAAATTCCCTGGACTCCTCACCATCATCATGGACTGAAGCATGGATAGGAAGTAGGCTGTCCTTTCTTGAATTCATCTAGGACCATTTAACTGAGATTTGTATTCATCACTCAGCCCCATCTCGGGACTTATTAGCAGTGTTAAATAGGCAGAAGACAGCAATGTTTTTCTTTTGTGGTCAACTGCTTTTTAGAACCAACAAAATCAAAAACAAAGTTTAAAAAAGCATGGAAAATAGTGAAGTCAGAGGATGTTTGGTCAATACTCTGGCTATGAGGAGCATCCTCAGAACTTAGAATTCTCTTTCATCCCCAATGTCTTCTTCCTTATTGAAAAGTGGAAGTGGGGTGGGGAGAATGACCAAGATCTTGGAGGAGTGAATGATTTTATATTCCAAATAAGATTCATCAAATACTTCTATACAGTACTGGAAATTGCACAAAATTGCATTGATTAGGTCTTCTACAATTTTAGATAGCCTGATTTTAATTAGCTCTCACTTCCCTCAAGGCTCTTTCTCCCCTTAACAAGACCTTGCTAAAACCATACTTCATTAGATAAAGAAGCCATTTGCTATAAGCTACCTATTCTGCTGCTTTACATATATAAACACCTTGAAATCATCCCTTATTCTCTCATCTATCATAATCTCAAATAAAGTAGCTCTTTTCTTGACTGTCTTTTTTTCTTGATTGTATTGTACTCTTGATCCTATTCTTTTCATCTTCTCAGGCAGACAGGCCCACAATCATCCTCATTCTCTTTAACCTTCAATCTTTTCCTCACTTCTGATTTGTTTCCTGATGCTTATAAACACTCAGATCTCCTTTTTCCTAAGAAAAAATGCAAAATTTCACACTTGACAGCTACTATCTTTTCTCTCTTCTTTTCATAGCCAAAATCCTAGAAAAATGTCCACACTTGTTGCTCCCACTCACTTAACTCATCTCACATTTACTTCTCTGAAAGTGCTCTCTAAAGTTATCAATGATCTCTCAATTGTCTTTTCTCTCAGTCTTGATCCTTCTTGAAGTGTATGCAGAATTTGATACTATTGGCCATCTTCTCCTCTTACATATTCTCTCATATCTGATTTTTGGTGATACTGCTTTTTTGTTTCTATTACTAGCTGTCTGCCATCTCTTCAGACAGACTCCTTTCCCAAATCATCATCCATGTCACATCTTCTCATTGAGGGTATACTCCAAGACTCTGTCCTAGGCCCTATTCTCAATATATATGCTCACTCTCAGTGACTTCTTGGGTACAATGATCATTTCTATGCAGACAACTTCAAGATCTATTTATCAAGGCCTACACATTCTCCTGAGTTGGAGTCCTAGGTCACCAGATTGGATTATAAAATTGGATGTTCTGTGGCTGTCTCAAATTCAACATGTGCAAAACAGAACCCATTTGTTCTTAAGCCCACCCCTCTTCTGAACTCATCTTTCTATCAAAGCCATCACTACTCTTCCAGAACTCATATATTCTCTTTTCATCACTCACAGTCCCCAGCTGACTTTGGCTCTTTATCATCTCTAGCTTGGGAAATTACCTTGTATATGAAGTTTTTCCTGATCCCCAAGTTACATTTACTATGGCTATACTTTTCCATATACTTATTTTGTAGCCATTTTGCCCTGGTGAAATGGTCTCCTCGTCTTGAGAATAAAGGCTATTTTGTGTCTTTACTTCCCCAGTACCTAGACTCCCAGTATTTAGAACACTGTAAGCATTTAATAAATGCTTGGAAGAGTTCAGAGATTCTTAATGTAGCAGCTGATAAAGAATTCCTTTCTCACATCTCTCCCTTACTTTTTGCCCTGACAGACCTCTGTTCAAATTATTTCTTTGGATTTAAATGGTCTGCTTTTCTTATAATATAATTAAACTTCTCACAATTTTCATTTCTGACACAACTAGACTGTAAGCTTCTCAAAAATTGGTTCTTTGTCTTTTTTTTTTGACTTCTACTCTGAGTCAACCAAATGTTGGGCACATAATAGATGTCTAATAAATATTTGACTAATGAACTGAGAGAAATATGGGAAGAGGATGTTGCAGCTCCTCGGATTTACCCCCAAATCCTTCTGTGTACCTCTGAAATTCAGATTTCCAGTGACATAGGAAAAGGTCACAGAGCTGTCCCCAAAATCCAGTCTCTTTGACAAGTGATTAGTCATATCAAATTTTGACTGGGTCAAACCCACAGTGATACAAGATAAGAACTCTTTTGAAAATCATAAAACCTCCTGGATTTTGAGGCTGAAAAGCCCCCAAATGCTCTAAGATTCAAAGCAAGCCAGGAAAATGCTTTGGCTCATTACCAAGATTTATTTTAAAATAGACTTGTGAAGGAATGATCTGACTCTTCATGGATTAAAATCTTATCCTTAAATCCTAAACCAAAATCTTATGACAATCAGACTTAAAGAAATCAAGCTCGTCTTAGAAGTAGTGCTCATAGCCTAGGAGGTATTTATTAGGTTTGGAGAAAAATGCCTATTAGAAGAACTTTTTAATCTTACCATTATTTCTCTTCAAACTTGTAAAAAAAAAAAACCTTCACAGATACATTCTCACAACAATTATGAGACTTCTCTCTGTTGAAAGCATGTACAGGACAGCCATTCTTTCAAAATGAAAATCAGAAAGAAGTAAAAGAAACAACAGATCTTATGTTTCTTCCTAATCTATCACATCAAAACAAAGGCTTCTGGAGACTAT
The DNA here is from genome assembly GCF_902635505.1 of Sarcophilus harrisii. Lineage (NCBI taxonomy): Eukaryota > Metazoa > Chordata > Mammalia > Dasyuromorphia > Dasyuridae > Sarcophilus > Sarcophilus harrisii. The sequence goes on along the minus strand of NC_045426.1, from coordinate 9,184,572 downwards.
AATGTTCATCCCTGAACCTTCATGTGAAACTCCAATAGATCTGTCCCAAATGGATGAGAAGACTTTTACTTCCAGAAAGATCTTCATGGAAGCAGCAGAAGAACACCACTGAAAAATACTGGGTTTGGAATAAGAGGTCTTTGGAAAATTTGATTCACCCCTGAGAACCTTGGGATCTTTAAATGTGGTGGAGGAGAGATCTTCAATGTGCTTTCACATGTAAATTTATCTTAAGGCATTATCTTCCACTACTCCCATGAAGGAAACTTAGAGAGTATTTAGTACCCTCCATTTTATAGATTTTATACTGTGGCCCAATACTGTAAACCACTTGCCCAAAGTCATAAAATTTTAAGTGAAGAGATGAGACCCGAACATAGGTCTCCTAATACTCCAAACTATATTCTTTCAATTATACTAGCAGTATTATGTTTAACTTCATTCTCTTTTGCCACAGGGAACTGACTGCAATTTTCTGAGAAAGGTGATTGTAGGAACAGAAGAGAAGAAATCTGGAATAAAATAATAAGAAAGTTGTGTAGGTAATTTGGACCGAACATTATGAATAAGGCCGAACATTAAATCTGGAAGAGGAAAATTTGGGAGGAATTGAGAAAAATGTGAAAGTGAACAATTTCCATAGATTCTACTTCGGCTTCTGTGGGAAAAGATTAAAGTAGAAGGAGTGGTATACAACATAATCAATGAGTCAGAATCTGAAGAGAAAGACTGGAGAAGAGAAAGGAGAAAGGGTTTGGTAAAGCAAAACAAGTAAGAAAGGGGAAATAAAATAAGGTGGAAAATAAAGCAAACTTGTAGAATGTTGATGATTGGGGAAAATTGGGGAAATGGCTGAAAACTTGGTAAGAGGGAGAAGCAGGTAGGCTAGAGAGGTGGAACTTTATAGCTGCAAAGTCTCCAAGAGGTAATGATAGATTTACATTTTTTTCAGCAATTTAATTGCAATACTAAAAGAAAGTGATATATTCATTCATGAATGCTGATCTTATGCCAGCTATCTGAAATGACTTTTGTGAAGAAAGCACCATAGCGGTCTCTAATTCAGGCAGGGAAATTACTGATAACTTCTTGGATGCCATTTTTTGTAACTTACTAATGCAACATTCCTGAAGGGAATATGGTCATTTCAGGAGTATAGATTTCCTGGATTAGTACAATAAAAGTCTAGTTGCCGGGACAATGTTGAATTTTAAAAACAAAGGAAATCTTCCTTTGTCCACAAAGATGTCTCTTCTGGGGATAATAGGATAGTTCTGCAAGCAATTATACTCCCTAAAATAACCTTCTCTAGTTAAACTTAATCACAAATGATGGGTAAAATAATTGGTGATTGTATTCAATTAAACACCTACCACATGCACGGCACCATTTCTTTTTCCATTTTCATTATGCAACATTGGCCAATCTGTCTTTCAAGGAATTAAATGACAAACCCCATAAAACATTCTTCTCAACTGTGACTATAACAGTTTTTGCAAATGCCATCTAGTGTGGAAGTAGTGCAGAAAATTTATAGCTTTAATTTGGATCATTTCTAGCTTAGTGGCTTTGTCAAGAGGTATAGTTGCACCCATCATTCATTTTTAAATTTTCTCTTCCAGAATCTAGGTTTAAATAAGATAGTGGCCTGACCTCCTAAAATGATTCCCTCTACAACTTCTCCCTTTCCCATGACAGCACAAGTTGGAAATAAACCACGCAGAGGCCAAATAAGACTCACATGGTGACAATCTGCAGTGAAGCTGCTAAGCTGTAGTGTGAATTCCAGTTGTACCATCAGGACTAAAGTTATCTAAGATCTTCAAAGGTTCTTGCTACTCTGTTAAAATAATTTTTAAGGAAGGTTGGAAGCTGTGTAGTTAGTGTTGAAGTGAGGAAATGAGGACTTTCTACTGGATCCATCACACTGCTGTTGCCAGGGAAACAAAGATCAGTAAAAAAGAAAACTTTCCCTTACTGATCTGACATGCATTTCTATGGAAACCAGAGCCAGTAGTCAAGAAGTTAGTGCTCACTCTGATTTCAGGTATGGCCCCAGTCTGGGAGCTTCAGTACCATTTTGCCAATGACAGTAGGAGCTGGCTGTTTCCTACAACAGATAGATTTTTAATTCAGCAATTTAATATTTTTAAAGTATAATTGTGACTTGTATATTAAAAGAGGAGGTTTGGTATCCTATCAAAATAGTATTTAAATCTAATTTTTTCACTTTTTCTTCCCCCCAGAGGGTCCACAGGAATTTCTCTCAAGAGATTCCAAGTTTGGGCATTCTCTAACCATGTGATCATCTCTCAATCCCACTGTGCAGGCAACAAGAGAACCTCACTCCCAATCAGACCTCAAGTATCACATACAGCTGAGGACAGAGACCTCTCAGTGTTGCAGTTATCTCTGGCTTCCAAGATTGGTCAGTAAACCATGGACTTCAGACTTCAAACAAACCAGCTAAAAAGGGGAGTAGATACCTTTTTTCTCATTTGGTCATCATGGGAGTTTTGATGTGACATTTGTGATGTCACATTTGATGTGACAAACATAAATCCATTTGTTTCTTTATCAATATTAGGAACAATCCGTGGAAGAAAAGAACTAGAAGGGAGGAATTCCAAAGAGGCAAATCTAAGTGCAATGTAACTTGGGTAATGCTACTCAAGAATGGAGTGCCTCCAATGGTGGCAGATACCTGTGGTTCTATCTTTATCTCTGTGGCATTTCTAGCAGCCCTCATATTTCTCTCCATTCTCACACTCACAGCCTAGCTCAGAGCCTCAGTCTTTCCTCCAAAAGGTTCTGAATTGGTTTCCCTGTCTCAAAGGAATTCCTTGAGCACACATCTCACCAGGTCACCCCTTCAGCTTGCTCCATCACATTCCATAGCTCCCTAGAATAAAATATACACTCCCTTCTTTAGTTTATCTGTGTTTGACAATGGGGTCCTATCCTATTTTCCCAGAACTTTACATATTAGTAAGATGTATCTTTAGGCATCATAGGCATACAGATTAATTACAAATTGTTCTATTCATTCAAAGTATACTTTGGTAAATATTAGTCCATGTATAAGTCCATTTTTGTTAGTATAACTTACAAAAATTTAAAAATTCATAAGAGTCCTACAAACTATGAGAGTGATCACCACAATGAGATCCCATCTTGAAGATACTATCAGCAGAGCCTCACTCTATGATTCTAACTGGGACCTTTGAGCTGACTAGTCTACAAGCATCTCCCTACTTGGTCCTAGCTCTCTCTGGCTAGCATATGCCACCTCCTGCTGATCAAGGGTCACTGTCACTTCAAGTAAAACCTTCCTCCCTATTAGCTTTCTACCTTCTCATATCCCTAGGCCCTCCCCAGTGCCTCCTCTCTTTTGCTACTGACTCTAGACACCCCATTTCTGTCATTATGATTTCCTCTCTTCACTTATGATTTCTTGATGTAATACTTTTTTTTATCATCTAAGAAGCTCACATAAAGCCAGCCTTCTCCTGGAGGTTCTACCACAGAGATTGGGCTTCTTCCAACCTCTCTCAATGCCCCCAATCCCTTAGGGAATTCTGCTCCTTTGAAGCTCATTCTCTCTATTTAAATCTCCCTATGAATATCATATCTGCTGACCTCCTAATGCTTCTCCCTCATTTCTCAATAAGGAAGATGCTCTCAGTTTCTGTGAATACCTCAAACCCTACGTTCATCCCCAGTAACATCAACATTTATGTTTCCTTCAAATACACTGTCCCATCAGGACACCAATCTCTCCAACTCCCACAACCTTTGTTTCCTCTCCGCTTCAGGTACTTATAATCATGGTCACCCTCAACACTTTTACTTACACGATCCTGAACCCTGTCCTCCCCCTTCTGACAACCATCTCTTTTCCTCTGACAATCCTTTTCTTCAGTCTGTGACCTCAATCTCCCTGCTTGGTGGCACTCTGTCACTTCTACAATATCCCTCCTCACCTTGACACTAAAAGCCCTTATCCATCCAGCTCCAGCCTTTCTGGCTTATTGCCAATTCCCAAGTTGACCACCATCTCCTATGTGAGGATTTTCTTGATCCTCCACAGCTGTTTTTAGTGCTTCCAATAGCCCAAACTATCCTGTATTTAACAATGTTTATATCTTATATCTATTTACATAAGTTGTATTCCCCAACAGAATGGTTCTTTCCTAAGGGAGAGAAACAAACAGAAATGAACTTCCCTAAAATTATACTTACTATAAGCTCTAACCACTCAAGGCTATTATCTATCCCCTCAAAAGCCTTACTTTCCTTTAGGAAAGAACCAAATCACTGACATGTCTCCTTATCCCAGCACTGCTTCATGTCTGAGTCTCCACTACAACCACCTTCTCTACTCCTGCAATTTAATTCTTCTTGAGAAAGTCATGACATATTCTTATTAAACAACAAATCCCAGGCCCATATTGCTCAGCCTGACAAACCTACAGGCCTTTTTTCCTGGATTTCTTGCTTGCTTATTTTACTCCCTCCCTTGTATTAGGATTATGTGTGAATGTGTTCCCAGTGTCTCCAGAAGAACTTAAGTTCTTTGAAAACCCTTTGGTGTTTACTGAGGCATATTTTAAGGTGTCTTGTAATTCTGCCTTTTCACTACTTCAGTTTGACTATCCCCACTCCCCTCTAAGCACGCACACACAGAGACACACACAGACACCCCCCAATTACTCTAATTAAGAAGATCTGTTTTATATGTGAATTCCTTCATCTTAATTTGACAAGAAGCACAATTCAGTCCCTTTTTTAATCTTTGAATAGAAGAGTTGGCTGACACAGTTTGCAAATGGAATTAAAGGAATGAGTACTGTCTCCATTGTAAAATGGAGATATGGAAAATAAATTAAGTGACTATTCTTAAATCACTGAATTACCATGTATTTCTAATAACCAGTCTCACAAGCTCCTTCTATTAGGTCAAACTACAATTATACGGTTATATGGATTCACTAGTGACAGGCTGTAGTATGGTTAAAACTCAACAAGTTTTCCTAGTATTATGGGGTTCAAATGGTCATCATTCCAGGAGCCACGTTGAGAATCATAACATTAACAAGTCACCGTCCTCTCTTACTGTGGCTATTTTAGTGTTGTCAAAAGTGATTAGAAGGAGCTATGGCAGAATTTCATCATTCACCTTTAAAAAAGGTATAAAATATTTATTGTTACATGAGATAGATTGGATGGGAGTAGGTGAAGAAGCAAGGATATTTGGGAAAATATAGACCATGTAATAACAAAACACATCAATAACATTTTTAATTGTAAATAAGCTTTAGAGTTTAAAATGAGAATAACCACAAAACTTCCAAAAAGCTGATTTAAGAAAATGAAACATAAATCATCCTAGCTATTGACTAATATCTTAAACATAAGAAACATCTCTTGCTGACTTGAGAGAAATTGAACTAAAATCTCTCAGTCTCACAAAGCTCTTCCTGTGAGTTTCTGTTCTAGCGTCTCCTTCAGGAGTGAAGCATCAAGTCAGTGTTTGTGTCTGGTTACTTCTGCAGACTCAGTTTAGATTTGTAGGCATTGTCACTCACCTTTAAACTGGATCTGATATAAACCCCAAATCCCTCCAAATCAGCAGTCTCAGGAAAGATCAAAAAGATCCAGATCCCATGTCCAACATGCAGTGCACAAGACGGAGGCCGTCAGAGAGGGAGGACATGGAACGAGCACACAGCAACACAAGGAGCCATCTTGTACAAAAATGAACAGAGGCCACAGCACCCAGCCCAGCCTTGAGCGTCACAGGAGCCACACCTGGAAAGCCTTTTCACTAGAGTGGCTGTAGGGGGCCACCCTGGGACACCTGGTTTGGGTTCATCTGATACCTCCATTATAGCTGGGTTCTTTGAAACAAATCCCAGAGTAATGATTGCCAAGACTGGGTTTGAAATGTCCCTAGCAGTTCCCAATGACTAAAGTATGACATATAACTGTCAAAGCAAAACACGTATAGTAGAAAGGACCCTGCTTGGGAGCCTGGGGCCTTGAGTTCAAATTCAGATTCTGCAAATTACTATATGTAAGATCTTGGGTATTTCATCAATTTGGGCCTGAACTGCCTTATGTGCAAAACAAGGAGATGAAGCGAGATGGTGCCTGGAGTTGTGTCAGCTCTAAAGAAGCCTAGCAATTTAGAATTTATGAAATATAAATTTGTGTGACATAATGGTTCCTTGGGAGAGCATGACATAAGGTAATAATCCCATGTACATTTTCTAAAGGGCTGGAACCACTGCCTCTTACAGAGCACATGACTTTCTTTTAGGGGTACAAAAGCCCCTGTACCTTGGGAAATCTATGAAAATCCTAAATGACAAGAGTGATTCTTCTGCCAGCTGGAATCTGGAGGCACCCCCCTTGGGAGAAGAAAGAGGAGAAGGCTAATGGATCACCTTTTAAAACCCAACAGTTGGTGTCCAGTTTATAGCCAATAACCTCCAGTTTATAGCCACTCCTCAGCCAATGTCTCTTTGAATGTGGAAGTCAAAGGCCAAGCAGTTTATAAAACAGAATGATCTGGCAAATAGGGTTGTAAGATAAAGGTAGTTTTCTCATTCCTGGGAATCAAATTTCTTCCACAGAATCATCTAAATATACAGAGATTTTAAAAATATGAAAAAAGAGTATAAGATACCTTGCAAAAGTATCTCTGTGAAAATTCATTTCTTGGGCAATATGATACAGTGGAAACAATAATAAAATCTTGTCATTTCTAGAGCATGTTTAGGTTTACCTAGCACTTTACACAGGAACCCAAAGAGGTATTTGCTGTATTATTCCCTTTTCACAAATGAGAAAACGGAGGCTGAAAAAGGCTGAATAGCTTGTCTAGGATCACACGATCAGTAAGTGCCAAAGGCAGAATTTGAACTCAGGTCTCCTGATTGCAGGTCTAGTGCTCTATGCACTGTGGTGCCCTCCAAAGAACAATGGACTGTAAGGGCTATCTGGGTCTCACTTCTGCCATGCTGCAGGGAGAAACTTCCCTTCTGGAGATTTCTGTTCTCTGATATGTAAAAGAGATTGAATGGTGAGCAGCCTCTTCCTGCACTACCAGAAAACATAATCTCATGATTTGGGCTTCATAAATATCCAGTGCTCAAGTCAGAAAACCTGTCATAATAATTTGTTTAAATGTTCTCCTATTCCTAGAGGGAGAAATGGACTTCTAGGAAAGAAATGATGAGGGGAAATAATGAATTACTTGATTTTTCTTTCTGCCATGAAAAGATACAGGAAGAAGCCAAGTTGAGCAAATGAATTGCTTTGGAAAAATGAAAAAAATGTTCTCTTAAGATACTTATAGGAAAACAGACTAGACAAAGATTAGTCAACCCAAGGGGTATTTATTTTCTGAGCACCTGCTGTGCCCCTAACAAGGTATCCTCGGAGTAGATGGCACCCAGATTCTGGGACTGAGAGTTTGTAACATCCAGGCCCTTCTCCTTTAAGGTCAATGCAGAAAGGGGAAATTACTAGTGCAAGGTCCCAAGGATAGAAAAGGGCAGGGGCAGGGTTCTAGACCCCAGGTATCCCAAGCTCACATCCAACATTCTTATCTCTTCCCACAACCTTAGGCTGCCCTCACAGTGATAACACTAAGGAAGAGAAGCAAGGTTTGGGCTAATTAACACAAGACAGAACCATCACAGGTCATAGACAGTAGTTGGGAAGGCTCAGATACCCAAACTAAGCCTGAAAACAGGGAAGTGGCTTCTTTTTCTTCCCACCTTTCATCCTCTGAGAAAAAAAATAGACTATATGAATTCTGGTTCTTCTTCTTCCCCCCAAATTTTCTTTCTTAGGAAAATTAATTAGTTCCCCATGTGACCCTTATAGCTAAAAAAAAATTAATGACCTTCTAGATTGACTACTGTGGAGGCAATGGAGACAAAAGGCATAGGGTGATCTGGGAGATCCAGAACAACAAAGGCCAGAGTTGGGACCAAGGGCTGGGTGATGTTGGGGTCTCTGGAGGGAGAACCCAAGAGAAGGCTTTCAGTGTGGACGGCAGTTCACTCTTTACAAAAAGCTTTCATGCTTACTAACGCTGGCCCCCCCAGCCTGTGGTGATTCTAAGCACTGTTTTAAAGATGAGGAAAATGAGGCTCAGAAAGAAAATAAGTATATATACTAACTACAAAATGAGGGCACCAGAAAGTAAATAGCAGCATGGCATGAAAACAAACCAGGCTCCCTCTGCCGGGTTCAACACGGTGGATTCTCAACTTAGAGGAGGGAGAGAGGCTTGGACAACAGCTACCTTTAAGAACTAAAAGAGATTGTGTAGTTATTAAATATCATAGCCTTCAACATCAGCACATTAAGGAGGGAGGCTCCCCTAGCTACAAAAACAATGACTGGAATATTGAAAAGTGAGGATAAAGAATGGATTGCAAGGTAGCTCACACTTTCAATATCGATGCTCTATTTAGTGGGCAGCTCCCTCTGTCTTGAAGCTCTGACCTCCAGGCTGTAGAGGAGATGGCCTTAAATACCATAAAGGTAAATAAAGATACATTTCCAAAAAAGGGCCCTCTGATAAGAAATGTTGGTTTTTACCACACTTACACCCAGTGTCTTAAAGGAGAAAAAGCTATTAAAGGGAGGGAGGGAGGAAAAGGCAGAAAGATGAAAACTGGAGGGGAGGAGGAGAAAGAAGAGAAAGGAAGGGAGAGAAATGGAGGAGAGGGGCAAAAAGAGGAACGGAGGGCAGAGAAGGAGAGGCAAGGGGAAAGGGAATCATGCTCGGCATCAAGAGAAACCCAGCTCATAAACTGAGGTCTGTTTGGTAGCTACACTCTAACCCAAACATATTATAATAAAACCAGAAGTATTCTGGGTAATCTATGATGTACGATGGGGTCATTTTAAAGAACCCGGTTCATCTTACCCACCTGACCTCTCAAAGGGGCCAACATCCCTTTTCTCAGTTGAGGGGAAAACCAGCTTACTCACTTGTAGTCCATCATTCCAGGCTGTGATTGGCTACACAGGTGAGTTTTCAAGGTGAGGTGATTAATGCCTCATATAATCAATAGGGTCTGGCAATGCTGTTAACACATAAGGTCACACAGACAAATACAGGCAGAAGGATCACATCTCAATTCCAAAGCACCACACTGGAAGAAGTGACAAAAGAATCCAAAGGGCATGCAAAGAAGCCACCACTGAGCAGCTGGGGGACTCAAAAGGGCCGCCTGCATGCTGCTCAGTGGCGTATGCAACAATAATCGGGCTGCTTACCCACTAAGCACACCAAGAACCAGGTTAAGGACGAAAAATGAGCCAAGGATGATCAGACTAACAAAATACACCCATGGCCATTCCCATCCTATTGCATCATTTACCTGTAAAATGTAAGGAAATCAGTTACAAGTTATCCAGTCACTAAAGGGCAGAGTCCCAGCCGCAGCTGCCACACCCCTCAGGCATTCCCTCTACCAGCCAAGGCTGGCCTGGGACTCTCTGAATTTCCCCAATTAAGCCAATTTTGCTCCTGAATATGAAACTACAGGAAACCAAGATGCTGACCTTAGTCTGCACCTCCAACCCTTTATGGCTGAAGGAACGCAATGGTTACAAAGCTGCTCATTTTATAAAGCTAGAAAGGGCAGCCAATGGGTAAGACTTCCATTATGAACTCCAATACATTTAATCAATTATCTTTTTTATAATTTTTCCTCCTTAGATGTCAGAGAAAGGCAGTTTTCCTTTGGGAAAAAACTCAACAAGAATTTAAGTCCAGATAGAATGAGAAAGGGTAGATAGACCATTTGAATCTACTTATATTTCTATGTCTCACTTGTTGAGCGTCACCTTGTCTGAAAGCTTCCCTGAATGGCCCCCACTGAGCGATGCCTGTGCGGTCTTGGCAGCTGTCTTTGGGACTCTGCGTTCATGAGGAAAGAGGTGTCGCTTACCCGCTCAATACACCAAGTACAAGATTTAGTACGAAAAATGACCCAAAGATGACGAGACTGACAAAATAGACCCATGGTAACTCAAATCCCATAGCATCATTCATCTGCAAGAAACAAGATGGGCTTAGAGAAGGGGCTTATTACAGAGTTAGGAAGGAAAATTCAGAATCAACTTTTTCAAAGCTAAAGCTTTATATTAGAGACAGAATTCTATACATTCTTCTAAACATTTCCCAAGATCTGAATGAGAGGCAGCAGCAAGAGCAGCAAATGCACATTCACTACAGCATCCAGCACACACACACACACACACACACACACAAATGAGAAGTGCAACATTCAACGTCCCAAGAAAATCAGACTTGGGACACATGGAAGGACAGGAGAACTGGGGGAGGGGGTCAACTTTCTGAAGGGGATCTGGACTGATTGGTCCTGTAACTGGACCAAGGAAAAAACACTGAAGCCTAATTCCTAAATTGTTTTTGTTGGGGACAAAGATCTGACTGCCAGTATCTCATCATTAGGATTTTTTCCTCCTCCTTTCCTTTGTTTTTCCCAAGCATGTGCATATATAACCCTCTATTTAAAGGGGGGAAAGGAGAAGAAATTGAACAAACATTTTAATAGCATCTCCTGAACATCAGGTATTGTACCTGATGTTGTATTGTATCAGGTATTGTATCAGGGCTCTGTATAATATGATCCTATTTGAAACTCACAGCAATCCTGTGAGATAAGTGCTGTTGTTATTCCTATTTTACAGTGGAATAAACTGAGACACATTGAGGTAAGATGACTAGCCCCACATATACAATTAGTCAGTATATGAGGCTGGATTTGATTCAGGTCTTCCTGACACCAGGCCCAGCTCTCTGTGCCCTGTGGTGCCCCTTGGCTATCCTAAGTCAAGAGAATGGCACTCAGCCTGTGACACTTAGTAAGGGGGCCATCTGAAGCTTCCAGATTCTGAGGAAGGATCCCTCAAGGATGTATGTTTTGAGGTAGGGCACATTTGAGTCTCTGAAGTTTGGTCAGATGGAAGAGAGACTGGTATTTCTCTATTTAGTCTCAGAGAGCAAGCTAAAAAACCATTAATGGGAAGAAGCTAAAAAAATAATTTAACAATAATAGTGAATCCCAAGTGGCTGGGTTGCTTTGGAAATTAAGAGGTTCCCTTTGCCTGGAGGTCTTAAAGCCAAAACACTAATGATCACTTAGTGGACAGAATGTCAAGTGGGCATTCTTTTTCATCATCAGAACCGAATCAGATGGCCACTATGGTCCTTTTCAGTTCAGAGAGTCTGTGAAGCTCTATCATCTAGCTGGGTTACTGAAAATATTTAGACTAAACCAAAACTTAACATTGTGACAAAAATGCAATATCCCTTAAAAGTTGAGTTATGTTTCTCCAAGAACTTTCTGGGGACATTTTGGAACCTGATTTGGCCAGGTTTGAAAGAAAACAAAGTGACAGATTCCAAGCTTCACAAAAAGATATTGAGGATGTTCTAGAAACATCTTTTCTTCTTCTTCCAAAGAATTCTCTCCCATGGCTCTGCTCTGTGCACATTCTAAGCATTTGGAATTGTTGGATGATCTCTCTGCATTATACCTACAAGAAGGGATTCTGGAGGAAAAAAGAACCCTTGAATCCTCATCAATTCTTAGATTTAGAACCATAGAAGCTAGTGGTTCTGAACCATAGCAAGAGAACTGGAAAGTATTAGAAATGGAGTCAAGCGATCTGGATTCAAATCCTAGCTCAGTGTGACAAGGGGCAAGTCATTTAACTTTTCTGGACCTTGGTTTCCTCATCTATAAAATGAGGACTTTGGACAAGATGACCTCTAAGGGCACATCTAATTCCAATTCATGACCCTGATCACAAATGGTCTGCAAAGTCAGTTTACAAGTATTGATTAAGTTCTAACTATACCTCTAGGTGAAAGAAATGAAATCATCAATGCTAGGGGGAAGAGTAGAGTGCTACTCTCTTCTTCGTGATGCAACATTTATACTTTTGGGATCAAATGGAGCAGCTCCTTCAGGACAAGGCCAATCTCATTTTGAATCCTCAGAGTGGCTCCTAAAGCCATCCTGCAGTCCAAAATACAGGCAAATGGACAATGGGAATTCTGAAGCCCAAAACCAAATGGAAAATCCTGAAGTTGCTGATCAATGTCAAGCAAAAACTGAGCCTTGCCCAATACAGAGAATGTAATCAGAAGAGAGGAAACAGACTTCATCGATATAGTAGACCGGTATATCTAAATATCTAAATCCTCCCTCCTGAAAACAGCTTCTTCTACCACTCTATACAGTGTAAAAACTGCCAGCTTGCTTGTACCTCTCATGATAAAACCTGAATCTTTTCCCAGCATCTCCTATTAAGCATATTGAGTTTTTTTTTTACTTTCCTCTTTTCCTCGGGTTTTACCTCTACAATAATGCTGCTAGTAGGCCAAATGAGGGATATAACAACAACCAAAACAACCCAACATCTGTTGTTGATGTCTAGGGAAAGGGCATTAAATCCCCTATGAAACACCTGTTTGGACACATGAAAAGCGACATGCTTAATGGAACTCCTATCAGTCTTCAATATCTCACACTGGTAATTAAGGTAATGAATGAGTCAGTGCTGAGCCACAATTGTTTATCTAATTAAGCTCAATAAACTAATCTAAGCAAAAAAGCAGAAGGCAGACCTTCCATATAGGCTCAGCTGCTCTGTTTGGTGGAGAAATATAGAACATCCGACCTGTTACAAAGGCTCAGTGGGAGGGAGAGAGATACCTACACCTGGAAGACTAAGAAGCCCTAATCCTAGGATTCCAATGTTCTAGAACTCATGTGATTTCCAACAGCTTCCTCCACTTGAGCTCTCTTCCTTTTTATCTCATGTCTTCCTGGCTGTAAAGGGGCTCCTCTTTAGGTTCCTACCTTACTAACAAGGCTGAATAAGAATTCTCTTTCAAACGATTTTTGGCTGAAGTACATTACAGATTCTCCTTGTACCCACTCTCAGCACCATCCTGTAAGCCAGAGCTTCTGAGGAATTGGAAGAGGCAAGATGGTACAATGAAAAGAGCTCTATATCTGGAGTATGAAGACCTGGGTACAAATTCTGACTCTGCCACCTGCAGCATTTGGAATCTGGGAGAAATCATAGAAGCTTTCTGACCCTGTCTTCTCCTTTGTAAAATGAGTAGTTGTGCTAAATGATTGATGACACTTTTCACATTTAAAATTTGTTGTTGCATGTTACCCAGTTCCATGTGGAAAGCTGATGGACTCTGAGGGCAGATCAAGACATATTTTTATTTAGGGACATGGGAGATGCAAGGATCTATTTTGCCCAATTATGCATGTTTGTAAGAGGGGTTTTGTTTTTCTAGTTTTCTCAAGCAGTGGGAAGAAAGAAGAGCTGGTGAAATAAGTGAAAATGTGAATCTGAAAATAAATAGAATCTTTTTAAAATTTGATATTAAGACTATGACACAAAGACATCATCTGCCTTTTCCCCACAGGCATCCAATACCTGAATTCCTCTAAGAAGTTAGCAATTCTGAACTACTCATTATTCAAAGAATGGGTTACCATGACTTTATCTCTTGCTACCAAGTACAAATGGAGGTTGCCTCTGACAACGAATTTCTAAGGATTGTGAATAAGTAGCCCAAAGATCTATATAGCCTATAGCTGAGAACAATCTTTCTATCTCCAGAGGTCATGTGGCAGCACCAGAAAGAGAGTAATAATACATGATGCCAGCTGCCGCTTATATAGCACACCATAGTTTGAAATGCACTCAGCACAGAGCAATTCCAAAAGCACTTGGGGGTTTCTGCTTTTTTTCTGTGGAAAAAAAAAGCGTTCACATCTGGTTGTTGTTGGCATAAGTGCTTGGAAGATGGGGGCCTTGTGCCCATGGGGACAAAACATGTAAACATAAAGCTATATTCTAAGGTTCTCAAGGGTACTGGAGGAAGGGGCAAAATGAGCCCCAAATAATGATTTGAAGCACTTCTAAGGTTGGATGTGGGTTACATAAACCCAAAGCAGGGCACATGTTATTCCATCTAGGATAATGGAAGGTCTTTGAATGCAGACACTATTTCATTTTGGCCTTCACAGCTATATAACACCTAGCAGAGTGCCCACACACAGAAGACACTCGATATTTGTTGAAGCATACTTTTCAATGTGTCAGATATCTAAATGATTGTGACACAGCTTTCAGAATAAGCTTTTGATTTTCATAAGTTAGAAAACACTTAAAGAAAGACCAACCTCTAGAGGTCTATGAAAGGCCTTGAATTCGTACCCTATTTAGGATAATCATAACAACAGGAATGTGGCCTAAAGAGAGAAGTCTTAAGGGGAAAGGAAAAACAAGGGAACTGTCTTCAAGCATCTGAAGTACTTTCCCCTAGAAGGATAGAACTAAGAAGACTGAACCAAGTGGCTTAAACAAAAGGTGGAACAAAGCAAATTTGGACTTAATGTAAGGAAAAACTTTGCTAACAATTAGAATTATCCAAAAGTCAAGCGAGCTGCTTTAGGAGATAGTAAGTTTCCATCCACGTGTTTTCAAGTACAAACTGGATAAGGTCCTTCTGGGAACAAAAAGAAATGGTTTCTCATATATGTGTTGGACTAGATGACCACTGATGTAACTTCTGACTCTAAAATCTTATGATTTTTATTATTTCCATTTTACAAATGAGGAATCAGGCCCAGAATGGTAAATGACTTGCTTGTGTTCTCTCAGCTAAGTAAGTCTGAGTGGCTTCAATGTCGCCTGACACAAAGTTCAGCACTCTGGACAGCTCCTGAACTACCCAATGATGACACACCAAAGATCAATTGGATGCACTTCTTATTGATATAAAACAATGCTAGAACTGGGCATCCCAGCAGTACTTCTGTGTAATGAGTATGAAAACTGCAGGTAAAAAAGAACCGCTGGCTGATAGGCTGGAGAGATTACTCTTGTGCCTCAGCTATTGGTATTATGAGGGCTTTCTGAAGGATTCCCTGAACCAGGGCTTGATTGCAATTTTCAATGAGGAAAAATCTTAACTCTCTATCATCTGCACATATCAAAGAGGGAGTACAGTTAAGTTCTCTATAGGGTCTTCATTACTTTTGGCTCTGAAAAGCCTTTTGGATTCTGGAATTGTGTCCCCATATGATGGAAGTGATATTGAGAAGAAGAGTTTCAATTATATGTCAAAGTAACCAATGAGTTTTTTCTTCTATGTTCACATGTGTCTCGTAGCAGTTCCTAAATGTCTGGATCACAGAAGGCTAAAATTGGAAGGAACCAGAAACACCATGAAAACAGAGGTTCTTACTCCTGGTTTACTGAGGTCTTTCCATTTTTTTGCCATCTTGCCTCTGGGTCTAAAACACTTTTTGTAAATAAAATTATGCTTTTAATGTGTCTCAGGAGTTCATTACTTAAATAAGCACATTAGTGAATTATTTTTTACACTAGAGAATGCTTTTGTGTTGTGAATAGCCCAGCTTTCCCATCTATACATCTCCTTTATCACTTTCCTCCTTCCAATCCACTTCCTCACTCTACATCCAAAAAGTCATTTGTTTGAAAAGTCTGGATTTGAGGCAGTGAGTTTACTTAAAGTGAAGTCATCTGTATTTCACTTTTTTGCTGAAGCATTTGGGGTTAAGTGACTCGCCCAGGGTCACACAGCCAGGAAGTGTTAAGTGTCTGAGGGCAGATTTGAACTCAGGTCCTCCTGTCTTCAGAATTGGTGCTCTATCCACTACACCACCTAGGTGCCCCTGTATTTCATTTTTCAAAACTTCTACGTGACTTTCTCTGTGTCTTTGGGAATTAAGGTACTTGGTAATACACTACAGAGACATAATGTCTCAAGATGTGAAATTATTCTACTCAAGGATTATTCCCTTCATTAAAAAGCTGAAGGATTTCTTTAAGCATTTAAATATGTTGTCTTCTTCTTTTAGGAAGTATTCAGAAAACTTTATTTATAAATAATAACCAATCCATACTACTGATATAATTAGACAAGTAGAAATGATGGGTTGATTATGGGACTAGCCTCAACAAAACAAAACAAAACATACAAAAATAAAACTTAGTTCCTAAGAGAATATAAAATCCTCTCTTCCCTGAATCCCTTTGAGCTGCCCCACTGTTGCAGAAATATCTTACAAGTCATTGAATTTCTTTGGCTAGTTGAACCAAAAAGCACATCCCTGAATGTAGAAAACTGAGGGCTGGAGAAGGTCAATAATGACTGACATTTTGAGATTAATGGCTTTGTAGTAAACTTCCATTTGTTCCTGGGCCCTGGGAGTAAAAAAATTAACGGGATGGTAGTAGTAATGATTTTAGGAGGATAAACACAGTTGACAAAATCAGATTTCCAGCTCATCATTTCAGAAAGAGTGGACACATTTATCCCATAAGTCCATAAAGAGGCTTGCATTTTCTGCTAAATCAGGCAAACCTGATTTTAAACCTATATTTGCTATAGAACCACACTCTGAGGTACACAGACTAAATCAGGTGGTATGAAACCCTAACAGAAATGGGGGCCACCTCACTATACAAAAAAGGATCCCTGTAGACCATATTTTGACTTGGAAAACTATATTCTAGTGTCTATATTTTATTGTAGTTTAGTTTATTTTGTTAAATATTTCCCAATTATATTTTAATCAGGTTTGAGCCACACTTAGTAGTGTGTGAGTATGGCCCACTGCATGAATACTCTGGGACTAGAGAATCTCTCTGGTCCCTAAAAACGCTGAAATCTCTCAAAGCTGGACAGACTTTCTATCACCACCACTCCTCCATAATTGTAGGATGAGTTTATGGATGTGCAATAAATGAGTCATAAAAGTGAAGATCCTGTGTTTCTCAATATTACCAGTGTTTGCTCATTTATCTGTGACATTCTAAAAGGTGAACGAGATTTCACAACCTGGAAGCTCAACGTGTATTACAGTGTCTTATTGTCTCACTGATTTCTTTCACAAGTATGGGACTCTACCAAAGGGAAAAAAATATATAGATCAGGAAATCAAAATTGTTGAATTTCAGACCTCACCTCTCTACACCATGATCTGATGTAGGGTTTTGGGGAAATCACCTTTACATCTAGATAAATTGTTTCTCTCCAAGGAATCCAGAGAAAACATGCTATGATTTCCACAACAGAATGACATTTAAAATAGCAGGTGATACTATAATTAATGTGAAGTTATTCACCATAGAATTGTCATATTAGTAATAACAATATTAATTACCATCAGTTTAGGTAAGGTTTTCAGAAGAATGTCTGGAAATTCCTTCTGCTGCTTCTGTCCCATGGAATTTTCTCTTATCTTCTCTAATTTTGAAACTGATTATGTTTTCACCGGGTACAGGGCAGCAGACAGCCCGCAGTGAAAGGAAGAATCAAGGAGCAAAAACTAAAACATGAAGGTCAAAAATCACCCTATTGGCTGAGTAATGTTGCATCAGCAATGATGATTCACTTTGATGATAGAAGGAGTTAAGCCAAGAAGCATCTGTTAAGCTTATGCTAGGCACTGGGGATACAGACACAAAAGTGAGACAGTCCCTGCCCTTAAGGAGCTTACATTCTACTAGAAATCTCAGCCAAGAAAAACCATAGATGTTTGTTTTTGAGTAAAATGTAAAATGAAAAAAGTGGTTTTTTTTCTAGTTCTCTGGGTAGGATCCTGGATTGAGTGTTTGGCTGAAAAGGAGGCTAGCAGGAGAAAATATAGCTTTTTTCTTGTGATGTTGAACCTTGGAATTTATTAGGAACTTTAAGAAGAAAATGTGACTCGGGCCTCAGAAAACTGCTAACCTGAACGCAGGCCCTGCCCTAAGTAAATCTTTCTCCAGTGGTTTGGCCCAGTTCTTCAGCTAATACCCGAGTGTCTTCTGCAGCCACATTCTCGATTCAACCAACAAAAAGGAGCTTTGATTCCTCCCTAGACACAATTATCTCTATTATAGAAGGGGTTTCTTTGGATATGTAAATGATAGAAAACAAACTTGACACACAAGACATACACACAATCTCAGACATGCTTCCAAGGTAATTTAGAAAGACAGACAAAGAAACGTGCTGAATGATGCCTAAACCATAGTTATCAAATTTGCCTTCAATTTTGGAGAGAACAATTTCTTTCAGATTCACCTTCTAAATATATACATTACCATCATCGCTGGCCCTCAGGTGGGCCAAAAGGGGATACTTATCCAAACTTCTTTGATAGCATCTTGAACAGGGCTTTTTGCTGGGTTAGTGGAACAAGACTCTAGAAAAGCCAGCCATGTCAGCTGTTATGATGCTTAGGGCTCTGTGCCTTGCTGGAAGATGTTGCTTTTTCATTTGAAGGCCTCTGATACATAACAATGCCCATTTACAAAGGTATCTGCCTATTAAATGTCTTCTAATAATTAAGAATTAGGGCCCTGGTTAATGCTGACTTAAAATGTATCTGTGGTTTAGGCTGTTTTGTATCCAGAAAAAAAAAATAAAATCAAAATCATAGGACTCTGATATCTCCTCTCCGATTTTAGGGAAAACCGGCTATGGAAAAGTTGAAATGCCACTGTGTTGGCTTTACTAATGATCCAGATGGTAGTAGGTGTAGTGGTGATAATAAAACTGACTTGTAAAGCTGGCCAAACCTATCAGGCCAACCAAGAGCAAGAGGGTAGATCTTCAGAACCATCCCAAGCTCACAGCTTATGTGGGTTAGCAGGCCTTGCAGCAAACTCGGAGGCCGCACTTCTTTGCCAAAGGTTTCGTAGCTTCTGAGAAAAAGTGGAGAATCTGAGACTAAGCTGAGCTAAGTTACATCAATCTCAAGATGAAAAAGGGAAATATAATGGTACAAAAAGAAACTAATGGAAAAGGAGAAAGGAAGGAGGCTCTACCCTTCTTAGTTTTGTCCCATTTGGAGAGGCTGGAGAACTACTCTAAAGAAAGGAAGGACAAAGAGTGTTTCTCCCCATCAGAAGCTCTTAGTGGCTGCAGCAGGTAAGCCTTAATAGCCTTTTGCAGTGCCAGGCAAGGAGGGAGGGAAACAAATACAAACCCCACCCATGGGACCCAAGTGGTAGCACAGTGAGGGAGGAGAAAAGCCAGCTGGCAAACTTATTCATTAAGGAATAGCACCTGAGCAGGCATTTCCCTGCAAAGGCTTTTGTATAGGGCATTTGGAAGGAGCAGGGGGTGGCCTGCAGACCTAAAACTTGAATTCTGCATAGGAAATAAAACTCCTTTACCTAAAACCAAGAATCTCATGGCATGAGCAATGAAAAGCATCTATTCCTCTTCTCACCCATATTTCTCCTAAGGCCCCTTTTCCATCAATCTCTCCAATGAACTTAATGTGACATGCTAACAAACCAGAAATCATCCAAGCAAGGTCAAGCAACAAATCGCCAGCTACTTACCCAGTACAACACGTCTGTCCAGCCTTCCATAGTAATACATTGGAAAACAGTAAGCATTGCAAAGGCAAAATTATCAAAGTTGGTTATGCCTCCGTTTGGTCCAACCCATCCACTTCTACATTCCGTGCCATTGGCGGTGCACTGGCGCCCATTCCCTGAGAACGCACAAGGTGCTGGGTCGTCTTCGGCTAAGATATCTGCAAACAAACCCAGAGGGGATCACCATCCTGGCCGTGGGGCAAAAACAGAGCATCGTAGCAACATACAGGAAAACAATTCCTGAACCCCCTGGCAGGCTCTGGATGAAAATCCCAAAAGAGGCACATCTTTGAGAGGCAGGAGAAAGGAATTTTCATCAGCTCCCCTTCATGGTCATTCAGTGCCTCACATTATCCCATCATAAGCCCCCAAACATCTCCCAGACAGGGCTCCCATGGTCCAAAAGTTTTCCAATCATCAAAACTTACCTGTGGTAAGTCCTATCCCCTCCAAGGCCCTGGTCAGTAATAGTTAATCTGATCAACTAATCTAAGCTGCTTATAAATATGTATTGTTATTCTTCACAGCTAATACCTTTTTTCAAAGGAATTGATGGCAGGATCCATGAGACAGATATTTGAGGAGAATAGTTTAGGAGCAAGTACAAGGATAGACTCCACCCTCCCGGGGCAGTGGCTGAATCTGAACATGGAACTGTTGTGAGGCACACTCCCCCCCCCACACACACACACACAGAGGTCACCATCAGCTCACAAAGTTACAGAAGAGCAATACACTGAGCCATATATTCTAATTAGCTGATACTAGGATGCTTTTAACTATCTGACTGTTTTGGTTGCATCTTACTCATCCTCCAAAATAACTAAAGCTTTTTTAACTGGTTGAGAATGACAGAATATTTTAATAGGATAGTTGCCATTTTCATTACTTACCTGTATCAGTGAAAAAACAAGATTTGTGCATTTTCCCAATAAAAAGTTCCAATCCTATAATAGCATAGATTATGATTACAAATAATACCAAAAGGGCAATGTGGAGGAGGGGAACCATGGCTTTTATAATGGAATTCAGGACAACTTGTAAACCTAGGAAAGAGAGAGAAAAATATACTGCTTATGGGCTCAGAAGAGACTCCATGAATAATGTTTTCCAGAGGTTGTTCTACCCTTAATCAAAATCCCATAATCATAAAAACCAGAGAAAATAGGCTCCTTATTTATTGTCGATGACAACAAAGTCAATACGGGGTGAGACATTTCTCATACACATATTTAAGCTAACTTACAGGACAAAATGTGTATATGTATAGAAAGATAAGACATATTTCATTAAATATAAATATATGTAAAAATAGACCGAGTTGAGATTGTTAATATTATCTAGTCTCTGTATTTTACAAATGAATAGACAGAAATGGTGATTTTGCGCAGTTTAGCTTCCAAAGATACTGTTCAACTGAACCTTCTCTCTTCCAGTTGACTGATCTGATGGCCTATTCTCAGCCTTCATCCTCTTTGCCGCATTTGATACATAACTGAGTACTACCAACTCCTGCCTATTCCTCCAGGCCTCAGGGCTCTTCTCTGGTTCTTCTCTTTAACAGTCTCCTTTGCTGGGCTGACACTCACATCCCAGCCCCCTAAACATGGGCACTCCCAAGACTTTGTTCATTTCCTTTATGGTATCTGATATGGCAGATGTTAGATCTGGAGTCAGGAAGACCACAGTTAAAATCCCATTTCTGACACTTATAGGGCAACCATGGGTAAGTGAGGGCATCTTCTTGAGTCTCAGCTTTCTGTTATGTGAAATGGAATAATAGCTGCATTATCTACCTTACAGAATTGTTGTGAGACTCAAAAGAGAATATGGGTGTATAACACTTTATAAACTTTTAAAGGACATATATGTCATCATTATTATTGTTATAATTTATCTCATTAGGTTTAATTATTATTTCTATATAAATAACTTCCAGATCTATCCATCCAGCTTGGACAGACTGAGCTAAATCCCTCATCATGAGCTGGATATCTCTAAATGTCTGAATTACAGACATCTCAAACATGTCCAAAATGAAACTCCATAATCTTCCCTCTCTTAAAACCATCCCTCCTTTAGGAGCTGGAGTACAACCATCTTCAAATGTGAAGATTAATGTGGTCCTGTGGTATTGAGGATGAATTAGAAATATGAAATCTGGAGGCAATTAGGAGGCTATTACAATAGTTCAGGTAAGAAGTTAGAGCCTGAACTAAAGTGGTAACTATAGAAATGAAAAAAAAAAAAAAGAAAATGATACAGAAAATATTATGAAGGAAAAATCAACAGGACTTGGAAGCTGAAAGGTTGTTAGGCATAAAGAACAAGGAAGAATCAGATTTCATGTACAGGTGATAAAAAATGGTGGTACCATTAACAGAAATAAAGTGGTCAAGAGAAGAAGCTGAGTGGGGGGAGAAGACCTTTGGTGTAAAGATGATGAATTGAGTTGTAGACATGTTGAATTTTAAGTTCTAACAGGATATTATAACACAAAAGTATAACAAACAACGAAGAATGGAGTTGCCTAGTTGTCTGGTACCTAAGAATAAGGCAGGGGCCCACTTTCAATTGCTTTCAAAGAGAGTCACTTCTCCCCTGACATTTGGATTGGTTTACATTATATGAGCCCCTAAAACAGTTCCTCACTCAGATAACTACTTTTTGAGAAAGCCACCCGTCCATCTCTTTCTATTCCAAATCATCACTGAGAAATTTGAAACGTGACCTGAATAGACCTACCAACCACCAACTCTAAGAGGGTCAAGAAAAGGAACAGAACCTACTGGGCACTCCTGATACTAGCCGAAGTGGTCTCAACACTCGAAAGGCGCGGAGGGCTTTGACATCAAAACCGCCTGATTTGCCACTAGAGTGGTTACCTCCTTCTGTTTCTTTGGTTAATTGTTCCAAAATTACACTAAACAATCTGAAAGAAAAAGAGAGAGAAAGAGTAAATTGTATCACCCAAGGAGCTAAAACACAATGACCACTGGTATTTTCAGACAAGGGATAATTTCACCAAATTGTAATTTAAATAAGGGTAGATATAGGGAATATCTCTAAGAGTACACACAAAAGAGTACTGGGGAAAGTTGTGTGGTGTGATAGTACATTAAAAAAGTACTTTCATCTCTAAAACAAGGGGAACTAAGTGTGAAGTCCCCTGACCATTTTTCAGGATACAATTTTATTTGCATTTTTCCCACCCAAACCCAGAATAGCATCCTCAAAGAACCACAGGAATGCTGAGCTGAAAGGGACCTGAAGGCTCCCCTGATTTGAACCTCTGCATATCAGAGCAGAGGAAACCAAGGCCCTGAGAGCTAATGTGACTTGCCTCATTTCTAGAAGACTCAGTATAACTATCAACAATAACTGTCCAATTTCTTCAAGGATGGTCTTGAGACTCTTATATCAAGAGAATGGTTATAACTTTTTTCATATCACAAGGCATCCATGTGAGACACTGGGGCAGGAACTTAACCACTTCAAGGAATCTAATGTCTCCTGGGTATTTTCCATAATTCAAGTATATTTTGTTTTTTAATTAAGATAAGACACTGGCATACCAGATTCTTCACCTTGCAAGCTTACTTACTGGAAGAACAGAGCTCAACTTCATGTACTATCTACAAAGCCTAATTGTGATCACTAGATATGAGGGTAGGATGAGAGAGAGAGAGAGAAATAGAGAGAGAGAGAGAGAGAGAGAGAGAGAGAGAGAGAGAGAGAGAGAGAGAGAGAGAGAGAGAAGAAGAAGAAGAAGAAGAAGAAGAAGAAGAAGAAGAAGAAGAAGAAGAAGAAGAAGAAGAAGAAGAAGAAGAAGAAGAAGAAGAAGAAGAAGAAGAAGAAGAAGAGAGAAGGAGGAGGGAAAGGGAGGGAGGGGAAAGAAAGAAGAGGAAGAAGATGGGGAGAGGAGAGACAGAGACAGAGACAAAGAGAGAAAGAGAACCCAGTAACTCATCATACTATTAAAAAGCAATGCAGCAAAAGTCATGAAATCTATTCTAATCATAGCTCCACTGAGAATAGCCATGGGACTCTGGTCAAGTCAATTAGCTTCTCCTCAACTATAACAAAAGAATATTAATATCTGTCTTATCTTCCTGGTGGTTTTAACAATAAAATGAATGGGAATTTTGAAATGTAAGTATTTTAGCAGAATAAAACATTGGTATAAGTGATTATTATTCCCATTTCTACCTGCCTATTAAAAGTCTAAGCAAAGAGTGAACACAGCAAAACTGGATATATGGTAAGAGAACCCAGACCTGCATCTTTTGTGTAGAGTTCTGCCTGAGCATTTGCCCTAGCCTATTTGAGAACTTCCAAGCCTATACCTGTTATAAAAGATGGAAGGGAGTTTCTTCCTGGGATATTTTGCAATGATTTTCACATCTTCACAGTAATATCTTATTTGTCTATGTGGACATAAAAGTCCTTTGACAAACACTTTCTTTTGTCCATCTACCTAATAACCTCAAGAGGGCGTCTGCTCACCACTGCTGGGCCCATGCAATCCTCGCCCTTAGGATTCCAGTCCTAACCTCCTAAAAAAAGAAAGCAGTGAAAGCCTCTAAAAAAATATTTGTTTGTGTGTGTGTGTATGTGTGTGTGTGTGTGTGTGTGTGTGTGTGCGCGCGCGCGCACATGCACACATGTGTGGAGGAGCTAAGTATTTTGATGGTCATTGATCGGTTTGCTAGTATCTAACATGTGACTGCAAGGTCCTCATAGTTTATAGGAGGTTTGGTTACATACCATTGGGCCGCGGTAAACCTCAGAAGACAACAATCCAATGTGATCCAAATCTAGACCCAAGAATGGTTAAGGACTCCTGTACAGCCTGACAAATACAACTGAAGGAGGCAGCTTTGGTGGTAAAGCTTCATTATTAGGCACAATTTGTGTAAGCAAATTACACACAAAATGTGTAAACACAAAGAAGGGAAGGCCATCATCTAAGAAAGTGGCCCCCAAGGCATCAATTTCCTGCTCTGGTAGAGGCTATATTGCTGGTCAGAGCTACACATAGTCATAAGTGAAGTGCAGACCTGAAGTTCTCCTTTAACTTGGGCCCTCCTTAGGATATATCTCCTCATTACCATGAAATGATCTGTGGGGCATGGCTGCCTCTCTGCCTTTTCTGGCTTACCATTGATCTAAAGCCAGACATTTCGCATCATTTAATCATTCCTTGTTGTTAGTTAATGTATGTCCAAGTCTCCCATGAGTTAGCAAAAATCATTTTTAGATGAAGTAAAATAATGGTAAAGTACTACAGTACCACACACCACTTGGAAAACTTTTTTTTCTTTTCATTCAACAGAAAGATGAGTATTAGGAATCATCCTCATTAGAGTCTAGTCCCTAGCAAGGCCCACATAGTGGATATTCACAGCCAGATTAAATCTTGGCTAAGGATTTTCTTCACAGGGCATTCATTGCGGGACTCATTAAAATGATAGTAAATTTCAAATATGTTCCCACAAGGAGTTTAAAAGCTCTTCTATTTTTAAAATTGATCTCAAGTCAGGCCCCTAATACAAATCTGGGAAAAATTCCACTCCATCTCCCCCAGAAAGCCCACCCCAAAACAATCAAAAGCAAAACAAATGACAACAAAAAGCATTTCATGCCAACCCCCCTTTTCCACACAGTTCCCCAAACATAAATAACTTACCCTACTATTACTATTACAAAATCCAGCAAATTCCATCCATTCCTAACATAAGCATTAGGGTGTAACAATAATCCATAGGCTATAATCTTCAAAAATGTTTCAACTGTAAAAATGATCAGGAAGGCATATTCTACTTTTTCCTGTTGGAGAATGGGAAGAAAGAAGAACAGAGAGAAAGATGAAACAAAAATTATCACCCAGACTTAAATCAACATAAACCATTCAACAAGTACCCCCACCTTTCTGTGGTAAGAAGGCATTTTTACTTTTTTATTTTGAGCAATGAAATGTAAACACATATAATTCCAGGTAACCTAAATGCACTTAAGCCACTTATCCTGATAAGTTTCCTTTGAAAGGGTCTGCCTGGGATAGAATGAACATCCCTGGGTTTTCACATATTTATGTTATCAGGATATAAATGTTTCTTCATCTACCTTTCAATTTGAACACAGAAAAGCACAGGGATATATGAAGTTCAGAGCCACATTTTGTAATAATGTCTTTTAGAAGAAAGTAGGATTATAGGATAACAGACCCAGAGCTGGAAGGAACCTCAGAGGTCATAAGACTATCCCTTCATTTTTTAAAACAGATAAGTGGGAAGCCCTTGAAAATCAAATGCCTCCCCCCAAATCACACTGGGAGTAAGCAGTCAAGTCAGGACTTGGATTCAGGTCCATTGTCTCCAAAGCTAATATTTTCTCCACTGTGGCAGGCAAAAGGGTTAAAGTATATTTCTGAGTAAAAAACTACAATGAGGCTTCTCACCAGCAGATCTCAGAAGCCCATTCACCTCCATGCCACTTGGCACAATTGGGTAAATCCAATGAAATGTTGAGGAAGCAAGCATTAATGATGATGAGCTGAGTAGAACCCTGAGGAGATAAAGGCTTCTAAGGAGAACCTTGGTTTCTGGTTGAGCTGTGACATTCTGGAGGAGACTGCCCTTGTTGGCAGAGAGGCTCCTGCATGAGGACATGGTAGAAGTTCTGAAGAGCCTTTGTTTTCTTTTCTTCTTTGAGAAAAGACATATGTTGTCCCAGACTCTGCTTAGATACAACTTCAGGCATGTGAGGAGAAAAGAGAAAGTTTCTGAAAGCTAAAGAAAAGTTCGGAAATCTGGGTGCCCATTATGCCCCAGATTTCCAGCAGGCTTCCCTATAAATTTCAGAGAATTTCCCTTAGATGAGATCAATGTCTCTCTTTTAGGGCAAGATCTCATTCCTATTTAAATATCCAATTTACTCTAGGGTTTCTTCTAATGCATTTCAATGATAGGATTCTGATTATTGTTGACTAAATATTTTAATAAATTGCCTTGCTATTCACTATCTGTGATGGTCTTTTATATAACCCATATTTGGCAGGAAGGGACCAATCTGATGAGTGTCATTTTGGAGCAACTTTCCTCCTTAAAAGTAATCAGGAAAGAGGATTTTTGTTCTAAACCAACCATACCCCAAAACCAGCAACGGCTGAGGGAGATTACTCTTCTAAGATAGGGGAAAAGAGTGGCCAATCCCAAGTTACATAAGAGATAAGACATGAGAAGACATTTTAGGCAACAGGAATAAAGGTTCAGAAACGGGAGAAGACTTGCCCAGTTGGTTGAAATGGAAAGTATGTGAAGTGGAGAATGTTAAATAAGTCTGGCAAGATAGATGGGCAGCTTTATATGCAACGCTGAGAAGTTTGCAGTCAGAATCATTTAACACTGAACAAAGGGGGTATGAGTTGTGCAAGAGTCTTCTACTAAAATTAATCAGAGAAAAACTTCTTTAAGCAGAAATTCTTCTTTGTGGAATTTTGGCAGGATTTGTATAGTGTCTTTCCCTGACCTAGGAAAGTCTGTCTTTATTTCTCCCTAGGATACTTTTATGTCTCTCTTTCCGGTATACTAACACTTTATAGGCACTCAATATTTCATATTATTAATCTGACTCCAATTCAATTAAATTTAACAGACATTTACCGAGTATGTGATAGTGAGGCACTAGGAAATGGGAGAGATAAAGATAAAGAAGGCTATCTCTTCCTACAAGGAACTTAACTTCTGACAGAGGAAAATCAGGCAAACATAAAAATTAAGACAAGATGTGCTAAGTCCATATGAGAAATATAAACAAAGTGCTCTGCGAGTTTAAAAAAGGAATTTTGAACTACGTCTGGGGAAGGAAGAAAAAGGTTTATGGGAAAGTTGTGAGGAAGAGATGGCATTTGAATTAAACTTTGAAAGATGAATAGCATATTTTTAGGTGGGTAGGAAAGGAGGGAAAGGAAATGTATTTCAAGCATAGAGGGGAAAGCAGAAGTTTTGAAAACAAGATATTCCAGAGAGACTACCAAAAGTATATAAAAGGAACAGTATGAAAAAAAAAATCTGAAAAGGTTAAATGAAACCAGATTGTGGAGAATATTAAATGGCCAGCTAAAGGGTTAGGACTTTATCTGGCAGATGATGAAGAATCACCAAAGATTTTTTTTTATGTCACAGGACTGTGACATGAACCAACTTATATATGTGGGAAACTGACCTGTCAGTAATATGTGACATGAATTTAAAAAAGAAAGTAGAGGCACAAAGATTAGATGGGAGATTAATCTCTCTATGAGAGGTAATAAGGATGGCAGAAATAGAAAGGAAAGTCTGAATGCAAGAGCTATTTTACAGATAAAGTTGAAAACACTTATATTTTTTAAAATATACCAACTGGATAAAAAAAAAAAACCAAAAGGAATGAAAACCACGTAAATGAAGTATACCCAGTGAAAAGGTCCACAGATCATTTTAGGGAGGAAAGGACAAAAGAACTCATATGTCAGCTATTTATCTAGCCCTTATTTAAATTATACACATACATACATACACACACACTGCGATTATACCTTAACTATATCCAACAGGGAAAATATAATTTCTAAAGGTTACTTATTGTAATTTTTAATATAATTATAAATCTTCAGGTCTTGATCGTATACCGATTTTCTTTGTGGAGTTTTGGCAGGATTTGTACAGTCTCTTCCTATTATCTCATGGTTCATGGCACAGAGTGAACAATTAATAAATGTTTACTGAATGTGCCACCATATGCCTCCCCATTTCCCTCTGTGTACTATCGATTTTTCATTCTTTAGAGACTGTTGTTTTGCATGTCTTGAAACCTTACGACACAGGTAGAATGTTAGTAAAAGAGAAAGGCTTCCACAATCTTCCTCTAAGGTCTCATTGTGGTATAAAGGTAACCAGATTATAGGAGCTGAGGATAAGTTTTGGTAGGTTCCATCAGGCTGGAAAGGTTTCCAGTATTGCCCCAGCAACAGAAAGGCTTCCACAATCTTCCACTAAGGTCTCATTGTGGTATAAATGTAACCAGGTTATAGGAGCTGAGGATAAGTTTTGGTAGGTTCCATCAGGCTGGAAAGGCTTCCAGTATTGCCCCAGCAACAGAAAGGTTTCCACAATCTTCCACTAAGGTCTCATTGTGGTATAAATGTAACCAGGTTATAGGAGCTGAGGATAAGTTTTGGTAGGTTCCATCAGGCTGGAAAGGCTTCCAGTATTGCCCCAGCAACAGATGGTCTATTCTCTGAGGGTCAACCCAGCTAAATAGGGAAAGGGCCATCATCAGTAGGCTAGTCACTTAGTGAGAAATTGTTTTCTTTTGTTTTTACTCTAATAGCCCATGAAACAAAGTATACAAGATAAATACAAAATAAGATCTAGTGTGAAAGATGAAGTGCAGATCCCTTAAGAGCTAAGATCAGGAAAGACTTTTCTTTCAGGTGGTAGTGTTTGAGCTACCACTATATTTGAGCTAAGGATTCTAAAGGATAAAGCAGGGATTCTTAACCTGGGATCCATGAACTTGATTTGGTTGTTTTTATATTTTGATAATTGTATTTTAATAGAATTGCATTCCTTGGAAATTTCATGTATTTTATTTGGGGTATTTAAAAGCATTATTCTGAAAAGGAGTTCATAAGACTTCACCAGAATAATTGTCAAAGGGTCCATTTAAAAAAAAAAAAAAAAAGAAAAGAATGAAAAGTTTAAGAATCCCTGAAGTAGAGATTTAAAGGTTAAATATTCTAAACATCGGGGACAATCTGTAGAAATAGAAGTAGAAGATGGAATGTTCTGTACAAGGAACAGCAAGCAGGCCCATCTAAACTGGAACATAAAGTGCATGAAGGGGGGTAATTTAAAATCACTCTAGAAAGATGGGCTGAATGAATGAATAAATGAAAAAAGTATTAAGCACCCATGTGATAGCTCTGTTGATAAAAATATAAAAGTGAGACCATCTCTAACCTCAAGGAGCTTATATGATAATGGTGAGACAGGAGCAAAAAGTATTTGTATGACTTGGGTTTAGGTGTTAACTTTAAAATAAGTTTACCTGCGGGAGGAGGGAGGTCTGGCCAAAGAAATCTGAGATTCTGAGTGTGATCATAAAGCAGTCAATGTTCACATCCTACATGGTATAAACGCAAGAAACTCTGAATGGGACTGGAGGACCTGGGTTCTATTTTCACCTCTAACACAAATAGAGGAGGCGGATGAGTTTGGGGGAAAAGGAAGTGAGTCACCTTTATTACTTGCATCTTAGATGTCTGTAGAATCTCTCCTAGGCCAGGATGTCCCAGCAGGCAATTAAAAGGCTGCAAGACTAGAGTATGATGGGTGGATATGTAGATTTGTGAGTCTGCTGCATAAAGATAATAAATGAACCCATGGGAGTCGATGAGGTCATCAAGATGAAGAGTCAAGAAAAAATGGGTCCTGTGGCCTCAAAACATGGCAGTCACCAAAGTGTAAGACTCAAGAGACCAAACCGGGCCCCTTTGTTTCCTTGTAGCACTGCGGTGCTGCCCAGACTTGAAGCCCTTCACTGCCTTATGAGGAGCCTCTTCTCCTCTTGGACAGCCCCTGTCATAAGGGCATTTCCTACTTTTCAGTTAAATTCTGTCCCCTCTAAAATACGAAGGGTACCGCAACAGTAGCTTGTGGTGGCTCTGCCTAGTGTCAGCTCTCCATCTTCAAGATCCCTTTCCAGGCAAATTTCCGTGGCTCTCCTGCTGCATTTGGGGCATCCTGTGGCTTGTCCGGGAGGGCACGACCTCCTTACCCCAAACACTACAAGAGACCGCTTTCCCAAACCCGTTGTAGACATTTATTAAGCGCTTGCTGTGTGCCAGGCTCCACGCTAAGCACCGAGGACACAAAGAAAGGCAAAAAAAAACCCTGCCTCCGCTCTTGAGGGGGGACTCAAGAGGACTGAGAGGGGACATAGCAAACAAACATCTTACATACAGGAAAAGCTGGGGCTAAGAGGGAAATGCACCGGCACCGAGGGAGGGGGCGAGAAAGGGGGAGGGGGCGAGAAAGGGGGAGGGGCGCTTCTTTTGGAAAGCTGGGCCTTGAGTGGCACCTGAAAAGGAAGCCTCGAGGCCTGAGGAGGGAGGAAGGCTGGGAACAGCCTCCCAAAAGGCAGTCAGGGCGGGGCAGGAGGGGCGGGACTGACGGCCACGTGCTGATTTAGGTTGGCCTGCATCCGGGCGCAAACCAGACCCAGCTTTTCCCATTCAGAATAGAAGCTCCTGGAAGGCAGGAGCTGCCTTGTATTTGGCTCCTTAGCCGCTGAGCCTGGAGGCTGAGAAGTGACGTCAGGTGTTTGTGCAGCCAGAGAAAGACCGACCCGAGAGTCTAGGAGAGGCACGTGCAGAAACACGTGGCTGCCCCAGGTGCCGGCCTTCCCCCCTCCCCTCCCCCTCTTGGGGGCGGAGCAGGATCCGGAGTTTGGTTGGCTCATGCGCAATGGGGGCTGCTGGAAAGCCTCTCCCTTCCCCCCTCCCCCTCCCGCAGGCCCCCAGGCAGCCCGGAAGCCCCCAGCTCGAGCCCACTCCCAGGCTTCCCAATTAAAAAAGACTTGCAAGGCTCTTTTATGATCACGCCCAGACTCTGCTTTCTCAGGCCAGGCCTCCCTTCCCCGGCTGGGAACTAAACCCAAGTCCCGCAAATGCCTTCTGCTCCGGCCTCGCCCCCATTAACATAGAAGCTCCTTGAGGTTAGAGAAGTTCGCGCACTTGTATATTTTTATCGACAGAACTAAGGAAGAGGGGGAGAGGAGGCAGGGATGCTCAGGAAGAATCCAAGCCATCAGCCCCGAGGAAGGGCCTAAATCCCGAGGTTCAGTCACTCCCGGGCCCAGCCAGGCCTGGCCCACCAACCCAACAGAGGCCCCAAGCCTCATACCCTGCTTCTTCCCAGGTCTGGGCCAAACCCTGGCCTCTAGCCTCCCCTCGGGCGTCGTCGAACCGAGGCGGGAAGCCACCTGCCGGAAGTAAAAACAAAGGCCGGAAGCAAGCCCCCCCACGGGCATTTTGGATAGTGCGCAGGCGCAGAGCCACACCGGCCAGCTGTTATTACGACGTCACATGTTACGGCGCATGCGCACAGCTTACTTTGGGAAACCATATTGGGTGTGCTCCCGCCTGAGGCTACGAGTAGCTTGAGGTACCGGAGCTCCGCTTGGGGTGCCGGAGCTCCGCTTGGGGTGCCGGAGCTCCGCTTGGGGTACTGGGCGCATTGTTCCTTCCCGCCAGCCTCTGGCAGTCTGTAGGGACCCGCCCTTGCCCCAGGCCCTAAAGCCGCCAATCTTTGGAGCCAGAGCGCAGGCACAGAGCATCCCGCCGCCAGCCTCGGGAGCCAGAGCGCAGGCGCAGAGCATCCCGCCGCCAGCCTCGGGAGCCAGAGCGCAGGCGCAGAGCATCCCGCCGCCAGCCTCGGGAGCCAGAGCGCAGGCGCAGAGCATCCCGCCGCCAGCCCCATGCCCGAAGTCCCGACGCCTCACGGGGCCTGAGGTAAGTCCCGCCTTCGGGATAGACTTTGGGGCTTAATGTTAGAAGCCCCCGCGACGGGGATGGTCACCGTGGTTAGTGGGGGAAGTAACTAAGCAGAAAACTCTTAGTCCCACAAGCCGCAGTTCCCCTCAGCCTGGAAGCCGCTCGGCAGGTGACCTTTGTCCAGCTCGGACTCGGCGGTTGTGTCGCATTATCTCCTGTTTATCCTACATGTAGTTTGTTTTTTATATATTTGTTTGCTTGTTGTTTTTTCCGTTAAATTGTGAACTCAAGGAGGACTGGCCCTGGCCCCTTTTTGTACTCTCTGCACGTTAGCTAGTAGGCACTTAATGTTCATAGACTGACTGATTTAAAAGAAAGCGTTTAGTTACTTGCCCAAGGTCTAAATGTCTGATCCTGAGTTCGAACTCGAGGCTCTGCCCCCAGCATTCTGTCCGTAGGACCTCCCTGTGACGCAGAAAGCACTAGCTCTGTCTGTAGTCGGAGGATCTGGCCTCGAAGCCTGCCTCGGATTCTCACCACCTGCGGGACCCTCAGGTACTTATTTAATATCTCTGGGCCTCAGCTTCTCATCCCAGTGAAGGGATCGATAACCTCTCAGGCCCCTTCCAGCTCTAATTCGGTAGGCCTGTGATCTATGCCAGAGGCAAACTCCCTCCAGGTCAGCAGCGACCCACCAATGACTACTCTGGTCCTGGTTATTTAGCTAGTTCTGAATCCACCTGCTTGTGTTATCTAGTTGCTGTCTCTTCATCTTATCCATAATAATAACAGGAGAGGTTCTGTTAAATGTTAGGCAACCAGTATCTAAAGCATTTCCCTGATCAACCACTTCCCTTGTAGCAATCTTGTGAATGTTTTCTTCCCAAAAAGGAAATAATATTAATCTGGTGGGCCATGTTGTCTCTTAATGATCCCTGCATTCTTTGTTTTCTAAATGCTCACAAACCATTTATATGATGTTATAGGCTGAAATTTTGCCAAATAAAAGTCAAGGATGCTGACCTATAATTTGAAAACTCTACTCTCTTCACTTTTTTTGAAATTGTGAGCATTTTCCTTTCCTCTGATCTTGTGACATCTCTCCAAAATCTTTCAATGATCCCTGACAGCAGCTCAACATCTCCCAGTTCTTTCAGTAAAGAAATAATTTATTTAATGAAAATTAACGAATACTGCACTGTGGATTTGAAGAGTATAGTTAATAGAGATTTTCTGTTAACAAAATGCTGGATTAACCAACTTTTGCTGTAATGCGATTCACTAAGAATCAGAGGTTATAGTAGTGTTTTCAACTGTGCTCCTGGACAGTTTGACTTATACAAATGTTCCTTTGGTATGAAATTAGTAAGCAGTAACAAACCAGCATTCACTGGACCCATGCTCAAAACAAGACCTTTAAAGGGTTGAGGCTCTCAAATATGCAGATATATCAATACAACATTGATGTATAAGATTAGATAAGCCACATATTAAAGGACTTACTCTGTGCTAGAGATTGTGTTAATAAAATACAAACAAAAGAAAAACATTCCCAACTTTTAAGAAGATTACATTTTAAAAGAGGAATACCAAAAAGGGAATTGTAAAAGGGCTGGAGGAGGCAGGAAGGCGGCACAGGAAGTACCCATATGGGGGCAAGGTGGAAAAGTGGTTTGGAAATCCAGAGCTTCTTCAGATGGAGGTTCCAGGAAGGAACTCACCAGAGGAAGAGGCTTGAGGAGAGGAAGAGGCTGAGGAGAGGAAAGGAAGAGGCTGAAGAAAGGAAGAAGTGCTGATGGAGACTGGGAGAATGAGAAGCTGGAACTGGTTATATGATAGAGGGATGAAGCATCAGGATCCAGTCTGGTTTCCATGATCTCCTATCCTAATCACTGAACTGAGCACTCAAGAAAATCCCAGAGAAATAAAGGGGGAAGACATGCTTCCTATACTGCCAGAGCTGTACAGTGCCTTATGCTGAGAAAGCCAGAGTTGAGAGGATTCTGACATTAGTTATCTGTCAGTTTGACTGGGAGGGTTTGGGGTTTTGTTTTTTTTTTTTTTTTTGCCTCTCTGAACTCCACCTTCCACATGTGTAAAATGGGGACGGGATTAATTCTTCTACAAGAGTGCCACAAATGGTGAGCCCTATCTGAAGATGGGACCTCAGAGGCCATCTAGTCCACTACCCTATTTTACAGATGAGGAAACCAAGGCTTCAAGAAGTTACCTAATTTGTCCAAGGTCTCACAGGTAAGTAACTGGCATTTGAGCATTTGACCCAAGCCATCTGATTCCAAATCTCACACTCTTTATGTTCCTTTTATACATCCAGTGAAGTAACAAGATGAAAACAGAAGTAAGGACAACTGGAGAGATGGCAACACAAGCTGATTAGTCAAAGTTCTCCCAGAGTGACCCCTGCTAAACCAGTACTCTAACCCCTGGCATCCTGCATGAATCTGGGATGTGTTACCTGAAAGGGGTTTGGAGTCACTTTTTTTTTTATTAAAGCTTTTATTTTCAAAACATGCATGGATAATTTTTCAACACTGACCTTTGCAAAACGTTGTGTTCCAAATTTTTCCTCCCCTTCTACCCATCCCTTCCTCTAGATGGCAAGTAATCCAATATATGTTAAACAAGGCAATACTTCTATACATATTTCTACAATTATTGTGCTGCTCAAGAAAAATCAGATCAAAAAGGAAAAAAAAGTGAGAAAGAAAGCAAAATGCAAGCATACTACAACAAAAAGAATGAAAATGCTATGTTATGATCCACCCTCAGTTGCCACAATCCTCTCTCTGGATGTAGATGGCTCTCTCCAACACAAGATCACTGGAACTGGCCTCATTTATTTCATTGTTGAAAAGAGCCACATCCATCAGAATTGATCATTGTATAATCTTGTTGATGTTGTGTACAATGATCTCCTGGCTCTGCTCATTTCACTCAGCATCAATTCATGTCAGTCTTCCCAGGCCTCTCTGAAATCATTCTGCTGGTCATTTCGTATAGAACAATAATATTCCATAACATTCATATCCCATAATTTATTCAGCCATTCTCCAATTGATGAGCAGCCACTCAGTTCCCAGGTCCTCACCACTACAAAAACAGCTGCAACAAACATTTACATGCACATATGGATCCCTTTCCCTCCTTTAGATCTCTTTGGGATACAAAGGGCTTGGAGTCATTCTAAGCTTTTGCAGGAGGGGGCAGTTCTTTTCCTTTCTTGGTCTCTAATAAAACTTGTCATGTCTGCTGTGTCCAGTGCACTTGAAAGATAGGTGTCTATGCCAAGATATCTGGCAGAAAGATTCTTCCAGATAGCTGGGTGGGGGCTGAGCCAAGTAATGAGAGGAAAAGGGCAACATTGAAACTAAGACTGTGCTACAGAACAAGATGCGCTTGACACAAAGGTTACATTGTATACTTTAAATTTGGCACATCTGTGAATTTAAAATCCCAATAATCTATTTCTCCAAATCTTCAAAAATAGCAAAAATATCCACCATGCTGATCTAATTATATGTATAGAATACACACACACACACACACACTCTCTCTCATACTCATACTTGCACACATCCTTTTATCCATACACCCATGGTATTCTGCAAGCTCATTTAGAGATGAAATTTCTTGTTTTTAAAGATTTTCCTCAAATTCCTCACCTTGCAGAGATTGTAATTTATCCAAGCTCCAAAACACTGAATTCATTGCCTGCCATGGAATAATTTTGTTCTAGAATTGTGTTCATGAGAATGATAAAGTCAGGAGAAGAATACTGGATTTAGAGGCAGAAGACAAGATTTGCTCTGATCCCAGCTCCATGTATGAACTTGGGCAAGTCCTTTTGCCTTCATTGAGCTTCAGTTTCCTCATGTGAAAAATGAAGACGGCCTCTGAGGTCCCTCCCATCTTAATCTATAAGCCTGCAGTTATGAATCATTCTCATCCAGTTCACACTCCAGCCACCAATTCCTGGTTTCAGGTATTATATCGCAACATCTTAAAGTAACAACAGGAGCTAAAAAGGGCAGATTAATTTTGCAGTTCTCCTTTACTTTTTATTTTATTTACTAGGTTACATAGAAAAGGGGGTTTAACCCTAATTAATATTTACAGTAAAAACACTCATATCCTTCAATAATAATAATAACACACACCTCTCCTTCCTAGCTGGCCACTACAGGAGAGTACCTTGAGGACACATTTTAAACCTACTTGTTTGTCTTTAGCTTGTATTTTTGAGGAATCTTTCCACGACACTGAAAATGCCGTTGATGCTTGTGGCTCTTGGCATCAATTTAGGACTTGCGATCTCTTTTCTCTCCAGAGCTTAGTCAGATCATACCATATGATGACTGGGTGATAAAAAAGGCAGTGTTAGGCCTGTAGATGAGCCAACTTGAAGAAACAGGACACCTGCCTTTCAAGTACCTGATTGGGCTGTAACACGGATAAAGAAGTTCTCTTTTATTTGGTCACAGAGAAGAGGAGTTGGGAACATGGATGGGAGCTGCACAATGGCTTGGTGTAAGAAATCTGCCACCCAATTTCCTTGTGATTAGAAATGTCTCAAAGTAGAATGGGAGGTGCATAAAATTCCCTCTTGTTAGAAGTCAAGACTGAAGGCTGAAAGACAGTGTGGGGTACTATGAAAGAGATCTTTTCTGGTTATGAGCTAGAGTAGCTGAAGTCCTTTTGCATCTCAGAAAGGGTGTTTCAATGGACTGCTCACTTCTCATCCCAGTGAGCTCCCAAACCAAAGCATGCTTTACTGCTCCCCTATGTGTAACCTCTCCCTTTGTTCCACTCTAAAATTTTTTGAAACACTTCTGCATTTTCATCCTCAGCATTAACACAGTGCGTGGCACATAGCAAGTGCTTGACTCTTTTTAAAATTCATTTGGAGACTCTGGGAATTACTTACTGCAGAAAAAAAAAAGAACAATCTAGCTGAATCATTAAGGCTCATGTATACAACAGATCCAGCTCTCTCTCTCTCTGAGCACAGCAAAGCTTGCCTGTGAAGTCCAAATGAGTTTTTCTTATCCAGTACTGGGGTGAAGTGGGATTGATATGATGAAGATGGATCCCATTTTAAATAAATTCAGCTTAAAGCCATATAGATTTGTGAAGGATAAAAATGGTTGGAGATGTTTCCTTTTTATAAAAGACCTCATTTATCCTTTTAAATACTTCCCACTGTGGTAAGCAGCTAAGTGGCAATGCAGTGGGTAGAGTGCCTGACCTGGGGTCAGCAAAACATCTTCCCAAGTTCAAATCTGGCTGTATGATCCTAGGCAAGTCAATTTACCCTGTTTGCCTCAGTGGCATCATCTGTAAAATGAGCTGGAAAAGGAAACAGCAAACCACTCCAGTCTTTGTGAAGAAAACCCCAAATTGGGGTCACAAACAGTCAGTCATGACTGAAAATGACCAAAACAATTCAGCAACACCAAAAAACTCTGGACATGATGTGAGATGAACCCCCAGCAGCCTGCAGGCTTCAGGATAAGGTCTGAAGTTCTCTCCTTTGTCCCATGGGTTATTATCTGCTTATTGCCAAATCCATCATTCTCCCCCTCCTAGAAGTCTTCCCAGATTAAAAGCACAAATTTCCCAGGAGAGATGCTGTCATAGAATGCAGATTAATCAGTTCCAGGGGTCTCTTGCCTCTGTTGGGTCATTAGTTTCTGGAGAACCAGTTTGGGTCTCTTTTAGTTCCACTGAAGAACCAAAAAGAGATTGCACTCCCATTCTGGAGGGTTCTCTTAATACTAATGTCATCTGAAAAGGCTGAGGCAATTATATCTCTAAAAACTCATCAGTAATTAACAAATAATAAGGCTTTCCAGACTTGTAAGCATAGTGCCTAAACTTGGTTTCTCTACAATCGTTCTGTGCAACTTTAGACCTACCAAATGCAGGCATTGGGGTGGGAAACCACACAAGTAAGCACGGTCACTAAGGGATGCTGCTCCCTCCTCAGCAAGCTAAGCAAGGATATGGCTGGGCTGCGGAGGACCTGGTTGGTAGCTGGTGCAGTGATGCCCAGAGAGCTTTTCTCTAGGACCGCCTCTCAGATCTCGGATCCTAGTGACCTTGGGGGGGGGGACCTGCAGCTGCTCCTCTTGTTCTGCTTGAATAAGTTTTAATTTAAACCTCTGGTAACCAGTCTGGCAGTGAATCAAAAAGAGCGGAGGAGGACAGGCCGAAGCCTGTGGTTACATGGATGGAAATCTGGGTAATTCTCCTCCCTACCAACTCCTGCCCTGTTCATATTAATGAGATATGCAGATTAGGGTCCTGCAACTAGGAAATGACTTGTTATGTTTACTTGAGAGAATCAACCAATCTTCATTTAGAAAACAAACTAATAAAATACATTTAAAAGCTTAAATTGTAGAATTGGCTTTCCCAGTCTCTATCCCACCTTATTTTAAAATGGAAGCAGGAAGGCCAGGATCAGACAAATCACACTCCAAGATGTCCCATTACCTTTGGGAAACTGGCTTAGCTGACACTTGATAGGACTTTTTCTGCATTTGGACTTCACAGCATCCCTGGTATGCAAGAAGCATAAGGATTAACCTATTTTGCAGATGAGGAAATAGGCTCAGAGGTGGTTGAGTGGTTAGGGACTAATAAGAGGAAGAGGCAGGATTTGAATCCAGGTCTTCTGACTTTAAGTGTGTGACCTGAAACTATGTTAGCTCATAGACTGAGTACCCAGAGTAGTCAGTAGTCACCAGGTGGCTGGGATCAGAAACATTACCCTACCATCTGGCCCCCACCTACCTCCTCACACACATTTAGATATCTCACTTGTCTCTTTTTCTCCTATTTGCCCATGACATCTCACCCCTTTCTCCTTTTCTCCCTTTGTCTAGTGTTCATTAGATTTCAGGTGCTTACCTCTCATCTCATTAGGCTGAAGTTCTCCCCATCCTTCAAGGAATGTCTGAATCTCATTTGTTTTGAGACTCAAAGCTCAGGTCATCAGAAATTCTCTGTATTATTGCACATCAAAGATGCTTCTCTTAGAACTACTCTCCAGGCATCTTCCCGCCAGATTCTTGTACCAGAAATATAGATCATGCCCAAGAGGAATTAACAGTTTTAGGTCCATGAAAGCCCTAGCAGGGCCCTTAAGGAGTGATTCTAACTCTATCCCACAGTGCCTCCTTGGAGAGGGAAGCCAGCTTTCACATTTAACCTGCAGGGGGAAGCCTCTCCAACCTGTTGATAGTTGTGCCTCCTGTCTAGAAAAAGGCCCTGGCTACCAGGTGAAAGGCTTGGGAAGCAGCACCTGCAGAATGGAGGTGCGCAGGGATGTGGGCCTGATGATGTGAAGTAGAGCTTTGGGGAGCTCCATCCATCAGGATCCACTGCCCAGGCCTTTCTACCCAGATGGAAAAATGAGCTTTTGGAGAAAGTCTTCACAAGGGTTTCTTTTAAGGATGGGTTATGTGCTGAGATCATGGGGGAATGGATCATTTCTTCTTCAGTAAATTTTTTAATTCAACCATAAAAATATTTCAGTGGCAGATTCCATAATGGAGATAAAGCACTAGATAGACTCACTCAGGATATTAATCATTTGGTGGCTATAATTCACAGCTGCCTTAATCTTTGGGATGTGCATTTTAAAACCAAATGAACTTGCTCTAGAGATATTGGGAGATTTAAAAAAAAATTTAACAAGAGCGTGCCAGAAGCTTAAATCAATAAAGCCATCAGCGGCTGGACTGAGATGATGCCTCCCAGCCCCATAACTGCCCGCCAAGCTGCTGACCAGCTTCATCCATTTTAGCTCCAACTTCATTGTCGGGGATCAGACACAATTAATTACCAGAGAATCTTTACTCTCCTTCATCTCTTAGCACTGAAAGGTTTCAGAGAAGGCATGAGTTCCTTTCCAGGCTTAAGACCACATTCCCTTTTATTATGTAATCGAGTTCAAGTGAAATTTGGTTACTCCACAAAAACTCATCGTGATTACATTTTATCAGATGATTCAAGACACTTGCCATCATCCATCTTTATTTTTGACTTGATCTGTCATTTAATTTGTATAGGGACTCCCAGATGGGAAACTCTTTACCCCTGCAAGTGGTCACTTGCTCTGCATGCATTGCTACAGGGTCAGCAAGGCTCAGGGTCTGAGAGTCAGGATGTGTAAGATGGGACACTGCCTCTCTAGCATCCTTTATGGGATTTACATTTCCCAAAAAAAGTGAACAAGTCGATGAATAAGTTTGTGGCTATATAAAAAGGTAGCCCCCATCACTAGGAGGCCCAAGAGAATCCTGAAGGAAGTACATCTTTTTCCCCCCGTGATATCTCTGAGGTTCAGCTCAGATATGACTGACGGAGCCAGAACCAACTCCCTGCGTTCTGTAAATAGCATGTGAATTTTGTGCAAAGAGTTTGTCCCTCACCCCCATCCCCCGGAAAATCCTAAGAGTTGGTTCAGAAAGTTCTTTTAAGTCCTGTTTCATATCATCAGGAAGCTGACAAAATCCACCTCCTCTTCCTGAGGCCTTTCCAGATCCCACAACTGTAGGAACCTCTCCAAGCCTGATTCCAAATGAACTGACCTGGCCTGTCTTTTGTTTACCCTAATGTGGGTACATCGTACTTCATCATCATTATAACAGCTGTCGTAATGTTGTTAGCATTGTTATTAATGTTAACAAATGTCATGATGTTATAGCGGTAATAGTTAGCCTTTATATATATAGCACCCAGTACAAGCTCCATGCTATGCTAAGTGCTTTATAAATGTTATCTCCTATGATCCACATAACAAACCTGGACGATGGATGCTACTATATTATCCTCATTTTACAGTTGGGGAAACTAAGGCAAAAAGCAGTTCAATAACTTGACCAAGGTCAGACAACTGGTAAATAAGTGACCAAGGCAAGATTTGAACTCATCTTTCTGACTCCAAACTTCAGTCTTTCCATCATACCAACCACCAATGCCCGGCTACTTCTCCCTAATGATATAACTCCTGGAAGATAGAAATTGTATGAGTTTCTGCTTGGTGCCTCCTCCCCTTCCCGGGCCCAGTGCTGGCCCATACTAGTAGGAGCTTAAACATGTTCACTGATTGATTATAATCTCAAACTGAGACAGAAACAAGCATCCCAAGGCATGTGTACATTTTAACATATGGTCAGTGAATCTGTGTGGAGTACATTTTAATCAGTCAGTGAGTATTTATTAAGCATCTACTATGGGTCAGACACAGAGCTGGGTACTTAGATACAAAGGCAAACAAAACATCCTCATCGGATGGAGACTCATTCAATATAGACATTGATAATAGTGAATTGTTGGCATTTATGCAGCACTTTACAAATATGATTTCACTGGATCTTCACAACAATCCTGGGAGGTAGGTGCTATCATAATCCCCAATTTACAGATGAGGAAATGGAGGTTGAGAAAGGCAAAGCGACCTGCCCATCTGTGTCCAGTCCACTCTGCCACTTACTTCATCTATTTCCTTTGTGTCTTCCTTTATATTTTAGACAACAGATCTAGACCTTGAAGGGCTCTGACAGGTTAAGAGTCAACCCTCTTTCAATTGTACTGAAAGGGAAGTTGAGGCCCATGGAGGTTAGCTGATATGTACAACGTCACAAAGAGGCAGAATTTGAATCCAGGCCTCTAGGCTCCAGAGTCTGTTCCAGTCATTTTACCCCAGATCTAAGCTATTACCCCTGAGAGGCTATAAGCTCCCAGAGGTCAGGGATGATTTTGGTGCTGTGTGCTCAGCACTTTTCCTCCTTGCTAAGCCCT
The DNA here is from genome assembly GCF_902635505.1 of Sarcophilus harrisii. Taxonomy (NCBI): domain Eukaryota; kingdom Metazoa; phylum Chordata; class Mammalia; order Dasyuromorphia; family Dasyuridae; genus Sarcophilus; species Sarcophilus harrisii. Next base: position 9,142,703 of record NC_045426.1, on the reverse strand, counting down.
GAGTTCAGGATGTGCCTCCTGACAGACTTATCACTTGATTATATACATGAGTGATTGGCGCAGGGGAGGGGACAACCTCTGGCCACTTTGGGTGCCAGAAGGCTGCATGGAAGAGGGGGTTCCCAAAGCCCCTTTGGGATATGGAGCAATTTTAAAGTAAGTCACCAGAAATTTCCTACAAGATTGGTGATTCCATGTTTTCTTCTCTGCTTCTGTTTATGGGAGAGTTTCATGCAAGCACTCAGAGAGTAGAGAAGGATAATAAAAGAGATCAATAAACAACCTTCTTAAAACTGTAGCCCATTAAAATCTTCCTTTTTCCTTTGTCACTGAGTACTCACAAAATCCATCAATTCTGTTCATTGGGGTCTAGGCAGATGCATTTTTAATGGATCTGTAATTACACAGATTTATCATCATTCTAATAATAATTGGGTTAGGGAAAGGCAATAAGCTTAAACACAACTGCCTCTATCCCACTGTCATTAACCCTGTATGGCCAATTGGAACTATGTAAGTTAAGCTCCATATTTCTAAACAGAACTTTTTCACATTAGGCACTAGTTTAAATTTCTACTTTTTAAATTTTGAAAAGTTTGTTTAAAAAAAAAAACTTTTAGATTTGTTAAAAACAGTATCCTCTATACAATTATTAGTCATATCCTGAATCATGACAGGCCACAAATTCTCAGGCCTACAAATTCAATTTAATAAACACTAAGCACTTCTTCTGTCCAGACACTGCCATTCACTGAGGAAAAAAGACTTGTCTTCAAGGAGTTTACATTTTAACGATGGACTATGTCTTAGACAGTTAAGGCCAAAGTAATATTAGGGAAGAAGGTCAACAGCATCAACAACCAAGAGGACTAGGGAAGAACTCATGTAGAGGGGGGCACCCAAATAAAATGGAAATGGGAGGGGTGCTTTTGAAGAGCCTGGGATGAAGAAGAGGGTGTGATCTGTATAAAGGCACAGCAGAAGAGACATTGTGTGGGGCGTGGAATCTAAAGAAACACCTAGAAAGCTGGGAAAGAAACCTAGAAAGGTAGATTGGCGTCGTATTATAGAGGACTATAAATGTCAGATGGAAAGAATCTGCATTCATGTTGAGGTAATAGGGAGCCCCTGAAGATTCCTGAGCAATGGAATACTAGGTTCAATCTTTGCCTTTGAGGGATTATTTGGATCCCTGTGTGACGATAAGCTGGGCTGGGGAGACTGAGTGGTGCCAAGAGATTACTTAGGTGGCTCTTCCAGCAGCCTAAAAGAGGTCATGGGCATCAGAACAAGAATGGTGGCTGTGGAGGTGGAGAGAAGTGGCAAGAGAGTGAACTGACACGACTTGGCATCTCAAGGAGGGAGGGAGTGTAACTGAAGTTGGCAACCTGGATGAATGACTGGGAAGATAACGGTGTTCTTGACAGAAATTGAGAAGACAAGGCAAGAAGAAGGTAAGGTAAAAGACAGTTCCATTTTTGGATAGGCTGGGTTTGAGATGAGCCCCTGGGCCCTCTAGATGGACATGGGCAGCTACAGGAAGTTGGTGGATTTGTAGGTTAGGAAAAAATGGCCTCGAGTGACATTCTTTGTGTCCCCGACACTCAGCCCAGGGCCAGGCACATACCAAATCCTCAATAAATGCTTATTGATTGACTGAGTGAGATCACAGGAGCAGAATCTATGGAGGGAGGAGACTGACCTTATTTAGACATCTGCAGCATGGAATCTCACTTTGAGAAAAGCAGAAGAGATCTGATAAATGCTTCTCGGGACCCAAGGAGAATGTTATTTTTCAGAAGGTGGGGAAAACGAGAAGTTAGCGTGAACTCTTAGAATCCTAGAATCATAGCTGCAGAGCTGGAAGGGACCTTGGAGAGCATGTGATCCCCAATTTATAGCTAAGGAAATCAAGGCCCAGGGAAGGGAAGGGCCTTGTTCAAGGTCATGGGAGTAAGTAGCAAAGTCAGAATTCAAACTCATTTCTGTCAGAATGTGAGTTTTATGAGGACAGGGTCACTTTTGTCTGTGTATTCTCAGTGCTTACCTTCAAACCCAGTGCCCTTTCCAAAGGACCAAATGATGGCCATGCAGCACTATGCTGACTCAGTGGTGACCAAGAAATAAGAAACTGGTAGAGAAGTAGAAAAGAGGGAAGCCTGGGAAAGGAGAAGGAGGGCAGCAGCAGAATAAGTCTTCAGTGTGGATCTCCCAATGACCTTCACTCCACCAGGAACTGGTGAAGATCCTCTAAGATCCTCCGAGAGATGGAGGACTCTGCATCTAGCTTTTCAGCTAAGATGTTCTACAGAGATCTCTGCAAATACAAAACATTACCAGTACATTTTGGCAGCAGCTTTCTTCCGGTTTCCTGCAAACACTTGCAGGCAACAGATCGACTGTGATCACCAAGGATTTTCAAAACACACATATGGAACCAAGTTTTCTCTGGAAGTATGTATTCCGATCATTAACTTCAAGCACACACACAAAGTGCTAATTAAGTAGTGTTTAAAAAAAATAACACAACAACCATCTAACTGCTGGACTGGCTTCCCTCCCCCATCATTCACAGAGAAGATTTTCGCTTTTAAACTATATTTAACCAAAGGTTATTTATACATGCATTTAGCCATATCTATCCACATCCAAATCCTCTACTAAGGGGCATTTTCAAATGCCTCCAAAAAGAAGGTCTAAGTTCTTAAAGGCTCTGAATGAATGAGAGGGGAATGAAAGGAATGGCACAGTCATTAGTAGATAGGGCTTGAACCCTGGCCAGGACTAATTCCCAAAGCAGATTTCTTTCTACTACAAAGCAAACGGAGGTTACTCAGCTTTGAATAGGTACTCCCTTGGGATCTGTGGGAAGCAACCCTGTCCAGGGGAAAAAGAATTGTTCCTCAAGTTGAATCCCACTTCTGATACTATTTATCTCCTTGAACAAGTTACAAATTCCCTATGGCCTCAGTTTCCTCAATTATAGAAACAATGAGGATGAGATAGATAATACTATGATATGGCACCTTCCCATGGCTGGGAGAAAAGGTTTATCCACACTCACAAAGTTATAGAAGAAAAAGAAAATGGAAAAAAAAACCCAGAAGCTGCTGGTTCTGCTTAGATACACTCTACCTCCCCACTGAAAAGACAGCTATAAATCACTGCCTAATTTCCATCCTCCATCACCCCTATTTTCCTTATCACTCAAATGCTTACTGAGTAGTTAACTCTTGGTTTTTTGGAGCTTATTCATTATATGAACAGGGCATCCATTTATACATCCTATATATATATATATATACATTCTGGCAGAACCTCAGCAAAATTCAAACTCCAGTGAAATTCCTTCTCTAATTATTGATCTCATCAAGGCTGGCCTCAAAGATAAAGAGCCAAATGATGTAATCAAAAACCATTGTGACATTAATTGGGACTCATTGAGAGCAGTATAAAGAAGATACAGTTTGAAGCATGAACCTAATTGAGTTGCAGATACTACAACAGGACTTCAGGTGAGGAACAGAAAGAACCCAAAGCATCTGATTCTGGAATCTCCATGGTGATGAACACAAGGACCAGGGAGTTGTGAGGAAGAACCCACATTTCCTTAGAGTATTTCTTTATATTTCACTTCTCTTGATGACATCAAAATACCACATGACCACCCAGCAGTCTTTCTTGTTTTCTATTACAACCTTTTGCACTTGTTAGAATCACTGAATCAGGAATGAAACAAGATTGCCCACTATATAACCACTACTATTCAGTATTGTGTTAGAAATGTTAGCTTTAGCAATGAGAAGAAAAATAAATTGAAGATATTAAGAGTAGGTAATGAGGAAACAAAGTTATCACTTTTTACAGATGATATAATAGTATACTTAGAGAATTAACTATAAAACTACTAGAAACAATTGACAATATTAGCAAAGTTGCAGGATATAAAATAATCCAGCAAGAGATAAAAAGAGAAATTCTATTTAAAATAACTGTAGATGATATAAAATATTTGGGAGTTTATCTGCCAAGACAAATCTAGGAACTATATGGACACAATTATAAAATACTTTTCACAAAAATAAAGTTAGATCTAAGCAACTGGAAAAATATCAAGTACTCCTGGGTAAGCCAAGCTAATATAATAAAAATGACAATTCTACTCATTTTTAATCTACTTATTCAGTGCCATCAAACTGCTAAGAATTTGTAGAGTTAGAAAAAATAATTACAAAATTCACCTGGGAAAAACAAAAAGGCAAGAACTTCAAGGGAATTTGAAAAAAAAATGCAAAGGAAGATGGCTTAACTATATCAGACCTAAAACTGTATTATGAAGCAACGGTCATCAAAACTATTTGGTACTGGTTAAGAAATAGAGTTGTTAGTGGATCAGTGGAATAGGTTAAGTTCACAAGACACAATAGTCAATGTCTATAGTAACCTAATATTCCCAAAACTTCAGCTTCTGGGATAAGAACTCACTATTTGACAAAAATTTCTGGAAGAGCTAGAAAATAGTATGGCAGAAATGAGGCACTGACCAATACCTAACACTCTATACCAACCTAAGTTCAAAAAGGATTCATGATTTAGACACAAAGGGTGATAATATAAGCAAATTAGGAGAACAAGGGTTAGTTTACCTTTCAGATCTATAGAGAAGGGAGAAATTTATGGCCAAAGAACTAGAGAACACCATGAAATTCAAAATGGATAATTTTGATTATATTAAATCAAAAGGGGTTGTACAAACAAAACCAATGCAGCCAAAATTAGAAGGGAAGCAGAAAACTAGGGGGCGGGAGGGAATTACATCTAGTGTTTCTCATAAAGGCTTCATTTCTAAGATATATAGAGAATTGACTCGAATTTTTAAGAAGACAAGCCATTCCTCAATTGATAAAAGGTCAAAGGATATGAACAGACAATTTACAGGCAAAGAAACTAAAGCCAATTCTAATTATATGGGGAAAAAATGCTCTTAATCACTATTGATTAGAGAAATGCAAAATAAGACAACTCTGGGGTACTATTTCAAACCTCTCAGATTGGTTAAAATGACAGGAAAGAAAATGACTGATGTTGGAGGGGATGTGAAAAAACTGGGACATTGATACATTGTTGGTGGAAGTGTGAACTGATCCAACTATTTTGGAGAGAAACTTGGAACTATGCCCAAAGGGCTATCAAACTATGTATACCCTTTGATTCAGCAGTGTCGCTGCTGGATCTGTATCTCAAAGAGATCACAAAAAAGGGGGAAATTTTACCCATATGTTTGTGGCAGCTCTTTTTGTAGTGGCAAGACACTGGAAACCGAGTGGATGGGGATCAGTTGGGAAATGCCTGAATAAGCTATGGTTTATGAATGTTATAGAATAGTATTGTTCTATAAGAAACCATCAACAGGGTAATTTCAGAGAGGCCTGAAGAGACTGACATGTACAGATACACAACAAGAACAAAATTGTGTGGTGATCAACTGTGATGGATTTGGCTCTTTTCAACAATAAGATAATGCAAGGTAATTCCAATAGATTCATGATAGAAAAAGCCATCCATATCTAGAGAGAGAACTGTAGAGACGGGATATGGAACAAAGCATAGTATTTTCATCTTTTTGTGGTGGGTGGTTGGTTGCTTTTTTTTTTCTTTCTCATTTTTCCCCTTTGATCTGATTTTTCTTGCTCAGCTTGACAAATGTGGAAATATGTTTAGAGGAATTGCACATGTTTAACCTGCACATGTTTAATTGGATTACTGTCTAGGGGAGGGTGGAAGAGGGAAGGGAGGGAGAAAAATTTGGAACGGAAGGTGAATATTGAAAACTATCTGCATATATTTTGAGGGAGAAAAATAGGAAGAAGGGAGGGAGAAAGAAAGGAAGAGGAGGAGGGAGGGAAGGTGGGAGGAAGGAAAGGGGAAAGGTAAGAAGGTAAGAGGGAGGGGAAGAAGAGAAAAATGAAGGAAGGAAAAAAAGGAAAGGAAAAAAGGGAAGATGAAAGGGAGGAAAGGAGAGAGAAAAGAAGGAGAAATGGAAGGGAAGGAAGAGGGAAGGAAGGAGAAACAGAGAAGGGAAGGAAAGAGGGAAAAAAAGAAGGGAAAAAGAAAGGCCTGAGTAGATCTCTCTGTCCTCAGTTTGCCCCAAAAGGCTCACAGTTGTATATTGGCTTCTTTCTCCATCCCCCCCCCCAAAAAAAACAAAAAACAAACCCTGGCCTGCCATAATTGAAATCTAACCAAATTCAGCTGAAGTTCCTGTCTGGGCCCTAAAGTTTTGCAGGCGCAGTCACTGGGGCTCAGTCTTCAAACGTCCTTTCCATTCATCTGAAACTTTTGATGCGAAGCTAAGAGTCACCAGCCCCCCTTTTTCACCCCCCCATTTGTTTGCACAAAGACTTTCTTGGCGTTTGAGCCAGAACTGGGTCTCGTCTCAGGCTCTTCAGACACAAGTCAGTTTCCCCGCCGCGCGCCAGGTAACCGGGGTCACTATTTTTGTAACAAGATCTTTTCCCAATTTCAGTTTCCTTCCAAGTCCCTCTGAGCCTCTGTCCTCCCAGCCAACAAACATACCACTCACACGCAACTGGGAGTTCTCAGCCAGGAAAGGAAAACGTTTTCTATAACACATCCAAAAGAAAAAATGTTTTTAAAAAGAGCCAAGCCATGATGTTGGGGAGGCTGAAACAGAGCTCAAGAGGCTGTCTGATCCAGTGGGAGAGCAACCGGGTGCCGAGTCCACCACTTATCAGCTGTGTGATCTTAGCTCAGTCCCTTCACTTGTGATCACACCAAGGGTACCTTTCATGATCTCGAAGTCCATGAGCTTTTAATTCTAAAATAATCCAGTTGTAACTGGACACAGCTCCAAGAATTCCCCAGTACCCTCCCAGCTGTCCCGGTGCAGGGTGTGTGTGTGCACAAGGACTGGAAGGCCCAGTGCCTCAAGTCCACATGAGTCTCTGCCATTCACATGGCTTTAACAAGCATGTGAATGAAGATAAATAAAATGATGTGATGTCTGTCAATATTGTCCAGTCATTTCAGTTGAATCAGATTCTTCATGACTCCATTTGGGGTTTTCTACACAGAGATCTGGTAATGATTTGCTATCTCCTTCTCTGGCTCATTTTATAGATGAGGAAACTAAGGCACATAAATGGGTAGAATGACTTGCCCGGGATCACACAGCTAGTAAGTGTCTGAAGCCAGATTTGAACTCGGGGAAAATGTGTCTTTTTTCCACTCTATTCACTGAGGTACCTCGCTGCTCCATGTGATAAAGAAGAGGTCCTAAATCCTATTTCTCTTCTCCCTCCTGCTACCCACTCAGCTGCACATCTACCCCAGGCTTTGACTTCTTTGCCTGGGTCTTTTTATCCACTGGCCCAGCTCGGGGTGCCAGGTGCGTGTCACGGAGCTACAACATGAATACTAGTGCTGGAATGGATCTGTCCAAGCTGCTGCTGGGGGCAAGGCCTGCTTTGGGAAGCTGGAACCAACCACCGCCCAAAGGGCTGTCAGGAGAATTTAGTAAGAAAAGGAGACCCAAGCTTCTGATCAGAACGGTCCAGTCTCCCTCTTGTGACAACGGGTGCCAAGGGACCTGTCTTGGAGGACTGGTCATTCCTTTGTCAGCTCTCATTTATGCTAGACCCATGGGAGCTGGTCGGCACAGAGAATTCCCAGCATGGAAACTCCTTCCGCTGGGATGGATGCCCCCAAAGATGGCTTCCTGGGGCACTGGGACATCTGGCTGTGCTAGGAGGACCTAAAGCTGGGGGGGGGGGCTCTGTCCACCCTGCCAGAAGCCTCCTCTCATCTACCCCCTGTGCAAAACACACCGGTCTGGGGGTGTTACCTGCAAAAAGGGACTCTTGTTTGCTCCACACCGGTTTCCTTCAACTCCCAAACTCTCCTGCAGTCTGTGTCTGTTTGTGGCCTGTATGATTCTCTGGGAGTCAGATTCCTCCTGACTCCCCCTGCTTGGCCATGACCCCCAGGTCTCCCTCCCTGGCTCTGACCTCCTCTTTCCTGCCTCTGCGAGGGTGATCCCGGCCGCCATCTCCCACTGAGGTGTGGCAGAACAAATGGAGCCGGTTGGCGTTCACCGTAATTGAAAGTAATTCCTATTGTCACATTTACTATAACAAGAGGTCACGTCTCCGGGACCAGGCCGGCCGCTCACATTAATCACAGCTGACGCCTCCTCCCTCCTCCAGGGAAATCAGGCCCCAGAGTGGGGTGGGTCACATTCTTTTAAAGCAACTCTACTGGCCCGGCTCCTTTTGTCTTCCTTTTATTTAAATGAGAGAATGACAAACATAATTAAAATTGTTTTTGTTTAATAGGGGACCAACAAGGAAGGGTGGGAGACTACATGGAACCCCGCTGGTGGGGACTGGGGCTTATGGCAGTGAAAAAAGAAAGCCAGCCCAACCCCTTGGAGAACCGTGGAACTGTGAGGGCCAGAGGCCACTGCCTGGCCCGGAGAGGGCCCCAAAGCCTTTGGCCTCTTGGACCTCAGGCTCCTCTTCTGTAAAATGGGATGGTTGAACTAGCCAGAAAGATTCCTTCCAGGAAGCTTGTGTGGGCACATACACAAGCACACACACGTACACAAACACACACACACATAACACACACACCAAGCTTGCTTTTACAATCTCTGGCTCTGCTGAGAGGGACCCCTGCTTGACAACTCAGGATCTGGGGTTCTCAGGGCTGTACTCTGGCTCTCATGGGGCCAAGGCCACCAGCTGCTGGATGTAGCCCTCGTGAGGCTGGAACCCAGAGTTTCAGGGTCTTTTCAGTCCGGAGTAGAACCCCCTGTTCTTCTCAGGCCTCATCCCAGCCTCCTCCTCTGGGCCCAGAAAGAAACAATACAAACAGAGAAGCCAAGTGGCCTGGCTGCTGCCCTCAGGGAGTGTTTGGGCAGAGGAGAAATGCCCTCAGATCAGCACTCCTGGATTCAGAGAGGGGTGGGGCCTCGTGGCCAAACTTCCCACAACCCAGATCATGCTGGGCGTTTACCCCCATCTAGCTCCTTGGAGACCCGTTCTGTGCAGACAGCCTGCAATGGCATCTCAAGGTCGTGCTAGGTGCCCCAGAGGCTCTGATGACCCCTGAGAACACGCACTGCCTTTGCTGCCATTTTCCTGCCCGGCCCTGCAGGAGCTGTCCCTTAGGTGTGCGTGCCTCAGGAGACAGTCTGCCTACCTGCATTTGAAAAAGAATGAGCTTCTGTTTACTCATCTGTAAACTGGGGACAATAGTCATACCATCTCTGGGGTGCTCCGGGGAACCAAATGCTGAATGACAGCTGTCATAGTCTTACTTTTGCTCATGATGCCCCAAGGTGAGCTGTGGCCCATCCCCCATTACAAGTTTATAGACTACTAGGGAAGTGAAAGTCTCATCCCTTACTCTGGGTATTGATGATGAGCTCTCCCCCAATCTCAGACCCCGGCACTTCCACACAGGCTCCCCCCTCTCATGTTCCCCCAAAGGCATCAATGCCCTGTGACAGCCCTGGGAAACCCCTTTCTTATATAGGCTGTCTCCCAGCTTAAGGAAAGCCTTTGAGGGCAGGCAGGCCTGTCTGACTGACTTGTATTTAAATTTTCAGCCCCGCCATGCTTGGAACACTGAAAAGTGCTAAATGCTTTTCCCCCCCTCTTTTTCCTCAGTCTCCCTATTCTTTCTTCTCTTCATCCTTCCCATAGCATTGCTAGAGGGGAAGAACATCAGAGACTACATGGTCTGTACATATGAAGAAACTGAGGTCCAGAGTCTCATCAGCTAGGTCACAGCCCCAAGGGATTGCAGGGAAGGTCCATGGCTTCCTCTGCTCTGCCCTGCCTCTTCATCTGTGACATGACAGTCTCGAACGTCCCTTCCAGCTCTGAAGCTACAGTCCTTGGGAAGTCTCAGACTACTGATTACCAGACAGAGGAAGTCATCAGTGAGCAAGACAACAGCATTAAATTCAACTCTCCACTGACACTGTCACGAGAGCTCTTCCACTCTCACAGGGTAAACGGCATCTGTGTCACAACCTTGGAAAATTGCAAAATAAAGCTTCCTGCTGAAGCTGCTTTTGTGGGAGGTGGGTTCTCCCCCCCTTCCAGGTCACTTGGTACCCTCAGAAGAGTTAAAACCTGGGATGCAGAAGTGGCAGAGGGCCTGCTGCATTTGTGTGTGCTCAGGAACGTGAACAGCTTGCACAGAGTGCCCGGCGACCCCTCAGATTGGGGGGCAGGAGAGCTGCAAGCACTTCCCTGGGGAGGCTCGACAATGAGCAAAGCCCAGAACATCCTCTTGGTCATGAAAGAGAATCTTCAAAGCAGCCCAGGAGGCCCCCAACCTGCTGTGGGCCGCTTCCTTTCTAGGAGAGCTTCTCCACCTTCTACATGAGCAAGGAGGGGCCTCCAGGCCAGGGAGGGCCTGGTCAACAACTCGTTTCCCGTCCCCATGCGACCTTCACTCGAGCTCAGCAGCTGCAGATTTCTCAGAGCACAGAAACCCAACGTTTTCCACGCTTGGGTGACTCCAAAACAACTAAATGGATTCCTTCATCCAGCTGAAAATAAGCATGAGAAATTTCAGCCTGATTAATTTGTCCAAAATTATAACTGTCTGAAAGGAGGCCCTCAGAAATGGAACAGACAGCCGGGCCTGGGCCTGCCCTCACTTGCTTCTGTCTTAGGCCTTACTCTGGTCCACACAAGAAGACTTGGGTCAGGATCAGGATGGCAGAGCCATTGCCAACATTCCCATCCGGCCAGCCAAGGGCCATCTATGTGACTCCATGACTGGTATCTCAGCACGTGAAGGAGAATTTCAGAAACAAAGACATTTATCTTATGAGGTGAAACTTCTTTCCCAGAAGATCCATGGCAGGGCGTTCCCAGGCAGTGCCTTTGGAACTGCGTCTAATCTATATGTCAAGTCACCCCAGCCAGCCTGGGCCTCAGTTATGCCATTTGTAAGACGATGTTGAACAAGCAGAGAATCCCCTTCCAGCTCGAAATCTCTGATCCTGTTACCCAGGTGATGATGTGCGGCCTCCCTGGCAGCCATGCCGGTGGCTAGGAGGTGAGTGGTGCTTCCTCAGTGCAGAACTCGGGCCTCCTTCCTCCTTGTCTGTTTTATGCCCAGCCTCACTAAGATCCCTTTGGATGTTTGGAGCTGACGTTGATGCGAGGACCTGCCTGTCTCACAGGCAGGAGTGATCCCAGAAAGAGGGACAGATATAAATGGGACATCCAGGTTGTGCTCTCCCTTCTAGTCCCTTATTATCTGTGCATCCTCTAGCTAGGCAATGGACCCTCTCTGAGTTTCAGCTGCTGTTTCCTCTGCAGAACAGAATGAGGGGTGTAATCTCAGCAAGAATTTGGGGAGCTGAGGGGGAGCCAGTTTGATAAGATCACAATTCTGGGCCCTGAAATGCAGCCTCATCCTTTCTTAAGGGACTTATGAGTAAGCAATGGAATGGTAATGGATCCGAGTGGAGTGCTGAGCCCTTGTCAAGCTCATCGAGACCAAGAAGTCAGGAAGGAGCGATTTGGACCCATCACATCAGACTCCAGTCGGACTTGTTCTGGGTCAGGCCCAAGTCTAACATTCCAAGGAAAGAAAAAGTCCATCCATTTTGCAAAACAATGAACAGCAAATTAAGCTAAGCTCAGCTCCATGAAAACTCAGTGTGAGCTCCAGAGGAGGGAAAAGCTCTGTTCCCAAAAGGGATGGAGAAGAGGAAGGCCCTGCTCACATGCATCTTCTCCACAATGAAAAAGAAGAGTCAGCAGTGATCTGACAAGAAAGAGGAAGAGCAGGGAAGTCCACAAAAGCCTTGCCCCAATGCCGGAAGTGACCTCCGAAGCCAAAGCTCCCTACTCCTGAAGTCCCACCAAGCTCAGCGAGGTCATCAGGGGCAGGATTTGAATCTGGGTTCTGGGCCTCCAGGGGCAATGCTCTTCCCAGGGTGCTAAAAGAGAAGGGGTGTTTTCAAAGGGGGAAGATGGGTCTGTTCATGTCTGTGACCGCCCCCGCTCCCTGCCCCCCCTCTTTGTCTCACTGATAAGGCATCTCCTCCCCTCTTTACACACTGAAGGATAACTGAGCTGAGCTCCATTTCCCATAATCACAACTTAGATTTATATGGCATTTTGAAGCAAGCATATTACTGGTCGCACAGATCTGCTGTGATGCTTCTGACAGATCTGTGAGGTGAGGAATACAGTTTACAGGCAAGGAAAATAAAGCTCTGAGAGAAGTTTTGACCTCCCGAAGGTCACACAGCCAAACAGTCTGAGGAACTGCCACCTGTGCCCTGGATTTCAAACACTAGATCTGTAAACCCCCAAATCCCCTTCAGTTTCTCCATCTAAACTCCCTCCTCCCACCCCCAGCTCTCCAGCCTCGGCCAAGCTCTGTGCTAAGTGCCAGAGAGAGAGAAAGAAAGGCAAGAGTCCTGCCCTGCCTCGAGGACAGACCTCACGTCCCAAAGGGAGAAGAAGACATGAAAATGAACCGTGTTCATGCACAATCGTGGCGCTAATCTCAGACACGCTCCACCGAGGCAGATGAAACACAAGCAGAGAACAAGGGAGGAATCTTAAAATGGCTCAATCAAGTGAGAAAAAACCTTTTTTGGCATATCATGGAAGAGGAAAGAAGTACAACTTTAAACATCAAAGTCATAATTTGTTGGAACCTGTGAGATCTAAGATTCTGGCAACCTTTCAGTTCACAGAGGTGATGAGGAACAGGAGTAGCTATCACCTTTTTCTGGAAGAATATCACCTGGGAACGCCTGTTCATCCAAGAACACCATCCTTGGAGTCAGAGGCCAAAGGTTCAAAGGCTGCCTTTACCATTTCTCCCTGAATCTGGACAACTTCTCTGAGACTCAATTTCCTCATTTGTCAGATGAGGAGGAGGGGCTCTTAGGTTCCTTACAGCCTGAGGTCTATGACCCCTTCTCACAGTGTCATCAAGAACCTGGAACATTCCCATGCAGATTTGATAGGAGACATATGGGACAATATTTCTCACGTTTTCTTGGTTATTGTTCCCCCCCCCAATAATACTGTGACTTTTCTATTCTTTGGTAGTTGTTAATTTTGGAAATGTCTCAAAATTTGTGATCCCCATGGATTTCTTCTGCATCTACTTGGCCACACCCAGTCATTGGATCCATAGATCATCTGAGCAATAGCCTTAGCAATTCCCTCACTCTGAATCCCAGCTTCCTTATCTAGCAGTGACTGTGGTCCCTCTAAACTCGAGATATATGATGCTCTAAACTCTTGGAAAAACAATATGAATGAATGAATGATGAAGCATTGGGAAGCCCATGTCCTGAGCATTCCCAACAGCCTGCAGCCTTCACCTGACTCCTGAAGAGAAACATTCATATTTCCTATATAATATCTACTCCTGTTCGATCAGAATATTAGCAAGACACCCAGAGAGAGAAGAGCTTCTGAAGGCTGAGATTTCAGGGAATGTGATTTCCGAATGTGGGAAACTAAACAGGAAGAAAGAGGAGAAATGATTTGGACTCTTTGAAAGCCAGGCTGGAGAGCTCCTCTGAGGAACAATTGCAGTACTAGAGCGACATCACTATCCAGTAGTCCATCTCAGCAACCAGTCTGCTAAGAAGAAAGGGCCATTTTTCCTGAGGGAAGGAATCACTTTCAGATTTCATCTCTCACAAGGGAAGAGACCTGGTTCTATGAGCCGATGAGTCAGCTCTCAGATACCCTTTAGGGGGACAGAGACACCTGGCCCCAAACACTGTCTCTCCTCTCAGCTAATGAAATGATCTGTCTGACCATTCTCCTTCCTCCTGTGGCAGCAAGTTACCATGTTCTGCCTGTGAAAGGGGATGTCAGCCTAACTAAGGAAAAACATTTCCCTTTGCTGGGAAAAAGCAGGGCTTCTGGAGTTTTCAGAAGCTCCTATATTGGGCTCAATGTAAGCAGATTTGTGTTTAATGAATGGGTCACCCCTCTATTCCAGTCAAAGTGATCTATTTAGGGTTTCCTGAAGTTGGTTCTTCATCTCCCACTTCAGGGCCTTTGCATACTCTGCAGCTGGAATCTACTCTCACCTCATTTAGCCTATTAGAATCCCTCACTTTCTTCTTACATGCCATCTAGCTAGTCTTTAGCCAGCACTTGGGGAGCTCTTTTGCAAAACCTCAGATAATCTCTCACTCTCACAACAACCCTGAGAGGTAGATGCTCCCTGTTTTGCAGATGAGAAAACTGACTCTGAAAGCTGCCTAGGGCCGTAGGACTAGTAAGTGTCTGAGTCAGAATAAGAACTCAGACTTTCCTGATTCTACATCCACTGCTCCAGCCACTGGACCACCTCACTGCAACATGAGATACAAATTGTGTGACTGAGCAGATTACTTAACCTCCTTGGGCCTCAGTTTCCTCATATGTAAAATAAGGATAAAGTATCCTCTTTCCCATACAGGATCTCCTGATCCTATGAATCTATCCAATTTTTGAGTGACTGATTCTCACTTGGTACTTTCTGGCCCTCACTCAGTGAATGGCCATGTTCAGAGCACAAATGGGTCTCAGTATCACCTTCTTCCTTGAAAAGGTGAGAATTAAAAGCCTCCACTCCCCAAGTCATAGGGAAGCCAGAAGGAATATTACCTCATAACCTTTAAAGCAATAAAGACAAAGAGTTCATTTTAAAGATGACCTTTTCTCCTTAATCTTTTATTTTTGTTTTTACGTCACTTTCATTTTTCAACCCATCCCTCTCTTTTCCTCTCAGAGACTTATAACAAAAAATTAAATGAAAAGTAGAAACATCGGTTCAGCAAAACCAACTGACACAGAAGTAGTCTCTGACATTATCTGCAGAATTCTATACTGCCATCATTCCTCTCCTGGGAAAAGAATGGAGGGGGTTACATTTTCTCAGGTCTCCTTTGGAGCCAATTATAATTACACAGTATTTGATATCATGTCTTTCATTCACGTGTAATCACTGGATATGTTTTTTTAAATTCTCATGTCATTCTATATCAGTTCATGTAAATCTTCACATTTTTCTCTGAATTCTTGATATTTAAAAAAATGATAAAATAGTAATTTCCCTTTACGTTCAAGAACCACAACTAATATAGCCTTTCCTCAAACAAGGGGTATCTACTTCATTCCAATTCTTTGCTACCGCAAGCACTGCTATGAATACTCTGGCACCTTCTGTCTTTGGCCCCTTGAGATGATGGGACCAGCAATGTGATGCTGGTTGAAAGGTAAAGGCATATTAACCACATTTAAAAAAAAAAGCATAATTACAAACTGCTTTCCAAAATGGTTGGACCATCCATGAGTCTACCAGAAGCAATGGACCTGTCTTTTGTAGTGGTACTTACAATATTTTTTTTCTAAGATGGCTTTATTAATAAAAGTCCAACATTGCCAACTTTTATTCCACTTTGGGCTCTGTATGACTCAGATCTTTTTCAAGCATGTTTCTGTATTCACTAGCCAGTTTTCATTTTCAGTGCTGGACATAATAAGGCAGTTGGAAGTAATACTTTCTCTTTGGTACATTGTTATTAGAAATATCTAGATATATATAGTATCTTTAAATTTCTTTTAAATAATATTTATTTCAACTTGGACAGTCCATCTTCACCCTTAGAAGAAATCATTGACATTTCATCGAGGCAGATACAGGCTAAGCACCATCACTACACTGACTAATCAATGTAGGGACTTTCCCCTCAGTTAAGAAGCTTCTATATACCACTGACCAGATGTGTTGCTTCTCTTAGCCTCTTCCCGCAGAAATAAATATGGCTTCAATTTTGGTCTCCACAAACCAGGTGTCATTGGCATTGGCCAAGGCTTATGGGGGTCTCCTTCCTTGAACATACTCATGTGAGAGCTGAGGATTGGCCAGAGAAATAATCAGTTTTATGAATCCATCTGAGCCTGATTCTTCTTTAATTATAGGATCATAGATCTTTAGTTAGAAAAGGACCTAGAAACAGGTAAATTCCTTTCATTTTACTGAGAAGGAAACTGAGGCTAAAAATATTAATTTGCCATACATTGGTAGAATTTGAACTTGGACCCTCTGATTCTCGGGTCACTGTTCTTTCCCGTTTATCCCAGGCTGTATTCTGCTTTGTGATTCGGTTATGGTAAAAACTGTTGTCCCTTAATGTGGATATGGACTTGGGCTGATGGCTAAGTCCTGGATTGGCTTTTGGTTTTTACAAGATGGGAACTTTATCAACTGTGGGGAGAGAGAATGTGATGGCATCTGGATTCTGACTTGTAATATCAGGCAAGAGGGGCTCAAACAATTGAACTGGAGTCTGCAATGGATTGAAGCTAAATTTAAACAAATCCCCTGTATTCAACTGAGTCTAATAAATAGCTGTGTCACCAAACAAATGTGCCAGTTCAATGGCGATGCAATTAGTTTCATTTTTTTAAAATGATGAATGAGCATAAGAAATAGAAAAATGTACAAATTGAATAACTCCAGGAACCCTGAGCAAAGCTATCAATCAGGAAGGACTAGAGCATTATCGTTGGAAAAGAACCTTGACTCATATCATTTCAGGTCAATAGAAAAATTGGAGATGATCTAATCATCTTCATATTTAGGGGGTGATGGGAATTCTTTGCCTGCAGCAGACAATAAATGTCAACTGAAATGAATTGAATTACAGAACTCTGGACTTCCATTTTGATAGTACCTGAGAAGTCAACAAATCCAATTTCTTCATATCCCCATGAGAAAACCTGGCCCTGAAGTGAAGTGACTTAGCTCAGGTCATGTGGAGAGCCCAAAGCCCTCTGCCTCCCTGTGCCTAGCACACTATAGGTCCTTTATGTATATTTACTGAAGAAAGGGAAAATTTGAAACCTGTTCCTCTGACTGTAAGTCTGTCACTGAAAACAATCTTCAGATGTGGGGTGGGCACGGAGCAGTGGGCTTGGAGACAGAACTCAGAAGCCAGGATCCTGACTCTAGGACATGGAGACTATGCCCCAGCCAGCCTAGATCGCTGGAGTCCAGGACACTGAGAACACATCCAGTCAGCCATCAGTAGTGCCCAGAATACTGGGTCTGGACTCCAAGGATGAAGGCTCAGATCCTGGCTCCCACCTGGGTGACCTTCAGCAAATCAACTTCTCTAGGTCTCAGTTTCCGTATCCCTAAGGCTTCCCTAGCCCATATCTATGATCTCCGGAACCAGTGATTCTGCCATCAGGGAAATCCTAGTCTAGCAGTGGCAGCTGTAGTGACAGCACAGCAAGGGAAGGCTCACATGATTTTCTTCTACTAAGAAAAATGAGTGACATGAGAAGTTTTGCTGACTAGCAGCCAGTTTAATGAAAAAACCCCAAGGCAGTGGGGATTGGCAGGGAAAGAAAAATGAACAAATAAACCTTCATATAAACACTTTGCAGCATCAGTCAGCCTACTGACCTTCCAATGGCTCCTGAATGGGACTCTTCCTTTTTTTTTTTTTTTTTTTTCATTTCCACAGTTGCCAGTAAAGTTCAGGCTTTCATTGTCTTGCATCCCCAGAATGAAAATTCAGCCTCCTGACTCATCCCTTTGCCCCCGACACATGGGCTAGGACATCCAAGTCCACCTCTTTCACTTCTCTTTTGCTCTGTCTCTCTAGTTGGAGCTTTAAGAGGCCTGGAAAGGCCAGCTTGTCTAATCCCCTGATTTTATGCATGAGGATGTGATGCTGATGGGCAACAAGGATTAAGTAACATGATGGAAGTCCTAGGGAGAGCAAATGAGAATCAGAATCTCCCCATATAGCCCTGACTCCAAAGCTGGAACTCTTCCCATTCTGTAACACAGGTCCTTGAAATCTAGAAAGAGAGAATGTTCTTGTGTCCTGATGTCAGCATTCTAACTGGCTTTCCTGATTTGCAAATTATGTCATTTCCTTAAACTATAATCCACTAACTTGAAAGTCTGATAATTTAGACAAAGGTTGGTTTAAAACCTGAGCTTTCCTATAAATCCCAAAAGTTGAACACACAATTCAGATGGCAAAGGAAATGCAAAGGGTCCAAGTATCTCTAATCAAATGACAGGATAGCTACATATTATTCTTTTCTATCCATCAAAACAAATCTGCAAAGGATTCTGGGAGGATGCTTTGTTAGCCATATTCCAGGCACAATATAGACATCAAAGTAAGAAAACTTTCTTTCAAAAATAAACACATGAGTTTGACTGGATCCTCAGTGGCCTTCTCCTGCCCCACCCCTAGCCTTGTTGTCAAGGTCAGCTGTGACCACAGGAAAGCCAAGGAGGAACAAGTGTCCCAGCAGGAGCCAGCATTTCTCCCCTGGAAATACTCCTCCAGGCTCACAGAAGCAGGATTATTTTTTGCTCCTAATCATTACCTTAGATGGGGATTATGATTTTGGCAAGAAGCATAGTTCATTAGCCAAGGCACCTGAAGCAATCTCCTATAGTCCAAGCGGCTGCAGCAAAGTTTTTCTGAATATGCAAAAGCCTTGTTACACATTCTAAAAAAAGCAGCCACCCCGAGGCCCCTTGCCGACTTTGTGTCTTAATGATGTTGTTTCAGCAGCACTGGGGACCCAACCCATTGCCAGGGATGTCACCCCTGGTGGGTCAGGAGAACCCAGCTGGCCATGGCTTATCATGGCAGTAAGGAGACAGACCCAGACAGACAAAGACCTGGAGAGAATTCTTGTCCACACTTTATCTTGCCGGTACTCTCTTTTGCCCATTGGTTATTGGCTCAAGTTTTCTGAAGGTGGCTGGGGAAAAGTGACATTATGACAGGAAAAGCTTGGCCCTTCTTCCAGTTGTCCATTGAAGAAGCCAAGGCCCTCTCCCAACATCAGTCAGCCAATACACTAACATCTATTAAATATCTTCTACTTTGGACACTGTGTTAAAGACAGCCCATCTAAAGCTATCTGTCGACCATCCCATTGTCTAGGAATAGGGAATCTTTACCTGTCTCTTAGCCTCTCCTAAATTCACCATTTGTTGGCAAAAAAAAAAAAGAGTAAAACCTGAAAGGCAAAGACACTTTCCAAACATTTCAGATACAGGAAATCAAAGTAACTGCCAATCTAATGGTCTGCAACCAAAATCCCCTTCAAAGTCAGCACCCACTAGGCTACAGACTGAGAACTTGTCTTTTCCCTAAATGTGCACCATTCATTGATAGAGCTTGAAAAGAAATCAAGGAGAGCAGGTAGAATCATTGGATGTGAAAGAGCTTTATCCCTTAGAGACCACTGGGACCTGACTTCTTTCCAGAAGAAAAAGCCAAGATCCCAAGAGCGACAGGCAGTGGGGACTCTGCTCCACAACTGTGCATTTATTTCATCTGTTTCCTAGGATCACAGGAGTCCAGGGCCCTCAGAGATCATCAAATCTAGAACAGAGTCCTCATCTTACAATGAAAGAAACAGACCAGGGTGATGACAGAGGCTACACAATCAGGCAGTCAACAAGCAGTTAGTAACATCAGATAGAGGGTCCAAATCTGTACTGACTTAATAGTAAACTCATCCTCATCCTCTTTGGGAAAACATAAGCTCCTTGAAGGCAGAAGCAAATTTGTTTTGTTTTGTTTTGTTTTTACATCTCTATTGTCCAGCACAGGCCTGGTAGGTAAGAGACACAAAATGAAGTCCTGCAGATTTGTTGGCTCAGGTCTCCTAACTCCCAACCAGGGCCCTCCACATACCAGACAGAATTTCATTCATTCTTCACTACCCACTTGTCTCTTTTTTTTTTTTCTAAGACAATTCCTAGTATTGATGCCCCAGAGAGCATGCAGCAGGAGGTTGGTTGTATGGTTTTCAGCTCTTCAGACTTTTTCCCCCTTTCATCCTCCCACGTTCTCAGAAGATGAAATCCTTTGTAGCTGGGAGCTGAAAAATTCTCCCTTTATCCCTAGGCAGAGTATTCACTTCAAAATTATTTACCAGCTTTACTGCTGGTTAGAAGATGCAAAGGGTACCCATGTACACACATATGGTCATAAAGAATTTGGTTGGGTAAAACCTGGTGATGAGCACCCAGGACATATTGATCCTAGGATGTCCTTTTTGAAGAGTGGAAGGAGAAAAAGGCAGGTATTGCACTAATTATCATGTTCTTTCTACATCGGATTGAAGGAAATGGCATGGCAGAGAGATAAATGCTAAGAGCCTCAAAGTCAAATTTTACAGTTTTGCCTAGGGCATTATCAATGACAGTATACCAGTTTGAAGGGCATTTCTAGATAAAAGATTATAAAAATGAAATCCTACTTTCAGAAATGAATGTTGACACATTCTTACTCCTCCTATAAGCTCTTTGAAGGCAATAACTGTCTTTCTGCTTGTACTTGTATTTCCAAGGTTTAGCACAATGTATGGCACATGGTAAATGTTGAATAAATGCTTGTTAACAGATGAATTAAACCTGTCCAGACATGGAAGTCAGATAACACTATGGAGATAATACTGAGCCAGGAGTCAGGAAGACTCGTCTTCCCAAGTTCAAATCCAGCCTCAGATATTTACTACTGTTATCCTGGGCAAGTCACTTAACTCTGTTTCAGTTTCCTCAAATAGCCAATTGTTCCAGGATCTTTGCTAACAAAACCCCAGATGAGGTAAGAAAGAATCGAGAGATGACTGAAACGAAGAAGTAACAGCAGAAGTGAAATAAATTGCCTTTAAAAGGTGGTTTTCAGGAAGAAGCTCAAAAAGTATTGGGGGGGGGGGGGGGATATGGTAGAAATAGAGAGAATACTGGAGACAAAGGACCTGAGTTTAAATCCTACCTCTGCTACTTATGGAGCATGTGACCTTGAGCAAATGCTTATACTCTTGATACTCCATTTCTTCTTCCTCTTCTGGGCTTGCTCCTCCAAAGTGAATTTGAACTCTTGGTTTGGGGTCTCCAGAGGGGAGCTAACTAATCCTACTTTCAGAGTTCTAGAAATAACCCTGGAGGGCTGTGGCTTACAAGCCCTGCTGACATACTTCCCATTAACAACTGGCCTGTAGATTTTATTAGCTTTTAGCAGAAGCATTTGCTGAGATGGCACAGCACAACAGGTGATGCAAACATTCCAACTCAAAGCTGGAGACACATTTTCTCACAAACTTCCAGATTTGTAGGAGTGGGATCAAACCTAACAGTTCCATGATGGAGAGACATGTAAGGTATAACAGCAGAAAATAGTATAAATTAAAACTCCTGAGTATGACTTTAAGCACTTTTGTTAGTCTGTAGCTATGTTTTCCCCTGTGAAGATGTGGAAACTGAGACATAAAAAAAGAAGATCCCCTAGATCAGATAGAGAAAAAATTGGTGACAAGTGAGTGATACAACTTGCAGAGAAAAATCTCTGAGAAGATAGGACAAAGTAATAAAGATACATTTTTCATGGTCTCATTAAACCATTTTTGTTTGACTACATTGATGCTCCTAAGAAAGGGAAAAGTTTTCTAGCTTTACAACAGAGAGAGAGAGAGAGAGAGAGAGAGAGAGAGAGAGAGAGAGAGAGAGAGAGAGAGATCAAAGAGAATAATGTGAGCAAGCAGGCTTTAAAGTTCATCCCTAAATGAGAAAATCTGCCCTTAACCTGAAAAGACCAGAAGTGGGCTAACATTCTGGAAATGTGCCAACATCACTTTAAGGAAGCTAACTGTCTGCATGTTGACAAGACCTGATCAATCACTCATAAAATTGCACTCCCAAGAATGACTGGGAAAGAAAAGTGATATGGAAGAAAGGCACAGCAAATTGGATCTGTTCATTGAAGTAAGTAAAAATAGTGTGCTTTTCACAGCATCTCACCTGCTTCTTCATTATAAGCTGACAACACAATGCCTGTGATTGTCTGAAGTCTCCATTGGGTGTGAAGATGGACGCGGTAAGTAGAAGCATGAGAAGAGGTTTACTTTTTTCTTCTTCCTATGAGTAAGATCTAAGAGACCACCAGGAATTCTTGGGAAAATTCAAAGATGATCCACCCTCTGATCCTACCCCCCCCCATATCCTCCCTATAATATCCATGATCTCTAATCCTGAAGCAACAAGAATCTTCACTCTGGAGTTCTAGCACCATCACCAAAAACATTTCAGCATTTATGGGGAGCAGCACTATAGAAAGACAGCAACGGTTCCTTCTCTTCTGGGCTGGAAGCAAGAGATGAACAACTCAAGACTGTTAATGTTTGTTCCCTTAAGGAGAACATGGAATGGAATGGATGGAATGGTGGAAAAAATGATGAAAGGAAACATAAAAGGATAACAAGAACATTCAACTATAGAAAGAAATCTATAAGGTCACAGAAGAGAATTTCAAAAGTCAATATGAAAGAGTTAAAACCAGTTATTGGATTTCTTTTAAGGAGTGACACTGGAGAATCTGCATTTAATGAAAAAAATCTAAACTTCATATGCTAAAGGGGATAAAAGACAATCTTGAAAAAACATTAAATGCCTGCAAGAAGCAATAACTATCCCTGAGAACCCCTGAGGAATATGACTAGGATAAAAAGAGTCTCAAGACTAGAATAGAAACTCAAGCTGACTTTTTTGGTAAAGGGTTTTTCGAGATAATTCTCTAGAATCTTTCATCAACTAACATATAATAAACACCCTTTATGCCAGATACTCTATACACTGCGTAAGAATCTAGAAATACAGAATCATAAATCAGCAGCCCTTGCTCTCAAGAAGGATAATGGCACGAAATGGAGAATGAAGAATCCAGGATGATTGTGAGATTGTGAACTTGGATCACTGGGAGAGAGGCCATAATCTTGATAAAAATAGGAAAGTTTAGAAAAGGAATGGAGTAGGCAGAGGATGGGGTGGGAGGGGCTTGAGGTGAGGAATGAAGAGGGAAAGGGTTCTGTTTGTGAGATTTTGAGTCTGCGCTGCCTAAAGGATCTCAAATAGACATTTGGAGTTGGGAAATAAAGTTTAAAAGAAATGAGGGCTGGATGCATAAATTTGGGAACTGTTCACACAGGAAGGATCATAAAACCCAACTAGCTGGCTAAGAGAGCAAAGCTTTAAAGACCATTTGGTCATCATTACTGCTCAATGTGGCCATCATCACTATCATCATCAAAGGATTTTCATTTTAAGATCTATCCATGCTAATCCCTCGTTTGGCAGAGCCCAGAAAGAAATCCAACATATTTGGGGCTGGATATTTTGTCCTTATCAATATGCTGTCATATATGTTTCTCTGGTTTGTGTGCTGTTTCTGGATCCCCAATACAATCACAAACTTCCTGAAGGCAGGGTCCAAGTCCAGTTTCGATATCTCTCCCATAGTACTCTTGGCACAGCATTCATCAAGAGAGATTGCCAACCTTCCCTGCTCCATTTTTTCTGCAGGGACAATAGAATACCCAAACTCAGAAGAAAAGCAAAGTTCTCCCTGAAGATATGTAGTTTTCCTGAAAACAGTCACTCTCTCAATGCAGTCCCCCAAACAGGACTAAACTGGTCATGACCCTAGGTTAGCTACAAGCCCATGGCCAATAGACATGACCTCACAATGTCACCATCTCATCCCCATTTCAAAAGCCTCGTGTCTGTTTGCTTTCAAAGGGGCTGGCAGATGCTGTCTCACAGTCTCCATCACATTATTCCTGCTTCTAGTCTGATAGTTTATAAATTATGCTAATGACCAGTGGATCTCACAAATAGCATCAATAATGAAACATAGGACTTTTGCTAAAATATTCATTAAAGGTTTAATTAAATTGGAAAAGAAGACATGCTGATTTCTACTTAGGAAAAAACTTCCTGACTCCTAGATGAGGCTCAGAGGGCATTTGCCATGGTGCTGAGATTTCCATGAGGCTGCAGTCAGAGTGGGATGAACCAAGGAGGAGGGAGACAAAAACAGCTTCAGAAAGAGAAGGGGCTCCCCCAGCTCCCTCAGGCTCTGGCTCTCGCTGCTTCCTGATATCTTCCCACATTAATAAAAGCTGAAGCCGGTAGCAGGTGCCCTCGACCCCAAACGTGCCAAGGGGTTACGGGATTGCCCAGGGTCACAAAGCTAGTGAGCATTGGAAACAGCATCCCAAACTCAGATCTTCTGCTTCTAAGCCCAGCTGCAGGAGCCTCCTGGGGAAAAGACAGGATTCTGGAACCAGAGGACCTGAGTTCAAATTTTGACTCTGCCAGTGAGCACCAGTAGGGAGTCTTAAGGTCTTCACCCTCACTTGCCTCATCCAAATATATCAAATGAAGGGGCTGCAAACAGACCACCATTCGTTTACGTCCCTCCAGCTCCAAAAGCCTCCCTCTGGCACGTGGGTCCAGTAGCTTCCCTTCCCAGATTCTCTGGTCTAGGGCATCAAGGCTCATCACATTCAGAAGCAGAGGAGAGGCAGCCCTTTGCAGGCCTGGGACGTGGAGGGGTGCAGAGTCCTGGGCTCTGCAGGAATAGAGTTCCTCTCTGTAAGACCTACTTCTAGTCACGAGGATGGGAGAGGGCTTGGAGCTTCCTGGAGATCCCTCAGACAGCAGGGCAGTCAGGGAGCCCCCTAACTCCTCCCCCTAACTCTTAAGCTAAGGTGCCCAAGGCCTGTGGCCAGCAATGCCATCTTTGTTTATTCCATGATTATGGTACTTTTCCTGCCGCCTTTTTAAAAATAAATGTTTTATGCTGTTTATTTTTATATCAACTGCATTTGATTACATTCTTCATTCCTCCACTCCATGTCCTATAACAAAGAAGAAAGTTGAACAAAATAAACCAACACATCAGCCGACCGCGCCATCACAAGGACCAGGTCCTCCGCCCTTCGCCCCGCAGAGAGGGAGCGACATGGGCCTAGCACTTCCTTGAGTTCATGCCTTTAAAAGAAACTTCTTGTATATACTTGAAAAAAATTAAAGATAAATGTTTACATTTGAGGAATTTATGATAATTTGTGCCACTTAAGGAGATAATGACGTATTCCCTGAGATTGCAGCAATTTGTTGGAAAATCCCATCTGAAGAGAGCTGCCTTGGAACCAAGAAGTCCTGGGTTCAAGTGCTGCTTTTGATGCCAGGGCTGTGTGGCCAGCTCGGTGCACTAAACAGCTCTCTAGGACTCAGCTCCAGAACAGAGGCTGACCACCAGATCATGGAAATCGGAAATCCAATCCCGTCTTCTTAGATCCAGATGTTGTGTGGTAGTGGATAGAGAGCAGGCCGAGAGGCAGGAAGACCCAGATCCAAGTCCTCCCCTTTTCTTGGGGCCCAGGGCAGGCTTCTTCACTTCTTAACCCCTTCTCTGTAGGCAATCTTCCCCAAACCCGGAGTTTAAAAAGAAAGGGACAACCTGCAGGGCAGAATCAGCCCCTCCTGTAGATGCTCCATGACAAAGGATGATTGGTGGAGAAAAGTGACAGAAAGAATATAGCCAAGGTCATGCAGTGAATAACTAGGGAAATCTGGACTAGAATCCAGGACTCCCCATTTCATCTATTGCAATCTTCACCCTCAGAATTGAATTCAACAGAAGCCTAAAGATATGACCAATACTATTTAGGTTGTATTTCAGTTAGATAATGTTTAGATAATTTATCATGGGTAACATTAATAACTCCAAGAACTTATTCATCTTTATTTAAAAATACAAATCCTTCTGCAAATTTATTCCTAAAGTTCTCCTACCCAACTATTCTTTTTCAAAAATTCTTCTGAAAAACCAGTTTTCCCCCTGAAAATTCTTTTTTTTAAAGACTTCTGCATTTTCAAATGTCATGAAAGCATGGAACTTTTGAGTTGGAAAGTAATTCCAAAAGCACCTAGCCCAACCCCTTCCTAGTCCAGAATCCCTTCAATTTTATCATGAGGTTCTCCAGTCTCTCCTGTGATGCTTCCGAAAAGAGGGGAGCTCAGGACAGTATCAGCTGTTCCTTTGCTTTGTTCTCTGGGGCCATATACAGTAAATGGAAGCCCTCATCTATGACTCCCCTCTAAGTAGCATGCTCTTCTGGGCTCATGGGCTATGTTGCTTCCATTTTAAATAAATATCCAAGTTCTTTCATTATTCTTGGTTTGCCTAAGAAATCTGGCAGGAACACATCCAGTGGGTTTGGGGGACACATTTCTGTGTACACCAGAGCTAACAGTTTCTTGCAGAGTAGATACCTAATATTTATTGAGCTGAACTAAATTCCAAGATGAACAAAGGCAACCCATCGGCCTCAAAACCATCACTAGTGGGGGGCAGCTAGGGAGCGCAGCCCTGAAGTCAGGAGGACCTGAGTTCAAATTAGACCTCAGACACTTAACACTTCCCAGTGTGTGGCCCTGGGCAAGTCACTTAACCCCAACTGCCTCAGAAAAAAAAATAACCATCATTAGTGGGGGTTCCTTAACTTTTAGCAAGAATTCAAGTATAGAATTCCCCAGGGAGTCTGTAAGTAGCTTTCAGGGGGGGCTAGTCACAGAGGTGGGAAAAATGACATTTTATCTTGAGAATACTATCTGAAATTTAGCATCTTCAACTATGAGTAGAACTACTAAGCATTATTCTGTTCAGGGGCTCACTGTGTTTCCCTGATCCCCAAAAGGGTCTGGGCACCAACAGGTGAAGAACCCAGAGATAACCTAAAAAACAGGAGAACAGCAAAGGCCTCCTTGCTCTTCCTCCTGCCATTTTCCAGCCACGGAACCCTGGCTACAAGTGGGAAGGAGCCCCAGAGACCAACCTGCCTCACTGTACCCATTAAGAAGTGCAGACCCTTTTCCTGGGCTACACGGAGAGAAGGGCACCACCTGCTCACTCCCAGGCAGGGCTCTCTCTCCATCGCAGCTTTTTCTGGCCATCCAGAATCATTCAGCCTCCTGTCTAGAAACAGCTTTTCCCTTGAAAGACAAAATGTCCTCCTGTTGTCTCCTGTCTCTCTGATTTAATCAGGCGCCCAACTACAACAACATGACACGGGCAGCGGAAGCACAAAGCTGGCTTTTTAAAAGCAGGATAAAAGCAGGTCAGCGCAAAGATTCCAATCTGCTCTAGACCCGCCGATCTGCGGGACATCGGCTCTCGGTCCTTTTACGTCACCAAGGCCCTCCCGGCATCAGCAGGGGAGCGGGCTGGCCGCAGCTGTGCAGCCAGGAGAGGGCCAGGCGCACGTCTCTGCCCCGCGTTGCTGGAAACAGGCTTGCCACAGCAGCATCTCCCCAGATGCCCAGCGGTGGCCCCCCGAAAGATAGCAGCCCCCACCTCAGAAGCACACCAGACACTGGGCAGGACTCCTGAGCAACAACTGGGCTTGGGAGAAGGCAAGCAGGCAGGAAGTAGCGTCTCCCAAGACTTGTCAGTACAGTGTTTCTTTCCCTCATTTCCATTAATTAAGCTTAATTTATGGAGCAAGCTTTTCAGCAGAAGTGCAGGTGTACACAGACAGAAGCGAGCAAAAACGGCAATGACCTACATTAAACGTGAATTAAGCAGCTTAATTGACACATTTCTTTTCCCCCCCCCAAAGGTATGAATCAAGTCTGCGTTTAATGCAGTGAGACCTCTCCCACAGCTCTGCTTCTGACTGAATCCCTTGTTCTGTGACAGTGTCACCAAGTCCTGGGCCTTCAGAACCCGGGACAAGGAGAAATGCAAGGAGAGAAGGAGAAATGCAGGGAGAGAAGGAGAGGGAAAGGAAAGGAAGAAGGAAGGGAGGGAAAGAAGGGAAAGAGGGAAGAAAGGAGGAAGGCAAGGAAAGGGGGAAGGGAAGGCAAGAAAGGAGAAAGAAAAGAAGGAGAAAAGGAAGAAGGGAAGGAGGGAGAAAGGGGCAGAGGAAGAGAGGGAAGAGAAGGCAAGAAAGAAGGAGAAAGGGAAAGAGGGAGGGAAGGAAGAAGGAAAGGAGGGAGAAAGAGGTGGAAGAAGAGAGGGAAGGGAAGGCAAGAAAGAAGGAAAAAGGGAAAGAGGGAGGGAAGGAAGTAAAGAAAAAGGCACAGTGCCTTGGAAATGGGAGCCTAAGAGCTGGAGAACCCCACTGGCCCTGGCTCTGAATGAATCAATGAAATCCCACTATGTCCCAGATTGAAGTAAAAATTAAAGTGAGACAGTTCTGCCCTCAAGAAACTGATGTTCTATTGAGAGAGGGGTGAATCCAATAGCAACACTTTGGACGTACCAAGCTCTATGCCAAGAGCCAGGAAATCAAACCAACCAGCTGGTCTTCATGACATACCTACTGTGTGCCAGGTACCGGGAATCGGGACCTGGCTGGGGAGGCTGGGAGGTGGGAGAAATGTTTCATCCACAAGTATTTCTTTACTGCTTCCGGGCTGCTGGGCCCTGAGCTAGGCCTTGGGGACCCAGTACAAACAAGGAAACCTCCCTCCTCACAATGGGTGGGAGTTTTCAGGAGGTGACACTGAGGAGAACCTGGACAGTGATGGGGGAACAGCAGGGAGAGAAGGGGGCCTGGCCACCCCAGGAAAGGAGAAGGACGTGGCAGAGGCCCAAGGTTACGGTGAAGAGGAGGCTGCCTCCATTAGAGACACAGGGCTGGGGAGGGGGGGGGGTGTTAGGTTGTAAATGTCCTTGAAAGCCAGCCAGAGGTTGATCTGTCCCGAGCAACAGGAAAGAGGGTTTAAGGAAGATTAGTCTAGGGCAGAATGCAGGATCACCGGGGGACTGAGAGCCTGGAGGCAGCTCCCAGGCTCCTGTGGCCCTCCAGGTGGGAGGCCGAGGGCCCGCGGCAGCAGGTGGGCTTGGGGCAGCAAAGCTGGGGAGAGGCAGGGATTGCTGGTTGCAATGGAAGCTGCGAGGGGACATCAGACCTTCCTTTGTGATCAAGCTTGGAAACTCTCCCCACAAAATCTGGCTGAGTTTCAGGTCACAGAATCTGAGAGCAGCCCAGGGACCTCCAAGGCCTCGTCCCCCACCCCAACAAAGACTCTCGCAGCGTGCCCCTGACCTGTGTCTTGTGCGGATAGTGTTTCAAGCCCTCAGGCAAGGGGGAGCCCCCCCCAAAGTCCCCTCCCCTTTGGATCGCTCCCACTGAGAAAAGGCTTTTCTCTCCAGCCAGCAGCAATGTGCTCCCGGAGACTCCCAAACCCCATCTCTGTGGCTGAGAACACACCGAGCTTTCTTCCATGCGACCTGTGACTCATCCTGCGGGCAGCTAGCTGGGGGGCAGGCAGACGGAGGGCCAGGCCCAGACCTGGACACCGAGGTGACCAAAGGCACTGAAGAGCCAGGGAGCAGAGCACCAGCCCCTCCCTGCCTCGGTTTCTTCTTCTGCCCCTTCGCTTTTCATGCTTCCCATACAAATCTGTATCAATTTTCCAGGACGTTTTCCTTATACCCATGTCAGAACATGACTCCCTACCAGATTCCCAACCACTGTCCATCTGTGTTCCATTCCTGGCAAAATGAGCAATGTGACATTTGACCTGCCGTCTTTGTACCTCTGCCCAGGTCCTCCCATCTGCAACAGCATCCCCACTCTCAGCCATCTCCCAGCTCGGGGGAGGGGGTCACCTCCTCCAAGAAGCTTCTCTGGATTGTCCCTTCCTCTATCTCCATTTGTCAGTTCTTTCTCCCTCTTGCATATATTTTCTATTGACATATACCCAAGTGCACTTCCCCAATAGAAAGTAAGCTCCTTGAGGGCAGGACTGCTTTGTTTCAGTGCCCAGCACATATTAGCTATTTTAGAAACGTTGGTTGAATTAAACTGATGCTCAAGGAACCAACATGAGAGAACTTCCTGGGCAGGGAGAGAATGGGAAGTCTGAGAGAAGCATTTTCATTGGATAGTTAAAAAGTAAAGGTAAAATTTTGGTTTCCAAGGCTAAGTAAAAACCTATCAGTGTTGAGATCATAAAGACTTAACCCAAAGCACATAAAATGCAGACCATAATAAGCAACAACAAATATAAATCTCAAATATAAGTCAATAATTAAAGCACTGAAAGAGTAAATGTCTCTTTGTACTCAGTGTAACAGAGTGAAAATGATAGATAAAATCACTTCAAAATATGGTTCTATCCCATATTTGTCCCAGAATAACAAGAAAATCAGGAAAACAGAAAGGAGTGTCTGAACCCACAGCATGGAGGCCTTCAGATGAGTCAGGGAATAGCCAGCTAGCTCCCTGACACCCTAAAAGAGTCCCAAGGCTTTATGGCTTGGCGGAGACCTCCACATACATATAGTAAGGACACTCACCTATGAGAACAGCCACCTTCGGATGTTTGAATGGAGAGGTCGGCCTCCGTGGCCGCTGAGGGTCCTCCTCTCCGCCTCTCAAGCCTGTGGCTCTATATTTTACTGACCTTGTTCTGTAAGCCCTGTCCATTCCCCCCCCCTTCCCCACTTCACTTCATCCTGCTTTGACTTTGGGTCTATTCATTCAAAAACCACATTCCAGACCCGTAACTTATGCTTTTCTTTGTTTGACCTTTGGATCAGTTGCTTTCAAATCCTTGGAATAAAATACTTTGGTCCCTCCTGTCATTTGTTCCCCTTCTTCCCGATACAACACAGATAATTTTGCTATGTGCATCATTCCATTTCATCCTCACAAGAGGGGCAAACAGTAATGTATTACTATTTACATTTTAACAATGAGGAAACTGGGTATAGAAAGATTAAGGAATATTCCTGAGGTCACACAGCTAGGCAATGGCAGCACTGCAATCTGAACCCAGTACTCCAAAGCAGATGCTCTTTCCACCAAGCCCTTGGCTGCATTGCCACAGGACAAACATCACAGAGGGGTTGGAAGGAGATCCTTTGTCGGGTTGGAGCTGTGCAGGAGAGGAACCAAAGACCCTTCTAGATCTGAGAGATGGGGGTGTGGAATATAGCTGCCCAAGGGATTCTTTCCATAAAGAATAGAAAACCAAAAAACTATCCCTGAGAAGAACCACCATGAGAATAATGCAAGTTTGTTTCGGGGAAGGGGAGGCTTGGGGTTTAATGCCTTAGAAGCCAGGGGGGAAAAGGGTGAGAGGGCAGCCAAAAACTGATGGGATTTTACTTCCCCATTCAGATGATCTCATCAATTGAGGTTTGTCCCTTGCGATTGCTTCACTCTGCCATCTTCCCAGAACTGAAGAGGAAAACCCACCCATCCATTTATCTATGTGTATCTATTTATTGTCCATGCATTCCCCAAGAAGCTCCTACCAGGGGTTTACCCAACATGTACTTACTTTCTCCTTGATTGCTAGATATTACCTAGATATGAAGGAAGGAGTCTCTCATGCCTGGAGTCTTCCACCAGAGACCGGAAGCCTGTTTGTTTGGGATGCTTTCAAGGTCATCCATTCTTGGATACAGTGGCCAGGGGCCTTTCCAGTTCTGAGATCCATAATTCTAAGATCATAGATATAGAACTGAGGGGTGAGGGAAACCCCAGAGGCCCTCTAATCCAACTCCCTCATAGCACTGATGAGGAAACTGAGGCTCAGAGAGGGAAAATGACCTTCCTGAGGTCACACAAGTACTGAATGTCAGAAGCTTTATTTGAATTCAGCTCCTCAGGAGAGTCGATGTTCTTTCTCCTGCACAGATTGCCTTGAAATTTAATTAAATTTAAATCTGAACTTCAATCTGTGATTTTATTTTTAAAATTATTTTGTCTAACTTCGCAGGTCTAAAACTACTATTAAAAAATGAGAAAAAAATGTCCTGCCTATTTTACTTTCACTGAATTCTTCTGCCTAGTATCTCTATTTGTTGTTTCCCATTAGGATATCAAGGAATTTTTTTAAATTGTATTTCAGAGACTTTTCTTCTATATGAAGTTCTTTAGAAATCCATTTGGAGCTACAGCAATAACATGAAAATCTTAATCTAATGACAACAGAGCAAGATGGACTTCAAAGGAAACAAGGATCTGTTCAGCTGAAAAAGCTGTGGAGACCTTATGGGTCATGCACACGATGCAGATCAGAAACGATGAAAAAGAACCACGAAAATGAAAGCTTCTCCAAAAAGATGGTGAACAAACTGAAGAAATCCAACACACTGTAAAAATGCTCTGTACTAAGAGAAGCAAATTAAACATATAAAGACCGACCAACTCAAGCAGGGTGAGCAATCACATTAATTATAACACACGAAATATCAAAAGATCAAGTTAAATGGATAGTAGAATTATTCAGAAAATTAAATGGAGAAATGAAATTAGCCAAAAAAAAATCAGATGGATAGAACAACAAATGGCAGAAGGGACATGGGGGCAGGGGAGGCTCATCAAATAATAAATAACTGGAAAAAATAGGTAATAGTGCAGATCAAAGATGGCTTTAGAGGACAGATCAAGAAGAAAAAAACCTTGAGATATGATTTAATTCCCCACACTTTTATTAAGTTTATAGCACGTTTGAGAAAGAGAGGGAACACCAACAAAGGTAAATCAAAGGGAAAGAGATAAAAGCTGAAGGAGGGAGATGGTGCCAGAGATGTGACTGAAGAGATTAGGATTTTGAGGAGCAGGGATAAACAAAGCAACCCCTTCTGGGAAGGAGGATCATCTGTGCAAACGCCCAGAGGCAGAAGGATGGACTATCAAGTGTGGGAAACAGCTAATAGTCCAGCGAAGAGTGCATGAACAGGAAATAATGTGAGCAATGGTTCCAGTAGTATCTCTAATATAATTGGGAAATTGTGGGGTTTCAACCAGAAAGGGGAAGGTTCCCATGGAAATACGAAATTTCCTTCTGGATAGAATCTGACAGACAGCCCTGGAACAAATAATTATAATAATTTTTCATCATCTGTTCAGCTATTTATAAGGTTAATTTATAAGAGTGACTGTTTTTTAACCAGTTATGGATTCTCTCCCCTCTCCCCACCCTCCATTTTCTATAAATGTATTTCAGGAGGCTCTTCTACTGATTTCTGTTGATCTAAAGTTAAAGAGTGACTTCTCTCACCCAGATACAAATATTATGAAATGTAAAATGAAGAGGGCGGGACTTGATGATCTCTAAGGTCCCACCCACTTGAAATTGTACAGTTTGATCATTTCATGTGTATCTGCTACCCATCAGCTGCTGTGCACCCCCTGGCTATTAAAGTCTGAGCGTCACATGGGACTGGGGCTCATCCCAACAAAAGCCGTCACGGTGGACTGATAGAGCATTATTTCATTTAGACAGCCATCAGCCTTTCAAGTCGGGTCGATCCGTCACTGAAAAAGTATATATTAAGCATGTAGATTCAGTATATGTATGTAACTCATTGGGGATACAAAGGCAAATGTGAACAAATCCCTGCCCTCAAGGGGCTTACATTTTGTGAGGGAAGCGAATATATAAATAAGTAAACCAAGAAATATTTATTAAGCATCGATTCCCTGTGCTAACATACAAGATCAGTTACATGATGGAAGGCGCTCGCTGCTAGGGGAGCCAAGAAAGGCCTCCCAGAGTGAGGCGCTTGAGCTGAGACATGAAGAAAAAAGAGACTGCAAAGGGAAGAAGGGAGGAGACAACGCGTGGCTGACCGGCCCCAAAGAAAGGCTACAGGCCAACTATACGAAGAAGGCCGAGTGGGTGGGAGCGGAGAGGGGACCCAGGCTTAAAAAGCAGAGAGTGAAGAGATTTAGGAGCAAGAGAGGGTCAGAAAAGTCAAGTCAGCAAAAGTGGCAAAGTGTAATACCAATTTGCTTTCTAGCTGCCTTAACCAGTAAAATCTACTACAACAGAATGAATTAGTTGGCAACCAGCAATATTGCCAGCTCGGATGGTGGCTGGGCAGTACAGTGGACAGAGGGCTGGGCCTGGAGTGAGGAAGACCTGAGTTCAAATTTGACCTCAGACACTTGTAACTATATGATCCTGGGCAAGTCACTTAATTCTGTTTGCCTCAGTTTCCTCATTTGTAAAATGAGCTGGAAAAGGAAATGACAGAGCAGCCCAGTAAATATGTTAAGAAAACCCCAAATGGAGTTGTGAAGAGTTGGACATGATTGAAACAAATGAACAACAAAACGACTGCCACGATGTCGTGTCACTGGCTCACTGGGAACTGAAGACCTGAGGTGGACACGCTGGAGACATAATCAATGGAATAACTCCCCTGGCATTGGGGACCCAAAGGCAAATCGGCTCCCAGATTACCCATCACTCTTCCTGAGTTGGGGGAGACACATAGATGTATTTGGGGGTGCAGGGGGAAAAGGCAGAATCAAGAAGGGCTTTGTGTAGAAAATGGCACATCAGCAATGCCTTGAAGGACCTGAGGGTTCTAAGAGGTAGACATGAGGAGGAAGTATACCAGGGATCAGGGACAGCCAGGACAAACGCATGGAGATGGGAAATGGACTAGATGGGAATTGCCAGGAAGTAACCAGCCATTTTGGCTGGTTTGGAAGAAAGAGAAAAAAATAAATATTTATGGAGCACCTACTATGTGCTGGGCACTGTGCTAAGTACTTCACAAATACTATCTCACAATAATCCTGGGAAGTAGGTGCCATTATCCCCATTTTTATAGGTGAAGAAACTGAGGCAGACCAAGATGAAGTTACTAGTTAATAACTCTCTAAGGCCAAACTTAAACTCAGATCTTCCGACTCCATGCCCAGTGCTCAACCCACCACACAAGGCAGCCTTCCTACTCTGGGGAGTATATTAAGAAGAGTAACATGTAATGAGTCTGCAAATGTTCCTTCCCTCTTTAAATTCTGTGACAGACAAGAAGCATTTATTGAGCGCTTACTCTATGCTAGGCACTGTGCTAAGAGCTAGGGATGAGGAAAGCCAAGAGAATCGCTCCCCTCAAGGAGCTCACGGTCTAATTGGGAAGGGGGCCCAGCACAAAAATGCTGAGTACACACAAGGTATTCCCAGGAGAGACAGAAAGGGACCTCAGAGAGAAGGCGCCGGGAACAGGTGGGGAGCCGGGGAAGGCCTCATGGAAAGCTGTCCTGAAGAAATCTGGGGAGTCAGAAGGCAGAGGGTATTCCAAGTATGGGGGACAGTTCGAGCCAACATGTGGAGATGGGAAATGGAGTCATGTACAAGGAAGGAGGCCGTGGTCACTGGACTATGGAAGAAGAAGGCAGAAGTGGATGGAAAGGAAGAAGGAGCCCATGCTGGAAAGGGCTTCGAAGGCCTGATGGAAGATGTTCCAGCTGATGCTGGAAATGACCAGAGGGTTTAACAGCCTGCTCAGAGATGGAAACTACTCCTCCTACATAATCCTTCATTACAAGTCAAATAGGGACTAGTCTCAGGGTCCCATAAGAAAGAAACCAACATAACTGGAGGAATTAAAACCAGACGGACTTGGAAGAGCTTAATTTCAACACACAAGATGACTGTGGACAAGAGAAACTTTAAAAGGGGGCTCCTCCGTGCATGGGCCAGGATCCAGATCATATTATTTCAGAGTTGGGGGCACCTCATCGGCCCCCCCAGGCCATCCCCTCCTCCAGAAGAGAAGCACCCTCGACCACCTGCTAAAAGAGGCCCAGGAAGGGAGCCCCCAATAAAACACTTTGCCATTATATACTTTATTTCTATATCATCTCCATTTTCCACCATTCCCCCAACTCCCCCAGAGAACAAGCCCTTCAAGAGAATTAAAGACAAAAATAGTGCAGCCAAACTGGCCGACGTAGCCAAGAATCCCGACGTCCCAGGCAGCGTTCGGCGCCGACGTCCTCTACCTCCATAATGAAGCAATCGCTCAAACGTTTGAAGACAGTCTTCATGGCTCCTCCATCCCCTCCCGGGCTTCTCTTATCTAGGTTAAATGCCTCTGGTTCCTTCATATGGCACAGACTTATGGCCCTTCCCCAACTTGGCCGCCCTCTCTGCACAGTCGCCAGCTTATCAGTGTCCTCCTGTGGTTCTAAAACAGAACGCTGGACTCCAGATAAGGTCTGACCAAGCCCAAGCAGAAAAATCGCCTCCTTGTTCCCAGAAACGGCGCCTCCCAACGCCGCTGGAAATCACGAGGAAGTCGCGCTGGTGACTTTGGCAGAGCCCGGAGTCCATTAAACCTTCTGGCCCCCAGAGCCTTTTCAGCCAAATGGCCAATCACAGCTCTCTGATTTCGTACTCAAAAAGCTGAGTTTTTCAGCCCAATATGCCATTTACCTGAACTGCATCTCACTCCTGAGATCCAGGGACTGCCCTCACCTGGCGAGATCCTTCTGGCCCCTGACTCCATGACCCAGGGTGACAGCTCTTGTTTCTAGCTGTTTGTCAGCCACACATTTGGTGAGCAAGTCGTCTCCTCCTTCACCCAAATCACTGATAAAAATAACAATAACAGCCTGGGACTAGGCCCGGCTTCCCGAGGGGCTCCGCTATGGAGGGCTGGGGCCACCCTAAATCTGATCTGATAACAAGGAACCCTCCAAGTCCCTCCACGTAACAGTGTCACATCATCCTCACTGAGCCGCCAGAGCCCTTGCCACTCATCTCTCCGTGGGGCCCCACGAGAGGCTTTGTCAGACCCTAAGACCCAAACTCCATCCCCGGCCTTCCTCCATCTCCCAGCAGCGTAACCTCGACAAAAAAGGAAACGGGGTCAGCCCGACACAAACCTGCTCTCAACAAAGCCGGGCAGATTTTGCATTCTCTATTCCCTTTTAAGGACCTGTACCAGCTACCTCTCTGCAGAGCCGTTTCCCCAGAAATCCTAGGCAGCTCTCTGCCTTTGCTCTGAAGACCCCATTCCCTTCTCTTGTCTCCCCCCAGCCCCTGCTGCCCCTACCCTGTTGTCCTACAGGGGGCACCGTCTCCTGCTGGGTCTTTGACCAGAGGGATGGCTGGCCTTGATGAGTGAATTACCCTAAAACAGGCGACTCTGAAAGCCGTCCGGGCTGGGAGGGCACCTAGTGCTTCCTGGTGGGGTGATGGGATATCACCCGCTCTGACAGCGCCATGGAGGCAGGACTCTGGGGTGTGGGCGAAAGCATGGTCACAGGACCAGCACCAGAGCAGGGTGGGCGCCCCCAGAGACAGGGTAGGTCTGTCTCACTGGGACCCGCAGTCGTGGGGCTGGGAATTGTCCTCCCAGACAATTGGGGGACCGGCAGGGCCTTTATCAGGGGAGCTTTCATTGGAAGCTTCAAACCCCAAACCCAACCAAGCACTAGGAAGCAGGCCTGGGGCGACTAAGGAAGGCTGCAACCCAGGGGGGCGCCGGGACCCCAGAGCAAGAGGACCAGGTGGGCAATAAATGTTTTCAGGCCCCCAGATCTGGCCCCCCATTTGCCACCAAGCTCTCCAGCACGACTTCTGGTCGATGCAGGGACACCTGAGCTTCCACGTAGCTCCTCATACAGACACCCGAAGGTCAGGGGTGCCAGAAGAAGAGGGGCAGGCTGAGCTGAGTCAGATAAGGAAAGTAACCCTGGGTTACAGAGGCTCCCAGAAAAATGAGTGGTGGTGCCTCACAAGGGGGTAAGTGGGAGGGCCGTGCTCAGTGTCCAGAGACAAAAGCCAGCTTCGCTTTATGGGGGAAATTCTGTCATAAGGACTTCTCCGTGTAATAGAATCTGGGATCTCCCTCCAGTGCTGTGGGGAGCATCCAATGAGACGGTGATTATCGAGTGAGGAACACAGTGTCTGGCACATAATAAGCACTATAGAAATGTTAGCAGTAGTAGTACTGCCACTGCCAGGAGCTGTTGTAATAGCGACACTAGCAGTGGTAGCAAGAGTGGTAACTACTAGTAGCGACTATTAATAATACTAGTGCTGTTAGCAGTAGTACGACTATAGTAATACTAGGAGTAGTATTAGTACCAGTGGTATTAATACCAGTAGCAGCAATAGCAGTAGCAGCAAATGCTATTAGTAGTACTAGTAATTAGTATGAGTGGCAGCAATAGTAGTAGTAGTAGTAACAGAATTAGTAGTAGCAATAGTAGTAGTAACAGTAGTAGAAGTAGTAGTAGTAGTAGTAGTAGCAGTAACCATAGTAGAAATAGTAGTAACAGTAGTTGTAGTAGTAATAACAGTAGTAGCAGTAGTAGTAGTAGTAGTAGTAACAGTAACCATAGTAGTAGTAATAACAGTAACAGTAAATAGTAGTAATAGGAACAGTAGTAGTAGTAGCAATAGTAGTAGTAACAGTAGTAGTACTACTAGTAGTAGTAACAGTAACCATAGTACTACTAGTAGTAACAGTAACAATAAATAGTAGTAGTAGTAACAGTAGTAGTAGTAGCAATAGTAGTAGTAACAGTAGTACTACTACTAGTAGTAACAGTAACCATAGTACTAGTAGTAGTAACAGTAACAGTAAATAGTAGTAGTATAGTAGTAACAGTAGTTGTAGTAGCAATAGTAGCAGTAACAATAGTACTAGTAGTAGTAGTAACAGTAACCATAGTAGTAGTAGTAAAAATAGTAATAACAGTAGTAACAGTAGTTGGAGGAGGAGGAAGAGAAGGAGGAGGAGGACTAGTGCTGATGGTATTGGGGTAGAGTGGTGATGTTCCCTTCCTTGATAGAAAAGAAGCTGCCTGAGTGCAGAGACACTTCCATTTCTACCTTCCTCCACATGCCAAGGGCAGAGGTCGTCCCAAGCTCCAGACCCTTCCTAAATGCTTTCTGCTTGTACGGCTCAAACGGGCCCACAGGCTCTGTGCCTTTGTACTATTAGCTGTGTTCCAGGATATTTTTGTCTTTTGTTTACAGTTGTCTTTTGAGTATCTTTATTTTTAAAAAATCTTTTCTTTCCTGTGCTTTAAATTTCAAATGACTAAAACATCGCTCTTGAATTCTAATTCCTCCCCCTCACCCCAAAGTCGGTTGGCAACACAGATTAAGAAAACATCTACGTGTCTGAGACTGTAGCCCTGGACACCAAAGTGTGAAGAGTGTGTGTGTGTGTGTGCGTGTGTGTAAGTCTGTGTGTACGTGTGTGTGTGTGTGTGTAAGTGAGCAAACATGACTTTCACAAGTCACTGTATGTTGCCAGTGCCCACATGCACGGGGAGGAGGCTGGGGGTGGCTGGAGGATGCGGCTCATAAGCAGCCCATGTTTTCCTTGTTTCCCACAGTCTTCTGGCTAAAGGGACCCACGGGCTTGGAACAACCTGTGCCTCTGACCAGCTCTTAACATTTTGTTTTCAATGGGCTCCAATTTACTCGGAATCAAAAATAAACAGTCCTCTGCCAGCAGAAATCTCTCAAAAACAAGCTATTAATAGAGCGGACAGATGTCAGTGGCGGTGCTCACGTGGTGTGAGGTGGGGGGCACTGCAGAAAAGGTGGGATCCGGCCCTCAAGTCAGAAGTTCAAAAGGAAAGATGGTTTTCTTTGGAAATGTTGTTCTGTGCTGGGGACGGAGGCTATGTTCTCCTCAAAGGGTTATGGGGCCCCAAGCTCTCAGTGTCTGTGCCGTGCACTTGGAGTGGTGGGGACGCTCCTCCCCAGGAAGGCCGGTGACCCCCTACAGCACTCCCCTGGGTAACTATGGCCAAGATGCAGCTTCTCTCAACTTCAGTTTCCTCATTTGTAAACTGAGCAATGGGACTAGACGACCTTAAACTTCTAGTCCCTGTGCTGCCACTGACTCTGCAACCTTAGATAGGTTATCAGCTTATACCCCAGTTTCTTTGTATGTTAACTGGGGACAATAATACCTGAAGTCCCTATCTTAGAAGCGTTTGAACAAATGAACATGTGGCCAAAAGTAATCAGAAATCTATTTGACCGTAAAAGAAACCAGCAATCACCATGGTCACCATCCCCATTATGTTATTATGATTACTATTATTCTAGCGTAGAAGACTTTCCGGTAACTTGCCGGTAAAGCCCATGGCGCTGTCCTGCGACCGTTCTGGCAAAGCCTCCAGGGAAATGCCCCAGATACGGGCGGATGTGGCCAACGTGGTCATTCTGCACTCCGGCTCTGGGGGCATCCCCAGGTCTGTAGTCCCTTCACTGCAGCCTTCTGGGATTGGGAAGACCTGTTCCCTGGGATCCCACCGAGGCACTGCTCCAGACAGGGGATACTGCAACACCCACCTGTCTCCTGAGCTCATGGCAACTGGGCCTTTTCTTTGTTGCTCCCCGGTCTCCTAAGACATATCCATCTCTGTCTGTTGATTTTCCCAGATTTTCCTAATTCTCCATGTCCTACCTGCTCCTATCCCTCGAGATTACAGAAGAGGAGGAGGAGGAGAAGAAGGGGAGGGGAAGGGAAAAAGGGAAGAGCAGAAGGAAGAGGAGGAAGAGGAAAGCCATACAAGCAGAAAGAGGAGGAAAGAGAAGAGGAGAAGAAAGAAAAGAAAGAGAAGGAGAAGAAATAGGAGGAGTAAGAGAAGGAAAAGATGAGGAGGAAGAAAGGAAAAAGAGGGGAAGGGGAAAAGAGAAGAGCAGAAGGAAGACGAGGAAGAGCAAGAGGAGGAGGAGGAAGAAAGGAAGAGAAGGGAAAAGGGGAAAGAGAAGAGAAGGAAGAAAAGAAAGAGAAAGAGTAAGGGGAAGGAAAGATGAGGAGGAGGAAAAGAAAAAAAGAGGAAGAGGAAAATGGAAGAGCAAAAGGAAGAAGAGGAGAAAGAGGAGGAAGAAGAAGAAGAAAGGAAGAGGAGGAGGGAGTTGGATAATAGCTAACATTAACAAAGTTCTGTGGCAGGCAAAGGACAAAATGACTGAAGACACAGATCTCCTGAGTTTGGGCTGGCCCCAATTTGTTGACCACTTAGAATATATAGATTAATAAATTATAAATTCCTGTGCTTCATCTTGCCCCCACTACAGCTTTTAGGATATTTGCAAAGCACTTTACAAACACTGTGTCATCATTTTATCTTCACAACTTTTTGAGGAGGTGCTGTTATAATCCCTACTCTACAGATAAGGAAACTGAGGCTGAGATGAGTGGTAAGTGGCTGAACTCTGATCTCTATGATTCCATGTCCAATGCTCTGGGCACTGGGCATCCCATCTGCCTCGAGTTCTCTACCAGCCCCAGCAGCAGGACAAAGAGGGGAAGGACCAGGCAGAGGATCTAGATTTCTCCCCTAGCTTTGCTGCTCCCCTTACAATAGCTTGAGACATGGAACATGTGACAATGAGCAGCAGCGGCAAGCCAGCCCTAATAATGACAATAATAGCTAGGATTTGCTAACACAGCACTTCAGTGTTTGCAAAGAGCCTCACAACAACTCCCATTTCACAGATAAGGCAGCTGAAGCTGAGAGATTTAAAGGACTTGCCCAGAGTCACACAGCATGTAAGTACCTGAGGTCAGGTCTCCCTGATCCGAAGCCCCTAGCTGTTGGTAAACAGACACATAAATTCAAGATGGCCCAGGAGCATCAGGGAAGGCCTCCCCTGGGAGATAGCGGCACCTGTGTTAAGCTTTAGAAGATGAAAGTAAAAAAAAAATGAGGGGACAAATGAGGCAAGAGTTGAACTCGGGTCTTCCTGACCTGAATGCCTCGGATACTTCTTAGCTGTGTGATCCTAAACAAGTCACTTCTGCCTGTTTGCCTCAGTTTCCTCATCTGTAAAATGAACTAGAGCAGAAAACAACGAAGCACTCCAGTATCTTTGCCAAGAAAACCCCAAATGGGGTCAGGAAGAGGCAGATCAGACCAATCAACTGAATAACAACCACAACAACAAAGCAAGGATCTGACTTCTGTTAAGTGCTTACTAAACATCAGGCTCTGTGCCTTTAAGAGCAAGGGATTCAAAGAAAGACAAAAACAAAGTCTGGCCCCTCAAAAGCCATCCAGTGGGGGAGCCAACATGCAGAAACTGGGGAACGAGAAGAAACTGGTCAATGGCCAGGATTTTGCTGGGACCAGACACAAGTGTTCCTATAAGCTCAGGCTATTGAACCATCCCTGGGATTTGGGTCACTCAAGAGTAATTATTTCATCTGATCAACCATGACTTCTGGTCATTTCCAGTCAAGAAATCCCCGAAAAGAGGCCGTCAGTGAGGGCTCACCCAAGCCGGCCACCGCTCTGGTCTCTGGGCGGCTCCGTTGTGTTTTCTGTGGCCTCTGAAAATGCTTCGGAGTACCACAAGCCTCTGGTGCTCAAAGATAAGCAGTGAAGACCTCTTATCCCCTTTCCCACAATTGCTTCCTGACTCACTAGACAGAAGCCCAAACCTCGGGCTCTTACCTAAGGGGGAACTGTCGCTCCCAGCCAGGATACAAAAGGGCAGAGCCATTTCCTCCGCCAGAAGCAGGGCATCCCAACCCATTGCCTACTGAATTCCCTTGGAGATCGCCCTCGGCCTTGAGTGGGGATACATGGGGGCCAGCTCCAACTTGGACCCCATTTGTTTGTTCAGTGTTCAGGATGAGCATTTACACTTGGGGGCCTGGGAATCCATACATCAGGGCTGGATCGATTGTTCCGGCAAGTGTCTAGACTTCAGAAAGTGAGGACGGAAATGTTAATAGCATGAATCAGCCCCTTACAGAAGCGATGGTTAAACATTCCCCAGCACGGCCCTGGTCCTCAGCTAAAGCCCCAAAGGCCTTTGGAGCTAAAGGAAGCTCTTCATAAAACTGCCGTAAACAAAAAGAATCAGTTGTGTGTGTTGTGTACGGTCGGGGCCTCGTTCTGGGGGTACAAAAATGGAAACAGGTAGGCAGGCTCCGCCCTCGAGATGGGAAATACTGGAGAAAGAATACTGAATGCAGACAGAACAGCAGCCCTGAAGTCAGGAGGAGCTGAGTTCTAATCTGGTTTCAGACACTTAACACTTCCTGGCTGTGTGATCCTGGGCAAGTCACTTAACCCCAATTGCCGCAGCAAAAAATAAAAAAAAACATTGTATGCAGCTGTTGCTACTCAGTAGTTTCTAGTCGTGTTGGACTCTTGATGACCCTATTTGGGCATTTCTTGGCAGAGATTCCTTCTCCAGCTCAAACAAATATCATTCCTTATAGAGAAGAAAACTGAGGCAAACAGGGTTAAGGGACTTGCCCAGGATCACACAGATAGCAAGTGTTTGAAGATGGATTTGAACTCAGGAAGATGAGTCTTCCTGACTCTGAGCTTGGCGCTCTATTCACAGTTTCACCTAAAAAATATTTTCTCTCTTTGTCTCTCTCTATGTCTCACTGTGACTTTGTGTCTCTGTCTCTATATGTCTCTCTCTGTGTCTCTGTGTCTTCCTCTCTCTCTGTCTTTGTCTCTTTGTCTGTCTCTCTCCTTGCACCCCGGCAAGTTGAACATCCCTCTCTCCACATCCTCAAACATGAGACATTTTTTGAAAACTATGTTTTGGATCAAAAATTGAGAATTTCAAAGTCCTTCCACTAAAAAAAGTTCCAATGAAGAAGCCATTTTCCTAGGCCCAAATTCAAGACCCAGGTTCCTGAAAGGCTCCATCTTCTGCTCCATGGAATCCTGTGAGAAGTTCTAGCATCTCCGGCTCACTACGGCCTCTGATCCAACCTGGGTCTGCCCCTCGGCATTACCGTTTGCAAATGGGAACTACCTTTCAAACCGATGTTAAATCAAGGCCTTCTGACCGGGGTAGGAGGAACGGAGCGGGGGGGGGGGGGGGGGGGGGGGGGAGATCAGTTTTCAAATACTAAGTTTATTTATAGAGATATCTATCTGGGGCCTCTCTAGCCTGTCTCCTGCCCTGAAACAAGGCTCTTAATGATCTTCCCCCCTTCCCCCCA
Organism: Sarcophilus harrisii; assembly: GCF_902635505.1. NCBI lineage: Eukaryota > Metazoa > Chordata > Mammalia > Dasyuromorphia > Dasyuridae > Sarcophilus > Sarcophilus harrisii. Next base: position 9,099,064 of record NC_045426.1, on the reverse strand, counting down.
TATCCTCATCCTGCTTCACTCAGATCAATCCACAGTGCTGGGCCCTACTGACGAGCACTGATGTTATTGGAAAACCCATCCACTTGCACCAAGTACTCCCCGCCAAGGGAAATCAATTTAAGAAAGCAATGCAGTTAATGAACAGATATCTAAAACTTGCAATTACTTTGTTTCAAGACTCAATTAGGATTTCATGATGAAAAACAAAACATTCCCAGGAAACGGCCTCGTTTCTTCACGTGACCAAAAGGCAGAGCCCAAGGCCCGCCCCAAATTTAATTCTTTCGGTCTGGGTGGCCAGAGCTCCCCTCCACACGCAGCTTGGGCGACTCGGCGGTGAGATACAATATCTTGTTTTCCTCTTCAGGCTTTATCTGCCTGCGATCTGGAGGGTTCTGAATGCCAGCGGTTATCTGGGATGGAAAACATCTGAATTCTGAAGCTCCTCAACACGCAGAGCCAGGGGAGGGGAAGAGCAGTCTGCAGTTCTCTCCTTTTTGGAACCATTTTTTCTGCCCTTTCTCGGTTCTACTAAATGAGGTCTGCAAGTCTACTGTAGGAACTGCAGAGATCTGAGGAAGTTCAGGCCCTCAGAATACGCTGAAATTTGGAAAAGCCCTAAAATTCATAGAAAATTACTCCTGGGGGGCAGCTAGATGGTGCAGTGGATAGAGCACCAGCCCTGAAGTCAGGAGAACTTGAGTTCAAATCTGGTCTCAAACACTTAACACTTCCTAGCTGTGTGACTCTGGGCAACCTATTGCCTCAGCAAAAAAACAAACAAACAAACAAACAAGTAAATAAAGAAATAAATTAATGAATGAATAAATAAATAAAATTACTCCTGATTGTAAATTAATTAAGAGGCCCAGCAACAGGGACAATTCATTCTCTAAAAGTTCAGCCTGACGTGATATGTCTTCCATGCATTCTCTATGATGCATCTTCTGTAGGAACAGTAAAACTGGCCATTTTGATTTGCAAGAAGGCATGGATTTTACCAGGGAGGCACTCTGGGTAGGAGCACAATCTGGAATTGGAAACTGTTTTAATAAACCATTTCGGCACCTTTCCCCTTTATTTCTCCATGGCTATACGACACACATTGCCTCTCCACATACAGGCTGAAGGAGCCCTGAGAAAAGCCAGGCACTAAGATGTGAACTATTATGATGGAAGCAGAAACAGAGACAGCACAACGCGGTGGAGAGAGAGAGTCAGCAAAGCTAGGGCTGAATCGCGCCTCTGAGAAATACTGACTGGGTGACCTTGGACACAACCTCTCAACGTACCACTCTCCAAAATCTAATTTCCAAAGAAATTACCCATCTGCAAGACTGGTTTCTAGAGCAAAAATTCTTTTCCCCAGTGAAAGTGCAAGTCTGAATAAAAACAAAAATCCTGCACTTCCTGCCCTGTTCTTGGCTCTGCAAAGACTAGATCTCCGGTGATTTAGAGGATTTGTCAAGGTCAGGGATTTCTCAATCATTGCACATGGACGCCTCGTGATAAGAGTTCAAAGAAAATGGTCCCCATTGATGTGCTCACCGTGCACAAAGCTGCTCCCTGAACATGGTGAGCAAACAGTGAGTGGTGCCATGGTGAGATCCAGAGTCCCAAACTTGGAGGACAAGTGAGACCATTGCCCACTGAGCCATGTGGCCCATCAGTAGGATTCTTCGGCACCAAAGAAGCTCCATCTGCCATGGGCTGAGCCTCAAGAATTTGGGTTTATGCCATTTCTACTTCTAGGAGACGGAGCTCCTTAAACCATGAATCACCCAATGAGCATTTTTAATCGCTTGCTGTATGCCCGCCACCGCATTTGGTGCTGGGAAAACAAAGAGACGTTTCTTGCACTCGGGGACTAGGGGTAGACAAGACACTCACAGAAAAGTAAAACAAAACCATTGGGGGCTGGGACTGGCCCCAGGAGGGTCACTTTTGGAAGCGGCGGCTCAGAGCCTTTAAGGAAGCTTGGGATCCAAAAGGCAGATCTAAGGAGGGAGAAGGCACAGAGAGGTCTGGAGGCAGGCAGGAGGGCAGCACGTGGTGGTGGGCGGCTTCCAAGATGCCCCCTACTAAAAATACTTGGGGAATAGGTTTACTTTTCCCATTTGGTATCAGCACCTGCCGTTCCCGGGTCTATATTGGGTTGGAGAGAACGCCAACAGCCAGCCAGCCGTGCAAGGAACTGCAAAAGGAAAACGAAGGAAGGCTTTCCCCTGAGTTAGCCAGACACTCTGGTAATGGAGAGGAAGAAGGGGAAATGAGGCACTAAAGGGAAGGAGTAAAGGGAGAAAAGAAGCACAATGGGAAGAGAAAAGAATGGGGAGGCGGCGGCCCGGCCCCAGGGAGCAAAGTCACCAAGCCCTGCTTAATTCTCCTTTTCTCATCCTCAGTCTCCCGTGTTCAGACCTCGGGTGCTGAAAAATAACTCAGCTGGAAGAGCAAGAAGAATAACCAGAGAGAAATGGAGACAAATGGCAGAGCGGGAGGGCAGGCATCCGGCCAACTTCAGCCCATTTCCAGCAGAGAGGGACGGCCCCACTCTCGCCAGGCTGGACGCTGCAGCTGGGGAAGCTTGTGGGGAGCTCGCTGTGGGCTGCTTGGCCCTCAGCAGGGGAGACCTCGGGGTCATCTCCTTGGGCTAAAGACCAGGAAACCTGGGCCCACAGGGGGGAAGCGGCTTGGGGTCCCCACATCTAGAGATGAGAGGATCCCGTGTGCTTGTGGGACTCAGAGGAATCATTGGGGCCCAGGTGGGTCTGGGACTTGTCCGAGGTCCCACAGGCAGTGGCGCAGAGCAGGGCGAATCCAAACAACCAGTGCCCGGGTTCTCAGGGCAGATACCAGCACCCACACACTGGCTGTGCCCAGGCAGCCACCTCATTTCTCAGTGTTCCCGGCAACTACTGGGACCCTAAGCTGTGGAAAAGGTGCTGCTTGGATTGGGGGAAGGGGTTTCCTCAGCAGGAAGTTTCCTCTATCAATGAAATCCCAGGTTCAGTCCCTATCTCTGCCGCTACCTGATGACTCCTTCCATTCACCTGCAATCACCACACTAAGAGAGGAAATATGGCCCAGAAGCTAGTCAACAAGTCCCGGGTTCCAGTCCTGCCCAGTGATGTCTGGGAGAAGCCCCTCAGATAACCTCTGCTTGCTTCTGGCCCTTTCTAAGAGCAATCATTGCTGTCCATGAGCGACCTGCCTTGGTGGAGGAAACTTCCCCACCAGGAGTCCCTCCATCAAGAAGCCCCAAGTCGGGTCCACAACAGACTGACCCACTGCTGGGAGGAAGTGCCAGTGTTTCCGTTCAGGTGGGAGGCAGCCGTGGTCCAGTGAGGATTAACCAGTAAGCACAGAAGGCCCCCTGACACCCAGGGCGGTGGCTTCCTGTAGGCCCGAGCTGCCTCTTACTGTTACTGGTCCTTCAAGTGGTCTCCCAAGGACTATTGCTCCCCTCATGTCTCTTTCCTGTTCTCCATCATGTCTCTACTCTTCCCTGTCATGTCTGTTCCCCTCATGTCTGTTCCCTGTCTTGTCTCTTTCCTGTTCCCCTCATGTCTCTTTTCTGTTCCCCGTTGTCTCCTGTTTCTCTTTTGTCTCTTTCCTGTTCCCCATCATGTCTGTTCCCTTCCTGTCTCTTTCCTGTTCTCCATCATGTCTGTTCCCTTCCTGTCTCTTTCCTGTTCCCCATCATGTCTGTTCCCTTCATGTCTCTTTCCTGTTCCCCATCATGTCTGTTCCCTTCCTGTCTCTTTCCTGTTCTCCATCATGTCTGTTCCCTTCCTGTCTCTTTCCTGTTCCCCATCATGTCTGTTCCCTTCCTGTCTCTTTCCTGTTCTCCATCATGTCTGTTCCCTTCATGTCTCTTTCCTGTTCCCCATCATGTCTGTTCCCTTCCTGTCTCTTTCCTGTTCTCCATCATGTTTGTTCTCTTCATGTCTCTTTCCTGTTCCCCTCATGTCTCTTTTCTGTTCCCCATTGTCTCTTTCCTGTTTCTCTTTTGTCTCTTTCCTGTTCCCCATCATGTCTGTTCCCTTCCTGTCTCTTTCCTGTTCCCCTCATGTCTGTTCCCTTCCTGTCTCTTTCCTGTTCCCCTCTTGTCTCTTTCCTGTTCTGTTCCCATCATGTCTCTTTCCTGTTCCCCTCATGTCTCTTTCCTGTTCCCCATCATGTCTCTTTCCTGTTCCCCTCTTGTCTCTTTCCTGTTCCCCATCATGTCTGTTCCCTTCATGTCTCTTTCCTGTTCCCCATCATGTCTGTTCCCTTCTTGTCTCTTTCCTGTTCCCCTCATGTCTCTTGCCTGTTCCCTGTTGTCTCTTTCCTGTTCCCCTCTTGTCTCTTTCCTGTTCCCCGTCATGTCTCTTTCCTGTTCCCCTCATGTCTCTTTCCTGTTCCCCTCTTGTCTCTTGCCTATTCCCCTCTTGTCTCTTGCCTGTTCCCATCATGTCTCTTTCCTGTTCCCCTCTTCTCTCTTTCCTGTTCCCCATCATGTCTCTTTCCTGTTCCCCTCTTGTCTCTTTCCTGTTCCCCATCATGTCTCTTTCCTGTTCCCCTCTTGTCTCTTTCCTGTTCCCCTCATGTCTCTTGCCTGTTCCCTGTTGTCTCTTTCCTGTTCCCCTCTTGTCTCTTTCCTGTTCCCCGTCATGTCTCTTTCCTGTTCCCCTCATGTCTCTTTCCTGTTCCCCTCTTGTCTCTTGCCTATTCCCCTCTTGTCTCTTGCCTGTTCCCCATCATGTCTCTTTCCTGTTCCCCTCTTCTCTCTTTCCTGTTCCCCTCATGTCTCTTTCCTGTTCCCCTCTTGTCTCTTTCCTGTTCCCCATCATGTCTCTTTCCTGTTCCCCTCTTGTCTCTTTCCTGTTCCCCATCATGTCTCTTTCCTGTTCCCCTCTTGTCTCTTTCCTGTTCCCCATCATGTCTCTTTCCTGTTCCCCTCTTGTCTCTTTCCTGTTCCCCATCATGTCTCTTTCCTGTTCCCCTCTTGTCTCTTTCCTGTTCCCCTCATGTCTCTTTCCTGTTCCCCTCTTGTCTCTTTCCTGTTCCCCTCTTGTCTCTTTCCTGTTCCCCGTCTTGTCTCTTTCCTGTTCCCCTCATGTCTCTTTCCTGTTCCCTCTTGTCTCTTGCCTGTTCCCCTCTTGTCTCTTGCCTGTTCCCATCATGTCTCTTTCCTGTTCCCATGTCTCTTTCCTGTTCCCCCTCATGTCTCTTTCCTGTTCCCCTCTTCTCTCTTTCCTGTTCCCCATCATGTCTCTTTCCTGTTCCCCTCTTGTCTCTTTCCTGTTCCCCATCATGTCTCTTTCCTGTTCCCCTCTTGTCTCTTTCCTGTTCCCCTCATGTCTCTTTCCTGTTCCCCTCTTGTCTCTTTCCTGTTCCCCGTCATGTCTCTTTCCTGTTCCCCTCTTGTCTCTTGCCTGTTCCCCTCATGTCTCTTTCCTGTTTCCCTCTTGTCTCTTTCCTGTTCCCCATCATGTCTCTTTCCTGTTCCCTGTTGTCTCTTTCCTGTTCCCCTCTTGTCTCTTTCCTGTTCCCCATCGTGTCTCTTTCTTGTTTCTCTTTTGTCTCTTTCCTGTTCCCCATCGTGTCTCTTTCCTGTTTCTCTTTTGTCTCTTTCCTGTTCCCCATCATGTCTGTTCCCTTCATGTCTCTTTCCTGTTCCCCTTTTGTCTCTCAAAAGTTGGCCGGACCAGGGGGCAAGGAAGCTCAAGGAAAGGAAAACGAGGGGAAAACCCCATTCCAACCCCATTCATCTGTTCCGAGAAGCTGAGCTCAGTCCTCAGTGGCTTCCGCCCAAGGAGCGCTGGAGACTCCCCGAAGGGCTCATTACAGCCCAAGAAGAGGCAGGCCCAGATCCCCACTCCACCCACCGCTGAGAGATGGAGGAGCCAAGAGGGGCCCCCAGCAGCCCCTGGGATTCTCCCCACTGCCCCTCCCTCCCCATTCTGGGGCCGCCCCCTCCCTCCTACAGCTAACCCAGAAGAGAAGGGCAAAGGCAGGCAGGGGTCTGGGCTCTAAGGCGAAGGCCCAGGCCCGGGAGAAGCTTTGGAGGCAGGAGCTCCCCCACCACCAGCAGGTTACCCACAAACTGGGGGTGGAAAATTCCAGGCCAAAACAATGATGCAAGCTCCCTGCAAGCACGCGGCCTGTTCTCTGGGCAGCTAAAAATGGGAAGCGCACCCAGGAAACATCACCAGCAAAAGGGGAAAGCCGCCGGCACAGATTCTTGGGAAAGTGAAACCCATAGCACTGGGTTTAGCTAGCGTAGACAGATCTGCCAGGGAGCAGAGCCTGAGGGCTTAGCAAGCTCCCGGCCCTGCCCCCCAGGAAAGGTGACAGCAATAATATTGAGTCCTGGCCACTTGTTCATGACCCCCCTGGAGGCAGCTGTTAGTGGTCTCCTTTTACATGAGGAGAAAGTGCAACTCAGACTGGCCTCCAGTCCCTCAAGCACCTCCCAGAGTCCGGATTCACATCCAAGTCTTCGCCCCCCTCCAAGGGTTCTCCCCCCCTCCCCACTCCAAGAGTGAGAGGGCACTGAGTGCGCCTCCTCCCCAGGGGGAAATGGCCGGGACTTTCTGCTCCTGGGGACCCCGCAGCACTCCACAGCTTCCTAGCTCTCTGCTCAGACCCCTAGACAGGAGGGCAGGGCCTTGGCACCCGGAGTCAGCACAGCCTTCTCCCCACTTACCACCAACAACTCTGCTGTCATGGAGCTTCCTCCCATCTCCCCCTTTTCTGTTTCTTTTGTCTATCTTTTCCCTTTAGGTTGCAAGCTCTTTGAGGGCAGGATCTATATTTTTAATCTGTATTTGTGTCCCCGGTATTTAGAACTGTGCCAGGCACATAGTAGGTGCTCAGTAAATGTTTATGGACTGACTGACATTAACGGGAATAAATGTGTGTCACAACTAGGTTAAAAAAATCAAGTTCACAGATACAAGGGGGAGTGGGCGGAGTAAAAAGGCCCTCACGTGGATGGGAGTTCAAATCCTGCCTCTTAGACTTATTAGCTACGGGACTGGGGCAAGTCAGTCAATCTGAGTCTCAGTTCTTCAGCCACAGAATGGGGAAGAGGAAAATAGCCCCGATGCCCCAGGACTATTGTGAGGATCAACTAAGATGGTGTCTGGCAAATGTGCCGACTCCATGAATGTGCCGGAGCTGGAAATGACTTTCATTTGCTGCTACAAAGAATGGCTCATTGCAAGGCGTGGGTGGTAGTAGGTCTACATCCGAAGGTGAGACAAAAGTCTAGATGCTTCAGTGAGATAAGACTGAAGAGGCCGCTGGGAACCACACTATGGAGGGCTTTGCATGCCGGCGTAAGGGCGGTTAAGAATAATTTATTCTAGGGGTAGTTAGAGAGTGCAGTGGTTAGAGCACCAGCCCTGGAGTCAGGAGGGCCTGAGTTCAAATCCAGGCTCAGACACAACACTTCCTAGCTGTGTGACCCTGGGCAGGTCACTTAACCCTATTTGCCTCGGGGGGGGAAAAGAATGATTTATTCTAGAGGCAGTAGAGGGCACTGAACTTTTTTGAGTAGAAGAACATGGTGAGATCTGTGCTTTAGGGTATCCCTGTGCCGGGCATCTGGAGGACCCATGGCTGAGAGATCACTAGTGAGGGCACCAGCCAGTAGCACATTGCAAGTGTCTAGACAGGAGGCACTAAGGGGCTGGACTATGGAACAGCCGTGATAGCCCTGAGAGGAAGGAGGCAGGGGGCCAAGGGCGTCCAATCACAGGGCAAGGACAAAGCTGGCAGCCTGGGGCGCTCCTGACAGAACTCTGGGTGGGTACAAGGAGCTCTGTCTCCCACCTGACCTGGCTGGGAGGAGCTGTCCGGCCAGAACGGGGTGCTGGAGTCGGGAAGCTCAGGACAAAGGTGGGAGCTGCAAGTGCAGGTGTGAGATGTCAGTGGAGAGGTCAGGGACGGAGCCCATGGGAATTAGAGGGGAAAGTACGGAGAAAGGATTCCCAGGAAAGACTGCTGGAGGACCAGCCGTGGGGGGCAGACCGTAAGCCAGTAGGGGCGGCCCAGGAAGGTGGTCAGGCAGGTAGAAGAGCCCCGGGGAAGAAGAGATGAAGAGAAGATGAGGTAGGAGAACAGCTGGGGAGGTCTGTGGGCTGTGGGGGGAGCAGAGGGGAGGGGGGAGGAGGCAGGTCTGTGGTGGAGGGGGCAGGTGCCTCCCTACAGGCTTTCTAGGCCCTCCTGCCCTTCCCTGCCCAGCCCGTCTCTCCTCTCCAGGACAGTTGGCAGGTCTGACCGCCCCACATCCCTCCGGTGGGGGACAGAAATGGCCACTCAGTCATGGCCCCCTGAGCCGCCCACTGGTGTCCTCCTCCTCTCGATCTCTGTCTCTCCCATTTCCCTCCCCCCCAGAGCTCTTCTGTGTCACTCTCCCCATGGCCACTCCATGAGGCCGGGACCAGTGCGCCCCCTTCTCTCCCTGCAGCCCCCTCCCCAGGCTTGCTGGGGCCCACGGCCTCCCTCCTAAGGCTGCAGATACCACTGCCCTCGCCCGGCTCCTGAACCTTCTCCTTTGGGAGCCTCATCTCCTCCTCGGGACCCACTTGAGCTTGTACAATTCCTGCGGCCTCCCTGGTCACCTCGAACAGACGGGCCCTCGGGGCCTCCCACTAGCTGTCCCCCAGGCCTTTGTCCCAGGACCGCCCCTTACCACGCTCTGCCGCGGGTGGCCCCGACATACGCTTTCTCCCACCTCACAGTCACTCCCCCGGCTCCCACTTTCCCACCTCTGCACCTTTGTCCATCCCCTTCTTTAAGCCTGACCTGCCTTCCTGGTGCCCCTTGCCTGAGGACACCCAGAATTCCCTGGGACTCTGTTGCCATTTTCATCCTGGTCTCTTTGGCTCCTGCCCCTCCCGGCCTCAGTTTGCTCATCTGTGAAACATCAGAGCCAAGGCTCCCTGAGAGCCGGGCTCTCTGACGCTCCCCACTGCACCACCCGTCCCAGAGGAGAATGTCTATGGAAGCCCCATGAAGCCTGTAAAGTGCTGTTCACTTGAGTGGGGCAGGTGGAGCCTGGTCCCGTACACCCCTGGTCTGGGAACTCCCGGGGGAGGAAACTCCTCATCCTCACGCCTGTCGGCACCTTCCCTGAACATCAGAGGAACGACTTCTGGGTCAGGTTCTGTCCGGCCTCCCCAACCCCGGAACTGTGCTGCTCCTCAAGGGGATCCAAACAGGCAGGACTGGCGCTGCCCTCGAGCCCTTTAGGGGGACAGTCCTCTCTTTGGTCAGTGATCGGCCCTGTCTAGATTGTTCCGCCTCCAAGACCCTGCTGAGCACCTGCCTCCCTGTTCCTCCTTCTTGTTTTTACCTCATTCACCTTAATCCAAAGAACATTTATTAAGCCCCTGCTGTGTGCAAGGGGGAGGCTGGGGGACATGGTGAAGGCCCTGGGCCTCGGGCCTCTGACCAGGCTTACTGGTCTTTCCCCTCCCAGCGCTTCAGGAAATTAACTGTCAAACCCTTGTCAGGTGAAAACGGTTTCCTCAGCAGGGGGTCCCAGCAACGTCACCCCAGACGTGTGTCTGCACAGATGCACACACGTGTGAACATGTATGTGCCTGCACCCAAAGTGCGGCTACGCGCTCAAGAACAAGCAGAGGGGTCTCTGCCGCCGAGGAACTGACAGTCTCGGGGGTACGAGACCCTCAGATAGACAGGTAAGCACCCCAAGGGGCAGCCTGAGGCTCTGGGGAGGGAGGCTCTCAATGCAGGGCCTGAGGAAGCCTTGAGGGGGCTCAGAGGCGCAGCTGAGGGAGGGAGGGTGTTCCAGGCATGGGGCCAGACCGGACAAAGAGCAGGGAGTCGGAGATGGAAGGTTCCATGCAGGGAAGAGCCAGCCAGGATGGCCCGAAGGGGATCACAGAAAGTCGGCCTGGATCCTGACCATGAGGACTTTAAGGGGCGGGATCTGGAGTTCTCTCCAAAAGCAAGAGGCCGTCCTGGAACATTCTTGGGTACAAAGTTTCTCTTAATGAGGCTTGAGATCATCTGAGTTTGGGGGCCACCAACCCACTGCTGACTACTATCATCAAGCTCCTAACCCACCATTTCCAGACAGACGCTGTCTGGGGCCTTCTCCTCCCGCCCCTCGATCCTTTCTGAGTGAGCCTGAATTCAGGCACTCTGCTCTAAGATCGGCGGCGTATTCGAATCCTGTTAGCCAGGAGAGTCGCTCTCTTGGCATCGGATCCACTAGAAATATGGCAGATACTTTCTAGGCCCTGCCCAGATTCTCCATGAAAATCACTCAGGACCAAGAAGGGATGTGGGGACTCCCACCAGAGACTCCCCTCCGGGGAAGGACTTCCCCGATAACTCAGCTGGCTCGGAATCCAGCCAGCCCCTTCCCACACCTCGTCCACAACCATGGCAGGAGGAACGTGGCCGCAAGTTTCACTGAAATCCCCAGCCATGAGACGCCCCGGCTCGCGCGCTATCGAGCTCTCCGTGTATAACACGAGGCTTGCCCCAGTCCGCCCTGAGGAAGACAGGCTTTCCTTTCTAAGTGCTCACAGACCCTCCCCAATGATGTTTTCTAGAAGGAGCCCAGGGTTAGAAGCCAAATCCCCCGGCTTCTGGGCACACAGACTCTAGACTCTCTAAACTCTCTGGACGATGAAAAGGGCTTGTGCCTTCTCCAGGCCTGTGGCTCCTCTCCTGGTAGCCACGATTTTTCAAAGACCATGGACAGCGACTCGATCGTCTCTGCCAATTCTTTGAGCAAAGAAGTAATTTAGTTAATGAAAATCAATTAATCCCTTACTGTGGACTTAAAGGGTATGGTTGGCGGAAATTTTCTCTTGACAAAATGCTGAATAAGTCCATTTTGACCATGGTAAGAGTCACCAGGAAACAGAGGTTGAAGATACATTTCTAAAAGGAATCCTAAACAATCTGAATGCATCGTATGTTTGTGACATGGAATACTGGGATAGAAAGCAGCCGGATGTCTTTACCAGCTACCTAAGCTAACTGGTAAATATATATATAACATATAACATATAATATATGAAATATAACATATTTGAAAACATAACAACTGTCAAATGTTCAGACAGAGACATCCCAATGACCTAAAGTCACAGAAGCTCCCATTTTACAGATGAGGGAAACTGAGGGTCAGAGAGGTTCAGTATCTTGACCAAGGTCAAACACAGATAAGATGACCTCAGACAAATCATTTTATCTTAGTAGGTCTCTGTTTCTTCATCTGTAAAATGAGAGGGATGGACCAAGAGTCTCAAAGGCCCAGTTTCAGTTCTAGATCTCTGAGGATATGATTCGATAACAGGCTCAGAGAGGTTCAGAATTGGAAGAAGCTGGGAGGCAACTAGTCCGAACACTGCCTAAAATAAAACACCCTCTACACCACCCTCAGTCTTTACTCGAACGTGTCTAGTGGTGGGGGCAAGGGAGAGACCCGCCACCTTCAAACATAATCCATCGCACGTTTCAAAAGCCCCAACGTAGCAAGTTGTTTTGTGCCATTGAGCCGAAATCTGCCTCTGCTTCTTTCTCCCTTTCCTCTGAATTCTGCCCCCCGGCTCCAAACAACGTGGCTCATCTTACTTCCACATGACAGACCTTCGAACATTTCAAGGACAGTTTCTGTGTCCTCTAAGTGTTGAATTAATGATTTACCAGACCCAACTTCTGGGGGTGAGAGCGACAGAAACCGTACTTAACTCCCTACAGCCATTTTGGTATAACTTTGTTAAATATGTATACATATGTACACACATATATAAAGTCCATATAATTATTAAAAACCAAATTCTAATAGAAATACATTGTAGCCTTTTCCTTTTTTAATGAAATGCTTCTTTAAATTGATAACATAAAAAATTAATTTCAGGGACAGCAGGTGGTGTGTGGATAGAGCACCGGCCCTGAAGTCAGGAGGGCCTGAGTTTGAATGTGGTCTCAGACACTTTCTGTGTGACCCTGAGTGAGTCACTTAATCCCAATTGCCTCAGGGGAAAAAAAGATTACATGAGAAAGGTTGGATTTAAGACCCCCAGTAGATTTATGGGAAATCACCCAGGACAGGCCGGCATCTGTGGGCAGGGGGGAGCATCTACATTGATATCAGAAGAATAGAATTTCAAAGCCCAGAACAGAGAAGACAGAGGCCCTAAATTTTTAGCTGAAAGGCTTCCATGGCCAATTCCACTGGTGACTCATGATGTGACCTTGGATAAGTCATTTACCTCATCGGCTTACGGTAAGAATAAATTAATATTTGTAAAGGGAAAAATACACACACACATGCTATTTAAGTGTGCATCAGCACTAAATTGGGGAGAAAGTATTTTTCTAGATTGAAATCTGGCATCGAAGAGCTGAGGCTCTCCGTAAATTTATTTTCCCAACCACAAAAACACTTATTTTGGCTGCTTTTTAATTAGATGAGTGAGAAGAAATATGTGTTCATCAATTTAAGATGTTTCTTGGCACAAGAAAGTCCCCAAAAGTTTAGGTTTCAGAAAAATCTGGCAAACAATTAGCCCCAATCGCTCGGCCCTGATGCCTTCTCAGACATCGTAAGGGAGAATGACATCACCAGTTTTATTTATTCTGAGGGAGCTGACAGAACAAAACGCAAGAAACCGTCCCATTCCCTGCGCGAGGGAGCGGCCATTCGTCCACGAAGGAAGCGGGGCTTTCCACTTAAAACTACCAAAGCGGCCATCTTGCCCCTCAGCCCCATTTTCTTCCCCTTTCCTCAGCCCATCCCAACTCACAGAGGAGCTGTGACTCCTGCCAGGAAGCAACCAACGAAGGCAGGGGGGGAGGCTGAGGGGACTCTGGGTGGGCCCAGGTGAAATATCGCCCATGAGAAAGAGAAAGGAAAACGCATTTACATCTATGTGTTTTCAGAGAAATGGGGAAATCATGGAGGGAAAGAAGAGAGAGTCATGTGACTTTCTGTTCCATTTGGGGGGAAGTTTCACGAGGAGCTGGTGGGGTTAACATGGGAAGTGGGTGCTCCGGCAGGGCCCACCCGGCCCCTTCCATGGATCCCAGGGAGGCCACACCAGCTCCGAGAAGAGCGTTCTCAAGCCCCTCGGGCCCAAGGTCCCAACCGGAAAAGACTTGCCGCAGTCTCCCCAAAGCTGCCGCCGCCGCAGGGTCCTTCCGTGACCTCCAGTGCACACACAAGGCAACTCGATTCCACAACTCCCATCCCGAGTGTCTTCTCGCTTCCTCAGCTCACTGGGGTGGGCACGTGGGGGCTCGCCGGGGTGTACTGCGCTTTCCCCGTTCAGGCAGTGATGACACAGAGGATGCTTTTGGGTTGTCACTGACCCGGAGTCTCATCCCCTCCAATGCGGGCTGCAGGGAAGCCCTGAAGGAGGCCTGGCCCAGAGCAGGGCAGTAGAGAACCCCGTGGATCCCCCAACTTCTGGCCCAGCCCCGATGCTGCTTCTGCTCCTAGCGAGCCATGTGACAGCTCCAGGCCTTGGCTCCGTCTGTAGTAAAAGAGGCACTCTCCAAGGGCCCCCTTCCCTCTCCGAGCATCTGTGTCCCTCAGGACTCCAGCCTTCGGTGCCCCCCCTGCCCCCAGCGCTAATGCAGGAGCGAAAACAAGCTGCTCTCCTCAGAACCCAGGCAACAATAGTAAACAAGAGTCTGGTAACACTGGAGCACGAGAGCCTTGGGACTTCGGGAGCACAAGCCTGAGCGTCTATTTTACAAATCGGGAAACAGCGTCCCCGGCACATGGAGCGGCTGGCTGATGGGCGCACTCCCAGGCCATCCAATGGTTCCCAAATCTGCCCCTCTCAGCCGGGGAAACTCAACCAAGGAGCTGCGAGATAAAAGCTGGCAAGGGGGAGCAGGGAGGGCACAGGAACCGCATTTCACAAACAAAGCAAGTTGGAGATGGGCAACATGGCGTTGGGGAGTCCCACTCGGGTGCCAACAGAAAGGGTTCCTCATGGCAGGAAAGGTTTTCCAAACAAATCACTACTTTGAGAGGGAGCGTGTTTAATGAAAAGAACCCAGAATACAGAGTCAAAGGAGCTGGCTTCGAGTCCTGGCGCTTCCATTACTCCCTGGGTGACAGTGAGAAAGTCCCTTGACCTCTCTAAGATTCCATTTTCTTCTCTGTGAAGCTGGGAAATGGATGAGAGGACGGACCTCTCTGTCTACCCCTTGGAACCTCCACACACTGGCTTCCCTGGGGAAATGGAAAGGGCAGAGACTCTCAAACCTAGAGCTGGAGGCCCCCCCCCCAAGTTACCTAGTCTAACCTTTTCAAAGATGAGGGAACTGGGCCCGAAAAGGTTGACAAACGTGTCGGGGTCCCACAAGGCCCAGTGGGACAGAGTCAGCCTGACTCCCAGGCTACTGTGCTTTCCCAAGTCCTACATGCCTCATGAATATCTCAAGGAGCCCAGGATACGTGCAAAGACAGATTCCAAACTCAAAGACCTGGGGACCACGAGCTGCCCTGAAACATCACAAACAGTCCAGGGCCCCCGAGAGGGGGAAAGGGAAGGGTCACTGTAAGCTGAGCGGGTCAGCTGGACGGAGGAGGGGCTTAAGCTAAACTTTGATCCCTGGGTGAGCCGCAGGTGAATGGGGAATTCCATATATATATATAAAGAGATAAAACGGTCCAGGGCATGTCAAGGAAGTGGCAGGAAGGCTCATATGCTAGAATAAAGAGAGGCTTGTTGGGAAGCTTAGAGAGAGGTTGGGATCAAGCTTGGGAGGCTCAAAACCCAAGGCAAAGCCGTTTGGATGTGGTCCATCTCACTGAATTCAACAACTATTGAGTTGTTGTAAAATTATTCGTATACACATACATTATTTGCATATACATACATAATATTATATATTAATATAGATTACAATACGCTATGTTATAAAATAGGCTGCTGTAATAGTACTTAATAAGCACTATTAGGTACCTATTATGTGAAAGTACTCCAAAAAGCTACATGGTTTCTGCACTCATGAAGTTTATAAGCAATATATACACACATTATTAGAGAAGAGATCAAGGGGAAAATAGAATAACTAATTGGTCTGAGAGACCCACTGAGGGAGGATTCATGTCTAGATAAAGAAATCAAGCAAAAGATCATGGCAGAGATGGGAACTGGCTACACTCCCAAAGAGGAGGACAGCAGACCATGGCGAGAGGGAAGGAGCAAGAGAAGGAGGGATGGCCCAAAGAGGCCGGGGCTGAAAAGGGCATGATGAGAGCGAGGAGAGTGAGCAGCCCAAGTGCCAAGAACCTACAGAGGGAGGAAGGGATCACACTATGGAAGCTCTTGAATATCAAACTGAGGGATCTGTATTTTCTTCAGCAGACTGAAAGTTCTGGGGAATAGGTGGGGAAATGATGTTGTCAGATCCACGGGCAGCAATGGGGAGGACGGGCTGGAAAAGGCAAAAAACGGAAGCAGGCCCGACAAAGTTAATAGGACACTGTAGATAAGTGACCTGTGGGGAGGTGATTTGGGCAGATTAACCTGGGGAGAGTTTACAGAGGGAGGAAGACTCCTTAGGTGGTTCTGCACAGAATGTCAGCTTGCAGCTCTTGATTTATGGGACTCATTATCTCAAGAGGGAGTAGAGAATGAAGATAGAGGCCCTGGAAGATTTCAGTTCCTGGACAGAGCTATCTTGGTTCATTAAGAGAAGTCGCTGAAGCTTAGCGACGCCCCTAACCTTCTCAAAATGAATCACTGAGGCAGCCTCAGAGCCCTGGGCTCTCGCTGTTGTGGCGGGCCGACCTCAGGTTCTTAAGGATCGTCTCCCAAGGCTTCCCATTCCACTCTTAGATTGTGCAGAAGCACGGGAAGCGTGCTGGATCGGCGGCCCAGAACGCAGTCTCTAATTCTGTCTAAGTGACCTCGTTTCTCGATCATTTCTTTAGAGACTATAAGCTTTCTGTTGACAGAGACATGTCTAGGATTTCTTCTGTACCATGCAATGAATGAATGGATAAATGGGATGCCCAATGGATAAATTGGGACTCTATGCATGTAAAAGGAGACCACTAACAGCTGCCTCCAGGGAAGCCATGAACAAGTGGCCAGGACTCAATATTATTCCACTCAATATTCCACTGATACACAGATTATTATACTGCCCAAAGTGAGGACGAGGATCTAGACGTCCTCTTGTTTCAAAGTCTCAACTTATCTATGGGCAAAAATGACAATTAATTCAACTCATGAACTCTGGCTACATGCTTTACATATAAAGTATTAAAATCAGCTCAACGGCAGACCCATTACTCCTCCAGTCCCTTTTCACCAAAGAAGAAGGTTGGCCACAAAATCATTAATTACTACATTTTATATTATTCATGAAATTAGCTAAATTATGGAACCCTTCCCTTCTAGTCTTCTGGTCAACCAACGGGAACCATGTTGGAAAAAACGGCATACTGACTCCGTGCTTATTTTGATTGTATTGTTTTAAAATGGTGTTTTCATTGACTTTGGGACTCAAGCTTTTAATAAAATCAGTCACACGAAGATTGAACAGGAGACGTCAAATTCGGGATTTGAACCGAGGCTCTCAAGCTGCCACAAAGCATCGCAACATAAAGCTGCCTGAATAAGTGACATACAATCGCACCTTTTAAAAAAGTGAGAAAGTGAAGGGGGGAAGCTACCTTACAACTAGATCAGCAGCCATTTCCTAAAGAGGGAAGGGAGGGAGGAGGGGAGGGAGGGTGGAAAGAGAAAGGAGAAGGAGGGAGAGGAGGAGGGAGGGAAGAAGGGAGGGAAAGAGTGAGAGAGACAGAGAGAGAAAGAGGGAAGGGAGACAGAGAGAGGGAAGGAAGGAGAGATAGAAGGAGGGAGGGACAGAGAGAGACAGAGAGAGAGAAAGAGAGAAAGAAAGAGAGCAAGAGAGAGAAAAAGAAAGAAAGGGAGAGAGGGAGAAGGAGAGGAAGAGGGAAAAGGAGAGAGAGACAGAGAGGAGGGAAACAGAAACAGAGGGAAGGAAGGAGAGAGGGATAGAGGGAGGAAGGGAGAGAGAGAGAGAGAGAGAGAGAGAGAGAGAGAGAGAGAGAGAGATTGAGATTGGAGGATGGTGCTGGAGAATTTGAACATTGGCTATTTCATTCCAAATTCAAAAAAAGGGGAAGAACACAAAGTCTCCCAAGGACAGAGCAGTGAGCTTGATTTAAATCTCTGGCAATTCTAGACTGCATCATGTAAAGGAATAATCTGTGAATGTTTTTAAAAGGAGAACAATGATCATAAAGAAGCAGTATGGATTTTTCAATACAATTCCTGTCATATTAAATTTATTTTCTTTTTTTGACAGGATCACCAGACCAATAGATCAGTGAAATAGCATCCATACGTAGCCTTTGAAGAAATCCATCTTGGCAGAAGGTGGAGAGCTGTGTGTGGGATGACAGGACAGTTAGGTGAATTCATAACTGGTTGAATGACTAAACTGTCCACGCAGTCCACGTGGACTAAATGTCCACGCAGAGGGGGGTCTCCAAGGGGTTGCCCCGGGGATGTATCCTCCACCCGGTTTTTGGCCCACATTTTTATCAGTGATTTAGATGGAAGCAGAGATGGCGTGACCATCCAATTTACAAATAATCCCGAACTGGAAGTAAAAACGAGCATGTTGGAAGACGGAAATCAGGGTGCACAAAGGTCTTAAGACCCATGTCTGTGGCTAAAATTCAGTCATGTGTATTAGGAATAAGCATAAATAATACTTGGGTTCAAAAAATCAATTGCACAAATGCAGAAAGTGAGAGACATTGCCAAACAATCATTCTTGGGAAGAAAGGTCTGGGAGTTTCAGTGGATCCAACGAGCTTGGTGTGTATCCCCAGCCTGATGGGGCAGGAGCAGCCCTGCTGCCATCTCCTTCTGTATTCATAGAAACGGGCGTCAGAGGGCGGGAGTGCGGAGCCCCGCTGTGCCCTGCCTCGGCCCGGCCTCCTCCGGAGCACCACGTCGGCTCCGAGCATCACATCTGAGGAAAGATCCTGACAGGCTGGCACCTCTCCAAAGTAAGGCGAGCAGGATTACAAGGGGATTTGGAACCATGTGATTAAAAGATTGACTGAAGGAACCAGCATCTGGAGGAGAGGAATTCTGGGGGCTCGGGGAAGGAAGCGAGTGCCCTCAAATATTTAAAGGGCCAGCATGTGGATTACATGTCTCCTCTGACCCCAGACTGGCCCAAAGCAAGGGGCAGATGTTACCGAGAGCAAGATTTCAAGTGAATATTGGGGAAATAGTCTCGAATAATTCGATCTGTGGAAGCACAAGATTTGACAGTTCTAGAAGCAGAAGCTGACTGGCCACAGGCTGGGAGGGGTCTAGAACAAAATTAGATATTAAAAAAAATATTAAATCATCTCATGAGCTCCTGAAGAAGAACTGAAGAGAAGAAGAAAAAGGGGAGGAGAAAATCACAAGCAGTAGTTATTTACCACTCTGAAGTGTGCAGAGTAATTTGTGTAAGTTCGTTAATCTTCACAACAATCTAGGGAGGTAGGAGCTATTATTATCCCCACTTTACAGCTGAGGAAACTGAGGTAAACAGGGGTTAGGTGACTGGCCCCTTGTTTCTCAGAGTCATTTTCTTCAGAGACTAGGAGCTTCCTGGGATCTGAGGCTGACTTCATGGCTCTCAGACCAGGGCTCTATCCATCTATCCATCCCACCCCAGACAGTAGAAAATGAAGAGAAGGAAGGGAACCAGAAGAAAGAAAACAAGAAAAAAACAATTCAAGAAGCACATATTATGTGACTACTGTGTGTACAAAGCCTCAAGTTGAAATTTTGGCCCACAGATAAATAAAATCCTGGGTTCCAGAACAGGGCAAGCTCTGGCTTGGTTAAAGGCTTGGAGGATACCCAGGGGGGCAGACTCTACCTGCCAGTCAGGCACTAACCTGCCTTATTCAGTGAGATTCATCTCAGGAGTTGGGTTGGTCAGAGACTGGGGCCAGGGGGGATGCGGACGCAGACAGGAAGCTCCTGAACCCCATTGGTTACGGTACGTAGGAGCTACCCTACTATGTACCCACCTCAGGGTAGCACTTACTAGAAGGGGAAAAAGGTGGGAGCCGAGGGTGGAGGAGAAGGAGAGAGCAAGAACGAGAGCCGGGATGTGGCAACGGCTCAATCCCTTTGATGGAAGGAAAAGAGGATTTGGTGATTTAATGAGCCCAGACTCCCCTTCGATCTGCTGTGTTGCCCAATCTTCCGTAATCCTCCCGAGGCTGATTCACTCCCTGTGAGCTCTCCTCAGTGTTCACATGATAGCACTGAACAAGGAGGCAGCCCTGGATGGGCAACCATCCGCACAGCTTCGGGAGGAAATGGCCTGCATGGAACCCAGAGTCGCTCCCTGATATTTCCAGCAGCTCCAACAAAAGAAAATTGGGGTCAACAAAAAAAATCAGAACAGATTTACAGAAGTACCTCGCGCTGGGCACTGGCTCCCTCTGGGATAAGAACTCACTACTTGACAAAAACTGCTGGGAAAATGAGAAAAACGGAAACTAGTATGGCAGAAAGTAGGCACTGACCAACGTCTAACACCCTATACCAAGATAAGGTCAAAATGGGTTCAAGATTTAGACATAAAGAGTGATACTGTGAGCAAATGCGGAAAACAAAAGATACTCTACCCCTCAGATCTGTGGAGAAGAAAGGAATTTATGACCAAAGAAGAACTAGAGAACATTATGAAATGCAAAGTGGATAATTTTGATTATATTAAATTAAAGGGTTTTTGTACAAACAAAACCAATGCAGCCAAGATTAGAAAGGAAACAGAAAACTGGGAGGGGGAAGAGAGATTTTACATCCAAGGGTTCTAATAAAGGCCTCATTTCTAAAATATATAGAGAATTGAATCAAATTTATAAGAAATCAAGTCATTCTCCAATTGATAAGTGGTCAAATGATATTAGCAGGCGATTTTCAGATGATGAAACTGAAACTATTTCTAGCCAATATGAAAAGATGCTCCAAATCACTATTGATCAGAGAAATGCAAATTAAGACAACTCTGAAATACCACTACACACCTCTCAGATTGGCTAAGATGACAGGAAAAAGACACATGTTGGAGGGGATGCAAGAAAACTGGGACACTGATGCATTGTTGGTGGAGTTATGAACGAATCCAACCATTGTGGAGAGCAGTTTGAAATTATGCTCAAAAAGTTATCAAACTGTGCACACCCTTTGATCCTTCAGTGTTTTTACTGGGCTTATATCCCAAAGAGATCATAAAGAGGGAAAGGGACCCCCATGTGCAAAAATGTTTGTGGCAGCCCTGTTTGTAGTGGCCAGAAACTGGAAACTGAGTGGATGCCCATCAGTTGGGGAATGGCTGAATGAGCTATGGTGTATGAATGTTATGGAGTATTATTGTTCTGTAAGAAATGACCAGCAGGATGAATACAGAGAGGCTTGGAGAGACTGATAGGAACTGATGCCAAGTGAAGTGAGCAAAACCAGGAGATTATCGTACACGGCAACCACAAGATTATATGATGCTCAACTGTGATGGACGTGGCTCTTTTCACAATGAGGTGATTCAGGCCAATTCTGCTAGACTTGGGATGAAGAGAGCCTCCTGCGCCCAGAGAGAGGACTGTGGGAACTGAGTGTGGATCACAACCCAGTATTTTCACCTTTGTTGCTGTTGTTGGCTTGCCTTTTTTCTCATTTTTCCCCTTTTTGATGTGATTTTCCTCATGCAGCATGATAAATATGGAAACATGTTCGGAAGAATTGGGCATGTTTAATACATATTGGATTACTTGCCATCTAAGGGAGGGGGAGGTGGGGAGGGAGGGAGAAAAACATGGAACACAAGATTGTGCAAGGGTGAATGCTGAAGACTAGGCATATATTTTGAAAATAAAAAGTTATTATTAAAAAAAAAAGAAACACATAAGTGCAGACATATCACGCAAATGACTACACAAGGTGCTTGTTGGGTCAGCAAAAAGGCTGGAGGATCTTGAGGGGAGATAGTTCCTCACTACAAAACCTTGGGCACCAGGGGCTTTTCCGCTTGGTGTAAGGATACTCTGGGGACAGAAGGGAAAAGGACAAAGGAGGGGGGGGAAGCTGTAAAACCACAGCGGGCAGTGCCAGCCAGATCAGTGGATAATTTCTTTTTCTCTGCTGGCCAGATGCTGTCAGAGCATGGGATGACAGAAGCCCAGGACAAAAAGGCTTTTCATCACCTCTGGAGAGCACGGGTTGTAGATCCAGGGCCACAAGCGGTTACCCAGAGACCTGAGTGAAAAGAGCAGACCTTCAAAGAAAGCCCAAACCCACAGGCCTCCACTCTCAGCGGGTCCTTGGGGATTCAGTGACCCGATCGGTATCTGTTAATTAAATAGCAAGCAAGCAAAGGGGATTGTTATTTTGCAAATAATCCAAGGCTTTAATCCACCCTCTGAAATCTGGTCTCAGGCTCCCACGAGCAGAGATCAGGTGGACACCCCAAGGGCTAGCGCAAGATCCCAGAGCAGCTCTTCTCTCCAGCATGACAGCAAAGGTGTTGTTTGACCTTTCATGGGCAAAGGCGGGGAGGGGGAGGCTATGGATGTGGCTCTCAGGGCCTTGGAGCAGGAGCAGCCCTCTCTAGTGAATGCAGGAGCAGTTCTAGCTCAGGAGGCCCGATGCCCAATACAAAGACCTGTCACATCCCTATAAATCTGATTCCTTTATCCTCCCACCCCCCACTCCCATCCACGGGCCTTGCCTCCCTTTCCCCCTGACAAGCCAAGGACCATTCTGTTCTCTGTCTGCATCATCAATCTACCTGGGCAGGTGTCGTCCCTGCTCCCAGCCTGCTTCCTTCAGAGCTATAATCACTTCACAAGAAGGGTGAGAGAGGCAGAAGGTGCTGGACCACAAAAGGCTAGAGAAGGAGAATTCCAACAGCCCCCAACCCTGCTCTCTCATCTCCCCCCGGTCCCCACCAGGGAACTTGAACCTATTCCCTGAATCGTGGCTTCTCTTTAAAAGTTCACAAGAACTAGCCCCAGATCAGCCAGAGGCAGCAAACCAATTGGGTTTTGACAGGTAGGGGTTTAAGGTCCGCCTTTGCGAGCCTTTACCTACTCCTTGGTCCCAAAGTTACTTTTTGGAGTAAGGAACTTTCCTGTGCCCTTTCCTTGGTTGTGACCTTTCCCAGTTGCCCGAGGCGGTGAATGATGGCTCTGCTGTCAGGCCCCGGAGAACGCTCCAGGGAGCCAGAGCCGGGGCAGCCTGCCTTACCCCACTCCCCCGGGAACCTACTCCCACTTCAGTCCTGCAACAAGGGCAGGGTGCAGCCGGCTCAGCCTTATTACATAAACTTTCCTGTGTGTTTTTTATTTTAAAGAAAGGACGTCCTTTCGATTTCTAGGCAATTCTCAAGGGATTTTTCCACTCTCCCTCTAGAGTAGGGACACCTCCCCCGGGAGGCTGCAGAAGCCTCTGGATCACCGGGCTCGGGGATGTATTTTCCAGAGTCACCAATGGCTGTGCTTTCACCCAAACTGGAAAAGATTAAAAACAAAACCCAACAACCCACGGATTATCCTACATCGCCAGTAGCCAGGCAGCTGAATGACTGCTGCAAAGGAGAAGGAGGAGGGCGGCTCATCTTGGGTGTTGTGCTATTATTGCAGCAGGGACAGCGAGTTCCAGAACCTGTCTTCCCACAGGTGTTTCGTGGTAAACAGAAACTCCTCTCCCTTTTGTCCCGTTCCACCTGAT
The DNA here is from genome assembly GCF_902635505.1 of Sarcophilus harrisii. Lineage (NCBI taxonomy): Eukaryota > Metazoa > Chordata > Mammalia > Dasyuromorphia > Dasyuridae > Sarcophilus > Sarcophilus harrisii. The sequence goes on along the minus strand of NC_045426.1, from coordinate 9,076,283 downwards.
TAAGGCTCAGTAATATCTGTAAAGCTTTGCCCAATAAGCCCAGGTCACGTCTAAAGTCCCAAAAGTTACATGGCGTGCTCTGGCAGGGGACCAACGACATCCAGGACTGGCCGCCTAAAATGTCATTATTCTGCATCTGGGGGGTCCAAGCCCCTCAAAAAGAGTTTAAGCCGAGGCAGGGGAAGGAGCAAAAAGGACCTTCCAAACCCTGGTAGCTAACCCGGGTGCAGTGTCGGTGGGGCACGTGAGGACGAGGTGATGACGCCGTTCCCCATCCCCTCGGCCTCTCCAAGTAAAGGAGCCGTTCCCCTCCAAGCCAGGAGGCTGCATTCTGATCTTTGCCCTAATGGGTACCTGCCTTTATTCCATGCCCCAATGGTCCTGGCCCCAAGTGGCAAAGGAACCACTAAATCAGATGAGCCGGGAAAGAATCAATCTTGCCCCAGTGCCAGGGAAACGCCACAGTGGAGCCCTGGGTCCAGGTCCCGTCCCCAACACAGCCCTCCTTCAAGTTCTGGGCCCACAGGGCTGATCCCGGCCTGGGCCCCAGGTGCCGACCCTCGGGGAGGCCACGGACACTGCAGGGGAAGCAGCAGGTCCGCCCCTTCCCGGCCCGAGACACAGGCCACACACACCTAGAGCCTGGCCGGCAAAATCTCCCCCGGCTAACACTCGGCTAATGGAGCCCAACTAAGCTATTTCTTGCCTCGTAACAGGGGAAAAGGCAGTTTTGGAGCGACTCAAATGCCTTTAAAAGTCATCTTATTGCAATTTTAGGCCTGAAAACAATCAGCGTCCCAGGCCCCTTTGGAGTCATCATCCAGAAAGCAGACACTGTGGACTCACGCCTTCAATTCAATCGGCTCGTCCCCGGCAGGTACCGATCACGCGCCGGGTGGGAGGCAGGGCCACAGGCGGCACGGCGGGCACCGGCTCAGCTGGAACCAGAGAGCCGGACACCTGATGGCCGCTGCCCGCCATGAACCTCAACCTCTCACTGCCCCCCACAACTCTTGGAGACAGGGGTTAACCTGGGCTTGGGAAACAGGGGTGTAAACCTGCATTTTCACAACTGTATTTCAATATACTCGGTGGCTCTCATAATCCTATAGATTTGTTGCATTTAAAAACATCACTCTGAGAAGGGGCCCCATAGGCCACAGTGGGGTCCGTGACCCCCCCCAAAAGGTTACAAATCCTTGCACAAATTGCAGACAGGGTGCCAACTTCAGCTGGCAGACACATGAAACCCCAAGTCCAGGCCCCAGGCCTCTCACTTAAAGAGAAAAGTCCCAGAAGGATCGACTAAACACGGGGAGGAGCCTGGGGCTTGTCTGGCTCATTTTGCTGTTTTTCACCCCAAAAGGAACCCAGTGTTCTCCAGCCGCAGGGAGCAGAAGTCACAAGGAGGGCACTCGGCTCTACTCCCGACGCAGGCTTTCACCACATCCGGGAGTCAGCGTTCACCCAGGAGGTGACGAGGCAGACTCGGAGCCGGTTTACTTTTCAGTGAGGGTGACGGACCCCTAACCGTCTCTCCCCGGGTGGAGCCACCATCGCTGGGCCAGGTGGGAACCTCCCCTCAGCTTCAGCAGGGGCCCGGGCAGCCAGTGCTCCCGGGATACCAGCCATTCGTGGGCCTGAGGAGGCCCAGCCAAGGCGGGAGCTAAGGAAGGCCTTTCCTGAGACAGGCCCAGGACGTGGGCGGTCTCCGCCCGTCCTTCGCTCCCCACTCACCTCTCTGGAGCCTCCCGGGACCTGTCAGGGTGGGGAGGGAAGGGCAGGGGGAGCATGGGCCGAGGGCGGCTGCGGAGACGAGCCCCCGGAACTCACAGAACCCTGGAGCAAGAGAAGCAGTGAGAGCAAGACCTGAGCTCAAATCATGGCCAGGGTCCGACACCATTTTCAGCCTCAGTTTCTTCCTCTGTGAAACATAGCTGCTGACGCCCCTGCCTTCGGGCTGCTGGGAGATCAGAGCTCAGAGCACTCTGTAAAAGCATCGTTGCTATTGTTACTATGGGATAATGATGGCCACAGGACCACCCAGGAGGGAGACCCCGGCCCCGAGAGCAAGTGACTGCCCAAGACCATGCACTGGGGAGTGTCACGGCCGGGACTACAGAGGGGGCTCCCCCCGGGCTGCGCTGCCGCACCCCCTCCCAGGGCCAGAAGCTGCTGAGTCTAAGCAAACTCCCCCAGGACGCGGTGCAAAAACAGACACTGGGAACATGCTGCTGATCCCCTGAACGTAGAGATAAAATTAGCAGAATGAAAGCCGAAGCCAGCAATTTGGGCAGAAAACCGTTGAATCATAGAAAGGAAGAGGAGGGAAGAAAAGCCTTCTAGAAACAGGCTTCCGAGTTCCATTTCTACTTGGGCTGAGGCAAAGGGTGGAGCCGCCCAGCTCTGGGATTCTGGGGAAGAAAGAAGGAGGTCGAGAGGCGGCCGGAGAGCCACCAAGTCCCGAATTCAAGTCCTGCCTCTCCCAGAGTCCCCCGAACTCTCTCAGTGACCGAGGCAATGATTTCTGAGCTGTGGAGGGGCTCCCAACACTGTAAAGTGGGCTCCCGACACTGCAGAGGGGCTCCCGACACTGTAAAGTGGGCTCCTGACACTGCAGAGGGGCTCCCGACCCTGCAGAGGGACCCCACTTTTCCTGAGCCTGCGGGATGAAAGGAGAACCGAGTGACCCCCGAGTCACCAAACAGGGACTCTGGGACTGGGCCATCCCCAGGGGCGATCTCACATGGAATAAAGGAGGGTTCCTGAGCAACTGGAAACTGCTCCAGCACGAGGTTCATAAAGGCTCCTATGGGGCAAGCTCCCTCTCTCTCTGAAACACCAAAGCAGGCTCCGCGTGCTGGGCCCGGGAAGGATGGGGCCGGGAAATGGGGCAATGATTTGGGTCCAGCCCAGGCCCTGAGCCGTGAGCCGCCCTCTCGAATTGGGGCTCTCTGTCCCAGGAAGCAAAATGGCAAAGCCCGGGCTGCAAGTGCCAGGGCCCCGATCCTGACCCTTTGCCATTCCCCGACCCGGCAAGCCCTGGACCTCTCTGACTGTACAGCTCCCTGCCTGTAAGAGAGCCAGACGACTCAGAGGTCCCCAAGTTGGGAGCGGGGTGTCCCAGGGAGGGCAGCCCCCCTACCTGGGCAGATTGCCGGCCATCCGAGGAACTCGCTCATTCTGGGACCCAGAGCAGTGGCCACCAGTGAGAGGCGAGGTTCTTCCGGAGCCCAGGCCTGCAGGGAGGGACCCACAGGCCGGCCCCATTCCCAGACCTGTAATCCGCGCCCATGCCTGACGGGAGGGTTTTTCAAATTCATTTTAAATTAATTTGTTTTAAAATCATGATATGCTTAGTAGCAGCGGCAGCGGTACTGGCAGTAATAGTAGGAATCATTATTAAAAATTATTATTATTACAACATGATTAAAATTTTGAAGATCGCTTAGCCCCAGCCCCTCATTCCCCAAAGAGTCCGGCCCGGCGAGGGGCCCAATCATGGGCCATAGTTACAGAACAGAGGGGCTGAGCCGACGCTCGACCTCCAGACCCGCCGTCCTGTATCTTGCCGCTTTTTGGGGGCTCCGACAGCCACACTAGTTTTAGCTCCTCTGCAGGAACAGTTTCCTTTGACTCTTCTCTGATGTGGTTGCGCCTTTTCCCCATTACTGCTTTCCCATTATTTCCCATCACTTCGGCTCCTGAGAACGGGGCCCAGAAAAGGGCAGAAGCTCCAAGGTGACTTTTCCCAAGCTCCTCCAACTTCCCAGTCGAGCATCTGAGCCCAAGTGTCAAAGGCCTCCTTCTCCCCGCTCCTATTTAAGACTACCTGTGACTCATGTGGAAGCAGCGTGGGCTCAGCAGCTGGAGCCTGGGGGAAGGAAGCCCTGAATTCTAATCCAGGTGCCAACATTTACTAACCTGGGCAACCCCAGGCTGCTCAACATGAACTCGGACCCCTCAGCTTTGGGATCTGTAGAACGGAGATAATAATAGCGGGAGCTCAGGAGATAATCTACCTCCCAGGGACACTGTGAGGATCAAGGAGATCAAAGGACATGTTAATAAGAAGTGCTTTGTAAGGCTTAAAGTGGGATGGAGATGCTGAATGACAGAGCTCTTCACTCTCCATCCCAACAAACCTGGGGAGCAGGAGTCACTGTCCTGATGTCACATGGGGACAAGGAGGGAAGTCAGGACTCGAATCCAAGATGCAGGATCACAGAAAACTAGATTTTAAGCTGGAAAGACCCTCCAAAGATATCTGGTCTGACTGCCCCCATTTTATAGATGAGGCAATTGAGGCCCAGAAAGGTTAAGCTCCCAGGTCAGGATCTACTCTAAGAGTCTCTGACTCCAAACCCAGAACCCTCCTGTGTTGGCGAGTGAACACTTAGGGGCCCCAGGCCCAGACGCATCGCTGAACGGCCCTGAGCCCCCATCTCGGAGGGAGATCCCACACTTCTTGGGTTGGCGAATGCCCCACTGGGACAAGGAGCTTCAGACGGCATCAGTGGCCAATGCCCTCACTATCACCTGCCCCATGAGGGCAGCAACAACAGGAAAGTAACAGCACCCGAGAAGCCGCAGAGGAAAAGGCAAGAAAACTGAAAGGGAAATAAAGTCAGAGCCCAAGGGGGGCCCAAAGATCTGAGTCATCGCCAAGGGAGACAGAACAAGCCAGCATCCAGAGCGGGAGCAAGTAGGACCTGGGGACATGGGCCGGTTCGGCCCGCTCAGATGGCCCCGGCATGGCCCGGCTCCTGTAGCCCTCCGCGTGGCTGAGCTCCTTCGGCTCCTTCCACCCCCCACATGGCCAGGCTCCTTCAGCCCGGCCCCAGAGCCCATGCCTCTCCTTGCGCCGCACAGGCCCTCGCCCCAAACTCTGACTTGTCTGGAAGTGCCAGGGAAGGAATGGGCCTGCCCTGGCCCCGCTGTCCCTTTCCTCCAGATGCAAGCTCAGCTGCGGCCCATAAAGGCCTCACCTTCCCATTCCATTTCCGAGCATCAGCCTGGAAGGGCGCCACGTTTATTTTTAAATACAAATTAAGTGGACTTAAAGCGTTCCACGTTCTGGAAGCAGACCCATCCAAGTTGTGCTGTCCCCTTGTCCTGCCCACAAAATGGCACAAAATGTGTTTAAGATGCTTGTGTGAGGCAGGGGAAGGGGAGGGAACAAACCATTCAACCAATCAGTCCTAAACATCTTTTAAGTGCCTTCTATGTGCAAAAGTCTGGGTATAACAGAGTGGAAATGCTCCACTTGTCTGAGAAGGCTTGGGTTCAAATGCTGGCAAGTCGCCCCCCTCTAGGAGCCTCAACTCCCTTCTCTGCAACATGGGAATAACTCAGCCCCTGCTCCCAAAACACCCAAGCTGCGGCCTTTTTAGGGCACTATCGCTCTTAGACGCTGGGTACAGATCGATGGGTCCAACGTCGCCATTTCTCATGTCCAAATCATCCTCTATTGGCAGAAGGGGCAGGAGTCATTCAGCAACAATTCTGCAGGAGGGGACCGAGTTTCTCCCCCTTCCTCTCTGTTACTCCCCTCTTCGGCCTCCCCTCCTCCCTCACTTCCTTTTCCAAGCTCTCCAATGAAGTTTTGGGGGGAGATGGCCGGCCGCAGGAGGCCTCTTACTTTGGGGCGCCATGAAAGCTTTGCCCACCCCAGACACGTGGCTTCTTGGGGTCACAATATCCTCCTCAGTAAAATTCAAGGGTCAGACTGGATGGTCCCTTGGGTCTCTAAATCCCCTCATCAAGAAGCATGCATTGAGGGCCTACTATGTGCTGGAGTTTAAACACACAGAATGAAGTGATCCGTACCCCCAAGGAATTTATAGTCTTTAAGGGAAATGACTCATCCATGGTGACAAAGCTAAATGAGTCAGAGGCAGAACTCAAACCCAAGTCTCCCCAACCTCCGAGTTCTCACTGTCTCTTCCATGCCCTCTCCACGGATCTGTGGACCAATGGGGCTGGCTGCAGGGAAAAGGAGTCTCAAACTAAGTCTTCAGTCAGTTAAATGTGCACAGCCGGGAGGGAAGGAAGCCTTTTGGAACAAGGGAGCACGGCTCTAGAACACCAGCCGGGACAGCCGATGAGCCCAGGATGAGCCGAGGCCGGCCCTGATGTAACCAAGCATCCCTGCGCCCACGCTCAGCCAGCCATAGGGACAGCAGAAGCGGGGCTGGCTTCCATCGCCTGCCCGTTACCCAGTGACAGAGCCGGAGGACAGACACCTGATCCCCACAGAGGGAAGATGCCAGTTTTGGCTGACCGCTGGCAGGAGTTGGTTCCACAGCCTTCTTTAAGTTAAAAAAAAGTGGCACCTCCAAGCCTTGGAGCTAAGCTTGGGGATTACCCCCGCCCCTCCACAGCGGGGCTCTGGGGCCTGGGCAGGGAAGTCCTGGTCAGCCGCATCTCGGTGGATTTATGTCGGGACAGATCCGCCTGGAGACCTCACCATGCCCACCTCACTCCAGGTGACTCCTCTTCCTCACCAGGTTTTTCCTAGATCCTGTTGCCATTGCTCCATCTCTTTGGAAACTGCTCTCCCTCCCTCCTTACTAGAAAGCTCTGACTTTCCCAGGATAGATGGCCTTTTCCCCAGTCTGGTTTCTAGGCAGACACTTCCTGTACAGAGGAGGACGGAGCTTGTCTACCTTGTGTTGTTCAGCGAGGCTCCCTGGGAAGAGACAAGACCACAGCAGGGGTGCTGACCCCCTGAACCGGGGGCAGGCCGGGGTGTTCTGGGTTTTACTGTGCCCCTTGCCTTGTGGTCACCCTGAGTATGAAGGGATCGATAGGTAAAATGAGATTCTGATTGGGAGCATTTAGGGGAAAGAGCCAGAGCTCAGCGAAATGCAATAAAATAAGATGATCCCGAATCTCTGGGGAAAAGCCTGGGAGGGACAGCCAGACAACGACAAGTGACGGCCATGTCCTTCAGACTTACTGTCCAATATGGCGGCCATGAGTGCTGAAGGCTTGGTTTCCTGACCAGTTAATGGGCTACGCAAGGTCGGGGGCCACCTTTCACCCATGTATCCAATCCAGGGATATTTTTTAGACTATTTTCCTCTCCCAATTGCTGCTACTAATTGGCAGCAATCTTTCTCTCTTCATTAAGGCACGTCCCTTAAGGATCAACTACCAAGTTTACGTAATAGTCATTACTCTCAGTCCTGGAATAATAATAATTGGACTTTATATGGATTTGAAACGGTGATTTAAAAAAACACCATTTCTTTCATTTATTACATTCCCAGACACCAGGCTTTGTGGAAGTATTCCTTCAGGTAATTGCGACTTTTGTGTCCCAGATCCCGCGGCAGTCTGCCGAAGGCCTTCAGGGCTCTTCTCAGAAGAATATTTGTAAAGGAATACTAATGAAGCTAGTTATAGTGAGATATGGTTGCTAAAATATTTAAACAAGTTCATGGTCCACAGGTAAAGATTTCAGTCCTATCCAATTCTCCGTGACCCATTGGGGTTGTCTCGGCCAAGATACTAGAGTGGCTGGCCATTTCCTTCTCCAGGTCACTTTACCGATAAAGAAATTGAGGCAATTAGAGTATAATGAGTTGCCCAGAGTCACACAGTCAGCAGGTATCTGAGGCAGAATTTGAATTCAAGAAGATGAGTCTTCTTCTTTTTCTTTTTTTTTTTTTGCTGAGGCAATTGGGGTTAAGTGACTTGTCCACGGTCACACAGCCAGGAAATGTTAAGTGTCTGAGGCCAGATTTGAACTCGGGTCCTCCTGACTTCAGGGCTGGAGTGCTATCCACTGCACCCCCCAGCTTCCCCCAATGAGTTCTCTTAATTCCAGACCTGGCACTCTATGTATGGTGTCACCTAGCTTTATTTTTTAACCTTGGTTTTCACCATCGCTTTCTTGCCCCAGAAGACACCTGTTTCAGTGGCTGTCGCTACCACTCAAAGAAAAACACTTACACAAAACCAACCAAATAGCTGTAAAGGCAGCAAGGCCCCTTGCACACAGTATTTAATTTGACCATGACGACAACTCTATAAGGCAGGACCCATAGATTGGTATCCCCATTTTACAGAGGGGGAAATTGAGGTTCATCAAGGTTTATCCATGGTCATATATCAAGTAAATGTCAGAAGGAAAGCCGCATCCTAGACCTTTCTGGCCCCGAGTTCCACACCGTAGCCACAAGGCCACGCTACTCTGAAAGTACTAGGACATTTCTTTTCAAATACTCACATTGTTTTCATTAATTCCAACTGGGCCCATTAGTCCAAATTAGTAACGATTTGATTGAGGACAGAAAAGAAACTTCCCAAAGAAGGCCGATTGGAAAGAAGGACTAGAGGCACATGAGGAAATTGTGTAAGAGCAGGAAAAAAATAAACCCCAAGATGGCCTCTGGCTCCCTCAAATTTAGGGACCCTTGTTATGGAAAAACCGGGCTTGAGCATCTGCAGTTATTCCCAAAGTCAAAAATACTTAAGCAAGGGACACCAGGAAAGAGAAGGCTTGGAATAAGAAGAGAAAAAGAAGCCGCACCAGCACCCGGGAGAGAGACCGGAGCCTCGGCTCTGGGAGGGCACAGCAACCAGCGGCTCATCCCTCGGCTCCCGCAAGGGCCGCCCGGTCCCATGGGCACTGCCCACCCAACAAGGGATAAGGGTGCTGGCGGCAAGCCCTGAGTTTTACAAAGCTCGTTGTGCAGATTGCCTTATTGCGGCAGCCCTTGGAGGTGGGCTATACCTATATCACAGCTGAGGTTTCCGAGTCTCCACGACTTGCCCCAAACTCTCCAGATCTGAGGGAGGATTCAAACCCGGGTTTCTCCTGGTACCAAAAGGAGGCTCTTTCCGTCCAAGGTGCCAGGATTTTCTCAATGCGCCATCTTGCTAAATTTTACTTTGACCACAGCCAGCCAAATCTTCCAGGCCCTGATTAGAAAAGGACTAACTGTTTCTTAGCAATATTGAGTTCGGCTTCCATGAAATCCAAACCAGTCACAATTGCTTCAATCCCAGCAGAAGGCATTGCAAAATAATCACCAACTTGGAATCCTCTGGGGGATGAAGGAAAGAGCGCAACAACGGCCTCGTCAAAGGGATTGTGGGGATTCAGGGCCGGGCCGGGAATCAAAGAGGGGACCCCCGGGCTCCGGAGCCCAACCCCAAGGGGAAGCCAGGACACCCTCTAATCAACGGATCCTCCATCCTCCCTCAGAAGGCCTCAAGGACTGGGGGCTCTCTCAGGCAAACAACAGTTCCTCTCAGTCATGCTGTTTTACGGAGAGAATTAGCTTCCTTCATTGCTGTGAAAAAATCAATTTTGCCCATTGTTTTTAGAGGAAGAAATGCAAATTTTAGCTCTCCTCTCCAGACTGGTCTATACCAGAAGTCTGTGGGAGCACTGGGTCACATAAGGTAGGAATAAGAAGACACAAATGGGATAAGCTCTTTGCCTTCTGGGCCACTCACCTTAACCCACCTGAAGGAAGCAATTGGCTCTGGGGAAGGGATCTGAACCAGCTTCTTTCTGTTCCTCCCACCAATCCCAGAAGTTATTAGCACTTTCAAAATGGCAGCCGTGGAAGAGAAAGTTAGAATGAGCGGCTGTGACACAATTCCTCTCTATCTGTGTATGTACATATGAAGAGACATGTGTGTAATGGATGCATATAAACACGTGTGTGTGTGTGTGGATCCTCCTTTGAAGATGGAGGCCGCTTTTCCTTTCTGCCTCGGTATCCCCTTGCACACAGTAGACCCATTTGTTGAATCCACGCCTTTCGATCTATTCAGACTTATACACTCCAAACACCGAGGTCTCCGGGGTCAAGGGCTGTCTTTTGCCTCACATCTCCAGGGCTTAGCACAGTACACAATAGGCACTTAATGCTTGTCACCCCCCAAAAAAACCCTCAGACTCGCCTTGAGCACAAATAAGGAGGGGAGGAAAGAAAACTGAAGCATTGTCTGGCTCATTTGCCCGGGCCTGTGTTCCCTGCTCTCTCCTGCATGGAGTCCATTCATCGGCAAAGCTGAGAACATGGTATTTTTATTGCTCTCATCTATGATTTTGCTGGGATCAGACGCTCCCTCCGCAAGCACAGATGAGCATTTTCTGTAACTCAGCAGCCCCTGAGTCTTCCTTCTATAGTTAAAAACCACGTTGTGACAAGGGGCTCACTATGGGCAGACAAGTGGCCTGAGGTGTCGCGAGGTTCGGTGACTCGCCCAAAGTCGCCCAGCCAGGACGCTCACACGAGGCGAGCCAAGAGCTTGTCTGAACTCTGTGGGGTCCATCCAACGGTGCCTGGACCCACGAGCCTGCGCCTCCCACCAGCCCGCTCGGGCCCAAGACGCCTCCTCCCCGATTGGCTCCGCGACACGACCAGGATTTGTTTTCCAGGCCATTGAGTCAAGCCTTCCCCAAACCCCAGAGCCCGACCGATGGACTAGAATCCTCCCAGCTGGCTTCGAACTCATGGGGCCTGCCTTAGAACAGTCCCTGCCCTTACAGCCAGTTGGGGAGAGGATCTGAACACACCCCCAAGTGTGCACAACATCCCCACGGCGAATACAAGCAAACGCGAATGGGGGGGGGGGGAGGAGGATCCAGACGGCACCATGTCCATACTCACCCCCTGCCCAGCCGGGGCAGCAGCACTTCCCTGTCCCTCCTGCAGGTCAGTGCGGGGCTCTCGGTGCGCCAAGAAGCCTTCATGTGGGTCCCATCTTCCCCAAGGCCCTTAGCGCTTTCCCGTGCCAGGACAGGGTGTGGCTCTTCCTACTTCAAATCCCGGCACCCCTCGTGGACTTCTCACTAAACATCCCACCCCTTCCCTGACTCAGGCTCCAGCACCTGCCTCTAGGGTCATGCCTGGTTTTAGTGCTTTGTCCCTCAGTGGCACCCGGGGGGACTTTCCATGATGCCACGATTTCCACGTTACAATATTAAAAACGATCGTTTTTGGCCACAGCCGATATGAGGATGGATTTTGTTCGACTAAGTATATTTGTTACAAGGCTTTTCTTTTTCTTTTTTCCAGTGGGGGAGAGAGAAGTAGGAGGGGAAAAAATAAAAACTTATTGATTTTTAAGAAGGAAATTTAATTTAAAAAAATAAACAGTTGAACCACCCACAGTAATTAAATACAACTTGTGGCCATGTAAGGAAAGGTCCTCCTATCCCTGCTGCTCCGGCTTGTACCGAGACGATGCTGGGGCTCAGAGGAGAGCCCAGAGCCTGAGAGTCAGGAGACCCACACACCGATGGAGCTCGGTCACCGGGCTGGATGAAGTCAGAGCAAGTCACTCATCGGCCCAGAGCTCAGGAAGGGATCGGCTCTTCCATGTCACTCAATGATGTTACCACCTCCCCATTAGGAACGGTAGTAAAATTAACTGTCACATTGGATTCCCATGACAGCTCCATGAGGTAAGTTCTACAGGTAGTAACTAACCCCATTTTCCAGATTGGGAAATTGATGCTGAGAGAGACTAAGGGACTGGCTAGCTATTGTCTCAGGTCGGAGATCCTAAGGGCTTCCTGAATTAAAATCTAGTCCTTTACCCACTAAATCATGTCAGCTCTTAATTTAAAATTTTAAAATTTAATTTAATTTTAAAAATTTAATTTAAATTTTAAAATTAAAACCACAAAAGGGGTTTTCTTGACCCTACTCCAGTCCCTACCCTTGAGTCGGGATATAAGGATGGATATCCCCACTTTCTAGTTCCTTGTGGTCTTTTCTGTGACCAATGGTGAGTACCTGTGCCCAGGACTAAGCCCAAATCCCTGCCGTAAACAGGAATTAAATAAATCATTTATACCTCCAACTCCCTTCTTCCTGGAGATGAGAGTACACAAGGAGCATCAGCACAACTGATTTTTTTCCTCTTTAAAAAATACAGTTTGTTACGGGGGATGGTTCTCTGAGAGAAGGAATACTGGAGATAGCTATGGGAACATAAGAAACAGAAAAGAGCCAGCAAATTGTATTTTTACAAAATAAAATGAAAAACTAAATGGCTCCAAATAGGTATAAAATCCCGCGTCCTTAATTTCATCAGCCCCATATTCTAAGCCTCTCAACTGCCCCGTCGCCGGCTCTGAGATTGCACTGGGGGTCCATGCCCAGCGTGGCCTCCATATCTGCTTGTTCCTGCTGACTGAGGAAGCTGCGTGATGCTGGTGGCCAAGCTCGCCTCTGAAGAAGAATTGAGAAAAATCCCCTCCCTCCCTCCCTCCCTTCCTCCTTCATGGTGGAGATGGGAGCACCCAGATGTGGAACATGGGGAACATGGTCAGACTTAACTGACATGACCAGGCTGGGCTTCAGCTGATTTTTTCCTGTTGTTTCAGAATATTCAGAAATGGATGTGACAAAAGGCCAATGGCAGCCATACTGAACGGGTTCGTTTTTATCGCATATGTGGTCTGACGCCTAATAAAGAAGCCCCAGAAGTTTCTGAACAAAATCATTTCATTTCTCCAACATTTGATAAGTTCAGGAAAAATTGCCAAAAACAAATAAACACAACACCTCAAGAGCTGGGGGTGTCCTCAAACATGGAGACCATAAATAACCTGCTCAATGCAAGTGCTGAAGGATGTACCTCGATGGAAACACTGCACTACCAGCTATCTGGGGCCATGTTTTACAAATCCCCTCTCATCCTCATCTTCCTGGAACAATCCTGGGGGGCCGGTACTAGCCCTATCCCTGCTTTACAGACAAAGAACTGAGACAGAAGGGAAGGGACTTCTCTAAGGTCATACAGCTGGTACAGTCTGCAGTCTATGGCCAGAGTCCAGATGAAGTCATGACCTCTCAGACCCTTTTCTTGGGCTCTTTCCTTGGGTTATTGGTGGTTTGGCCATTCCCATCCCTCACCTTCCATCAGGGTCTGTCTTTCTCAAAGCCATACCAACAGCCCCCGAGCTCCCCCACACCAAGGAGCAAGGCAAAAATTTCTTTTGTAAAAATCAGCTGGATTTCTGCAAGTCAGATGCAGCCGTTTCCCAACCTGTAAAATGCAAAGGTTGGATCCTCCAACCCCTAAGGTAAAGCTCCTTTCAGCCCGAGACCAGTGCTCCTTGGATCCCCAGAAGTGCTGCGTGTTCTCCGGAGGACTGATCCCCTGAGTGCCTCCCCAAATGCATCCTCTTCCTAGACCAGAATCCCTTGCAGGATTTTCCAACAAGTGAGACCTCATGTCCCTCTAGCCTGGGGGCTCTTCACCTTTCTATGTCTTGGACACCCTGGGGCATCTGGGCTGCCCAACTCAGAATCACACCTTAAATGCACCAACTAAAATCCGGACAGTAAAGGAAGCCAAAGCTTAGTCAAAATGTAAACGGCGTCTCTTCTTTCCATCCGAAATCAGGCTCCCCTGGAAATCTGTTCTTCTAACCCCGGGAACCCCAAAGTGAGACCCATCGTTCTACAAAAGGGACCCTACGCATGTGGGGGGCAGGGTGTTCCCTCCGGGACGGGTGGCGAGAGACAGACTGTGCAGCCGCCATTGTTCCAGGCCCTGGGCTGAGCCCCAAGTGTTCAAGTCAACAGGCATTGCTTAAGCACCTCTGGTTGCCAGGTACAAGACTCTGTGTGTGTGTGTGTGAGTGTCTGTGAGTGTGAGTGTGTGCACGTGTGCATTCTAGGCACTTGGAACATGAAGACAAAACCAAACAGTCCCCGCCTTCAGGGAACTTTCTAGTTGGTGGGAACGTGCAGGAAGACGCAGCTGACGCAAATGGAACCTTCTGTGGTCTAATGTGAGGATTTGGGGTTTCTGTCCAGATTGTATTAGAAGTTTCTTTTTCTTGCTTTCTCATTGGCTGGGGCAGGGAATAAGGAATGGAAATAAAATAAAATCAGATGCTTTTTGATTTTAGCCATCTAGGGGAGGGGGTAAAAGGAGGGAGGGGAAAACTCGGAACAGGAGTGCAAGGGACAATGTTGTAAAAAACTACCCAGGCATGGGCTCTAGCAATAAAAAGTTACAATAAAAAAAAAAACCAGCAAAAAAAAAAAAAAGTATTTTTAAAAAGTAAATCCCAATAGGGAGGGGCTCTATCGTTTGGGGGAGGGGCTAAAGAGCTGTAAGAGGATGTCCTCCCTCCAGCCTGGTGGGCCCTTCGCAGCACCCCTGCCTGTCCCTCCTGCACCTTCGCCCCTCCTCACAGCACCATCCGTCCCCTGAGGCACACGGGGTTTGTACAGAGCCAGACCCCCAGCCTCCAGCACTGAGGACAGCTCCCTCCCCAAGTCAGACCCAATTCCCTGCCATTCCCACACAGAATGATGTCAGGGCCCTTCAGCAAACGGGTGGCTCTCAGCCCATCGAGCTCTCTGGGGTTTCTGACCCTCTCCATGCCCAGAGATGCACCCGCTCCTCTGGCCGGGGTGCGACGGCGTTGCGAGCCCCAGGACTCCCCTCCCCAGGCCCAACCACTTGGATGGAATTAGCGTGTTTGGCCCATCTGAGCCTCCGTGTCACCCAGGGATTGCAGGATTAACATTTGGCCCGCGCTCCCGCCGCCCTCCCCCCGCCTGCACCTGTGCCGTCCCGCTGGAGGGCTTGACATTTCTCTCCCTTCAGTTCCCCCTCACAGCTTCCGCCAGCGCTCGGGCCTGCCGAGACCCTCTGGGACGTCGCTTCCGTCAGTCTCCCCTCCCGGGCCTCCTCCCCAGCTTTGTCCCCTCTGAAAACATGAAAAACACACTAAGGAGGCCTTCGCCGGGCCACCGACAGAAATGCCCCCGGTCTGGGACAAAGGCCGCGCCCGGGGCCCTCCCCGGGCCCTCGCCAGGGTGGCGCCGACCAGACTCTGGACCTCGTCGTGCGAGTAATTCGGAGTCTCCTGTTGTCCGGCCCCCCTCTCCTCCGTCTCGTCCGGGGACTCCGAAACCCAGCCGCACCCGCTCGCCATCTTCTCTTCCAACAGTCTGGAAAGTCCGGCGATCCCAGGGTAACCCCGGTGTCTGGCCCAGCCGACTGGTGGTGAAGCCGTTGGGGCTGGTCGTCATCAGCATTTCTTTCTTTAATAGTCACAAGTCACCCCCCACCCCACCACCGGGTCCATGTTAGAATGCTGCCAATGTCCAAGTCAAGGCCATGATCCTAGAGCCCAAAGGCCACAAACCTAGAGCCTGAAGGCCACAATCCTAGAGCCCGAAGGCCTTCTGAACAACTGGAACACACTTGTCCCTTCTCCTCCTCCAAGCTAGCAACAAACCAGCCCTAACTGCATCAGCAAATCCTGTCAGTGTCTGGGGGTGCCCTTCCTCTGGGCCTCATGATGGGAACTGTCTGGGGGCAGCGGGGCCCTCTCTTGCCTTCTCCTCATCTCTCTGGGGCCTTGGCTCCCCCCAAACCCAAACCGCACCAGAAGAAAGGCCCAGAGTCTCAGCAGGTCTCTCTGGGACATAAGCTCCTAGAGGGCCAGGGCTCCCTTTTAGTCCCGACTCCTCCCACACCTGGCACAGGCAGGAGGCGCTTTACAAAAGGCTCACACGGTGAGACAGAATCGGCCAAGTCCTAACACAGCCCCTGCTGCTCCCGCCGTGGGCCCGGGGACGGGGGAGTGTTCTTAGCTCAGCCTTGGGAGAGCCAACGCTTCTGGTTCTGTTACAGAGAAAGAAAGAGACAGACACAGAATCACACAGGGGGGAAAGAGAGGAGGGAAGGAGGAGGAGGAGAAGGGAGGGGGGCGGAGAAAGAGGAAGAGAAAAGGAGGAGAGAAGAGATTCAGACAGCCAGACATGCAGACACAGAGACAGAGACAGAATCACAAAAGATAGAGACAGAGAAAGACAGGGAGGGAGGGAGAAAGGATATAGATATATATGTATATAGAGATGCAAAACTATGGACAAGGTCACAACCCCTCTGAGGCTCAGTTTCCTCATCTGTAAAAGCGGCTATCATTAGTCCCTCTGTGACTGACTACAATAAGAAGAAATGCTATTTTTATAGAGCATGATTAAGGTTTTCTAGGTACTTCCCAGACATTATCTCACTGGATCATGACAACACCCCGGGAGGACCGTGTTACCGTCAGCCCATTTCCCAGATTATCTGGCTGCAGCAGGACCCAGGCCCCGATCCTCTGGTTTAGCCTCCCAGCCTCCATCCCTCCCAGCTGGGGGTAACCGGAGCCCCCCCTCTAGTCAGGGAGCACCCCAGCATGTGCTGCTTCTCCCCCCACCACGGCCATGGGCTTGGGGACAGCCTGAAGTTCACAGGACACATGAACCCAGAGGAACCCGCAGAGGCGCACGCGTGTGCATGTGTCCGTGTCGCTGCGCACGTGTGTCTGTATGCAGAGTGTGCACACTCCCCACGAGGTGTGGGACAAAACCGGGGCCCTCCCCCCCAAAGCCCCAGGTGGGGGGAGGAGGCAGGGGCGGCCGCAGCGGAGATGCCCCCACTGGGCGCCAGCGGGCCCTCCGAGGGAGGGGCTGCTGTGCCCCTTTTCCAGATGAGGAAAGGGAAGCCAAGGTCTCACGGCCAGTAAGTCTCTGAGGCTGAATCGGAACTCGGGGCCAGGCCCTGAGCTCTCCGTGCAGAGAGAAGCCCCCCCCTCCCCCCGAGGTTCCCTTCTTGTAATAACAGCAAGGAATCCAAGCATGCGCGCCTCCCCACTGCTCAGCGGGGAAGGGTTATTATTTAATTTCTTAAATACATAAAACCAGAATTTAATTTCATGAATTGGCTTCTTTGTCCCAGTCTAGGTTTATGTCAAGAAGTGTGTTGTGTGAGGACAGAAATCAGGCCCCATTTTGTCTTTTGGTCTAATTATCAGATTAAACAGCCAACAAGCATTTATTAAACACCTACTGTGTGCTACATCTTCCCCTCCCCCAAAGGCAGAACTGAGTGAGAGAGGAACAGATTTGGAGCCAGTGTAAATAAAAACATCCTAAATCTGGATTACTGCCTGGGCTCATGAGAGAGTTCACACCCCCTCCATGAGCCTCAGTTTCCCTGAATCTGTAAAAAGCTGAGGCCATTTCTAGCTCTGGAAGTGACCTGGGTCAGGAGGACTCAAGTTCAAGTCCAGACTTAATCACTTACTAGCTATCGAACATCTAACTTTCACCTGCCTCAGTTCCTCAGATGTAAAACAGAGATGATAATAGCATCTACCTCTATCTCCCTTTTGTTTCTTCTCTCCCTTCCTTCCTTCCTCCCTCCCTTCCTCCCTTCCTCTTTCCCTTCCTTCTTTCCCTTCCTCCTTCCTACCAAAGATCCCTGCATGAGTGAGTCCCCTACTCCCCCTCCCCCAAATAAGTTCTTCCCCAGGTTCTGCTTGAGCCAGGGGAGGGGGGGGCCGGGCCATTCCACTTTGGCTCCTTCTAATTGTGGAGACACTTTCCTTGCACCAAACCTAAATCTGCCACTCCGGAGCTTCCAGCCCAATGCTTGTTGCCGCCCCTGGGCCACATCTTCCACGTGGCTGCCTCCCAATCTCCGCAGACAGCTCCCCGGCCTTCCCCGGCAGCCTCGCCTTTCCCGGGGCCGACCTGCCCCTTCCCTCCTCCTTGTGAGACCTCGAGCCTCCCCCCACCCTGGCCCTTCTCTGGCCTCCCCCCCAACCCAGCCCTTCTCCAGCCTCCCCCCCCAGCCCTTCTCCAGCCTCCCCCCCCAGCCCTTCTCCAGCCTCCCCTTCTGACACTGCACTAACCCCCCCCCACCGTGACACGACTCCCCCGACTGGGGCACTGTGGGTAACCAAGTGGAATAACTCCATTCTCAATCACAATCAAGACCTGTCGATAAGTGATCACGTTGTGTCACACACGGTGGGGAGCAGGTTGCCAGGTCAACGGACCTTCCGCCTCGGGACTTGAGTAATAAAGAGGAGCTGGATTTATGACTCTGCTCTCTGTCCTTCCTGCCAGAGCAGCACCAAGCCTGGCTCCCCGTGGCTCCGGCCCTTTACTGGCGCTTGACCCTGACCTTCCGTCCTCCATCCCCCCCTCTGCCCTCCAGTGACCGCTCCCTCCCCAAGAACAAGCGCCCGGGGTGGCCGACCACCAGAGGCGGGGACATGAGAGGAACCAGACGGGAGTCAGGGTCCGGGCCCGTCACCAAGTGCCCCTCACCGCTCACTGCACGGGCGTCCGGCCCTCAGCCTCAAGGGCCAACAAGAGAACAAAGCCCCCAGTCCAGCGAGAGAGGGGTCTTTGTGCTGCAGGAAGGGTCATCGGAGACAGAACTGGCCCAGCCTCTCGCCTGACAGATGGGGAAACTGAGGCCAGAGAATTGCAAAGGCGGGTCCTTTGACTCCTGGTCCTTGCTGCCCGTCCCACACAAATCACAGAGTCAAGTCTGCTTCTTCCCGGCCCCACGGCATTGGCTGCCACTAAACACGGCCTCAGTGGCCACTCTGAGCCAGGAACCGGTGAGTGCCCAGCACACCATCCACTCCCAGCCCGACCCCGGACGCCCAGCAAGTCCACAGAATTTGCACTGATGAGTTCTTGCTGAGCACATCAGAAAAGACCCACCCCTCTTTCCAGCCTCCCGCACTGGACCCCAAACCCCTTGGGGGTGGCCAAGCAACGGGCGCCAGGTGCCCAGGCCAGCTCACTGGGGCTCAGCAGCAGCTTTTGGAGCCAAAAACCTAGTCAAAAATAAACAAACCACCACCGGTGGTAAGCCAAAAGCATTTACGGAGCGCTTGCTGCATACTCTTTCCAAGTTATCGGCAGTCCTTAAAGATAAGTCTCTCCAAAATCCCAAGGCCAAAGAAATCTGAGGTAGAGAAAACACCTTCCCAGAGACCGTACTCAGCAGCTTGGAAAACTATGGGGTGGGAGAGGAAGGACACGGGCTTCTCCCCCAGGCCAGAGCAGATGGAGACCACGGAGCGAGAGGCAAATGGGAGCAACGGTGACCCCTTCTCCCCTCCGCTCTCCCTCTTCCTAGCATCCTCCCTGTTCCTTATTATTGCCCACTTCCTTTTCTATGAGTCAAAGCAACACAAATTTCTGGCAGACGCCCTCCTCTGGGAGCCTGGGATGGGGAATGCAAAAGAACCCCCCTTCCTGCTCTCCAGAAGCTCCCTCTCGTGCCCCTCCCCGGCCTCCCTGCCGGCCCTTCTGTCCAGGAGTCCCACAGCTCCCTGCCCTGGAGTCCCCTCCCCCCAGTCCAGCAATCCCAGCTGCCGGCCACAAAAGCCCAGGCCCTGCCTTCAGAGAGCCCACAGTCCATTCCGTAACAGAGAAGTTAGTCCATCCCCTGGGGAGCCGGGGGTTCACTGAGAGCCAGCTCTCCCTGCGGGCGCAGGAAACAATGAGAAGCACCCACACAGAATGGGAAGAGCTCTGGCCTCAGAAGGAAAGGTCCTGCTTTAGACCTCAGCGCTGCCCCTCATGGGGCCAGGCACTAGAAGTATTGATCCTCGGTTTCCCGCCCCATAAAAGGAGACAACAGAACACAGACGGCCTCGGTGGGTCCCTCCAGTTCTGTGACATCCCTCACAGACCCCGTGTCCCAGAGCCAGGACGCCCCGTGTCTCAACGTAACCTCTGGGGACGCTGCCTCTTTCCCATCCTTGCTGACTCATCCCCCAATTCTTCCAATGGCTTTAACACAGCCTGTGGTCTCCCCTTTATCCCGCCCCGCCCCGTCATCATCTTTGGGGACCTCCAAGAGTCAGATCAAACATGAACCCAAATCCTCTGGCTCCGGTTCATACCCAGAGCTTCCTGCCAGGGCCTCCGAACTTGTTCCGGCCTGGATAGGTCGGTAACTATTCCCCACAGGCGGTTTCCTTTTGTGGCCCCACGGATTTTATTTTGCACGATTAAGAGACACAGTCTGAGAAGCGGATTTCGGCAGAGGGAGCCGGGATGGAAGGTCCGTCGGCCCTCTGGAAACGTCTGACCCCCAACCTCCCCGAACCAGAATCTCCGAAGAGCGCTCCTCCCTCCCCCTCCTGGGATCTCTCAGGATAACTCCCCAACTCTTCCCCTTTATCATGATTTCTGCTCTCTTGAGCCTCCCTTATTCTTCCAGTCTAGCCCCTCCCCTCTGGTTTCCCTCAAAGGCTGTTCCTTAAAGTGTCACAAGATACCAAGCTAGAATCCCTCACCCTGGGTCCTGCCCTTCAGAACCGACACCGGCCTGGGCCAAGAAGGTGGGTCACTTGGGCCCACTTCCGCCTCAACCCGGGCCTGTTCTGTACCTCAGGTGCCTCTTAATACAGTGTGGCGGCATTTCCCTCTTGGCAACCATGATATACAGAAAGGATCAGCATAAAGTCAGCCCCCGCGTCCCCCTTCGATGCCTCGTGTTGTAGCCAGGACCAGGCTGATGCATACCTGACACACAGAAGCACATTTAGTAAAGGGGAGGGCGGCCACCGTTGCACGGACGGGAAGGCCACCCTGTCGCCCAACTGAATGTGGGATGGTCTTTTTTCAGGTCCTAGAATGAACCAAACAAAGGTCTTCTGCGGAATGACAAAGACGGGACGGACACCTCGATGTCCAGCCCTCGGCAGCCCCGGGACTTCCTCCCCCCCCCCCCCAGCCCTGACAGCCACTCAGTGATTCCCATTGATGCCTCAGGAGCCTAAGGTCAAGAAAAGTGGTGGCGGTCAAAGGCTGGAGGTCAAAAGTAAGCATCGCCTCCCTCCCCCAGACTCTATTCGAGGTCATCATGAAGAAAGAATCACCAGAAGTCAGTTTTCCCTAAGGGAGGCCTCCTGCTCCCCAAACTCCTTCTCTCCTATCACTCCTCCCCTCTCAGAAGTCTAGATCTTCCTAATTTAGAATAAATGCTAGTGATCTGAGTAAAGCCCTCTTCCCTCCTTCCTGAGCGTCTATCTCCTTAATATTCTCTCTCTTTCTCTCTCTCTCTCTCTCTCTCTCTCTCTCTCCCCCCCCCCCCCCCCCCACTATCCTTGCCTCAAGCTTGCCAATCACGCAGCTCTCCCCCTTGGTCCAGCTTCCAGAACACGAGGCTTGACTGGGTGAGAAGGGAGAGAAAGCTCCCGTCACCTTTCCTATCTGAATCACATTGGGGAGGGGGAAGAAATGTCACTGCTAATAACAGAGGGAGAAAAGTGCAGTGGGGCTCGGAGGAAAGGGGGAGTAAAAGGCTGAATTCTATTCTTGGAGCTCCCACAAATTCACTCCAGACAGAAAAATACTCTCTGTCTCTGTCTCTCTCTCTGTAATTCTCTGTTCCTCAGCCTCTGTCTCTCAGTCTCTGTCTCTATGTCTCTGATTCTCTCTCTCTCTCTCTCTCTCTCTCTCTCTCTCTCTCTCTCTCTCTCTCATCTCTGTCCCTCAGTATGTCTCTCTGTGTGTCTCTGTCTCTGATCCTGTCTCTGTCTCTCTGTCTCTGTAATTCTCTGCCCCTCAGTCTCTGTCTCTCTGCGTGCCTCAGTCTCTGTCTCTCTGTGTGTCTCTGTCTCTGTTCCATGCCACCGTGTTTCCTGACAGTCTAAAATTTCCTGTCCCTGCCTGGAGACAGAGCCGAGCTAGGGCTGCTGCCCCGGAGATCCTGGCCTCCATAGCATCTCGGGGCAGAGGATTGTGGGGAGTCTGCTCGGGAGATGCTTTTTTCAGCGTTCAGTCGGCTGGTTTTCCTCCAGTACTTAATATCGGGCAACGAGAGGCTGCGCTGTTGCTGGGCAAAATTTCCCAAGGCGTCAGTTGGTTCTAACATCGTGGGAACAGGGGAAGAGGAGGCCGTGGAACGCTGATTAAACAGAAATCTGCTGCAGGAGCTAGACTGGGCAGAAAGCTCTGGCTCACCTGCCAGTGATGAGGAAGGGGAGGGAGGGAGGGAGAGAAGATGGGAAGGAAAGACGGAGGAAGGGAGGGAGGGAGAAACTCCCTCCAGAGTCACTTTTGAAAGGATGAGTTCAAGTTGAGCTTGGGAAAATCTGGTTGGAAAAAGGTTCTCTCTATCAACAAGCATTTATTAAGTGTCCACTGTGTGCTAGGGAACTGGGCTGGGCTCTGGAATACAATGACAAAAATAAAATCCACCCTAATCTCAAGAAGCTTTCATTGGCAAGAGATGGAGAGTGTTTTGGAGAGAGTTCTAGCCATCAAGAGACAAGCATTTATTAAACACCTGCAGCACGCCAGGCCCTGAGCTAGACGCCATGGAGACGAAGGCAAAAATAAGGTCTCACGGAGCTCACACTTGGTTGGTGGGAACCAAGACAAATTCAGAAAAACCAGGAGATCCCGGGCAGGGCCCAACAAAGCGGAGGAGCTTGCTTTCCTGAGCTCTGGTTTTGTGTTCAGAAAGCAGGGAGAAAGGCCTAGAACCCGGCGCCCAAACGCACATGTGCGGCTACACCAGCTGCACCCCGGTGTAGATGCCGCCATTCTCTGAACCGCTGTCTGAGGAATTACCCTAAGTCACCCTTGGAGGCGGCGCCCACAGGTGCCCGTCCCCGCAACACTCACCGTGTGGTAGCCTGTTGTTAAACAACGCGAGAGCAGCTGGCCCCGCCAGGCGTGCCCCCAAACCTGGTCTCCACAGTGTCAGCACGTGGTACCCGTCTCTGTGGGCCGGGGACCTCACTTCTCGTGCTGCATCGGCAGCGAGTTCCGTTTCTAGAATCTGCGCCCACCAGGCTGTGCGGGAACTCGGTTCCACCATTACTGCCTGGAAGCGCGGGATCCAGGCCTAACTGGACGGAACCCAGCCTGGCGCCCGCTGGCTCCGCGGTCCTGGGCAGCGTCTCCGGCGGAGCTCCCCCTCAGGCGGAAGGAGGAGGGAGAGAAGAGGCCGCGGCAGCTCCTCCCGGGGCCCCGCCAGGCCGGTCACCGGCCTGCATCTGCCTGCACATAAGGCAGCAGCCCCTACCCTCCAGGTTATGGTGAGGGTCACACAGAAAGCCATACACAGGTCAATCTGCAACCTGGAAGAGCTACAGAGGCGCTCCTGAGTATTAGTATTATTACTAAAGCATCTGCTTTGTGCCAGGCACCAGGGTAGGGGACGGCCATACAAAGACTAAGGTGAAACAGCCCCTGTGCTCGAGGATCCGACATTCAGAAAGACAGATGTGGATCACGGTCGGGTGGATGCGGGGGGTGGGCAGGTACATGAGAGACAGACAGGCAGACAGATGGACGGATGGATGAATAGTGTGAAGATAGATAGGTGGATAGATAGAGAGATAGATAGCTGGATGGATGTGAAGATAGACAGACAGACAGATAGATAAAATACAGGCAGGATAGAGAGAGAGATAGATGGATGGATGTAAAGATAGATATTAGATACATTGTTAAGTAGGTAGATAAGATGATAAAGTCAGAAAACATTCTATATAAATAGATACAAAGTTAGAGATACTTGAGATACAGATATAAGTGAATGATATATATATATATATATATATATATATATATATATATATATATATAAACAGCTCTAACACTGTCACTTACGGCCCCCCAGACTGAGAAGGACCCCAGACCCCTCAGGACTTACTCTCTGAACAGCCTGTGAATAAATGGGGTTTCTTGAGGGAAATTTAAGGTAAAATGGGTATGAGGCTAAATTCTGGCAGATTTGGGTCCAACAGAAGACAAACCGAGGGAGTTTCAAAGGGGGTAGAGGGGGCGACTTACTTGATAGAGTCGGGAGACTTGAGGCCTTTGTTTCCCATTCTGTGGATAGGAGCTGGGCTCTAGCAGCTCTGGACTTAGCCCTGCCCAGCCTCTGTGTCCTCCTCGGCAAAGAGAGGGTGGGCTGTGTGCTCTGGGTGGTCCCTTTCAGCTCTGCTACATAGGAAGGGCCTCGGGAACTGAAGCCTCCCCACAGAGGGTCCCAATGGGGCTGCAGCATCAGATGAGAGCGGGAATGGGCTAAATTCCACCGTCCCCCCTGCTCCTCGGCCTCTCCCGGCCCCACCTCTGGCACCCGGAGCAAATGAAATCGGGAGTGGAGGAAAATCAGAAGAACAACAGCGAGCTCAGCCAATTGGAGGTTCAGAGCCTCAGCATCTCCGCACCCTTAAGAGCATGTTGTTCAGCTGTTTTTCAGTCACATCTGTGACTCCACCTGGGTTTTCTTGGCAAAGATACTGGGGTGATTTGTCACTCCCTTCTCCCCCTCTTCCTACAGATGAAGAGACAGAAGCAAATTGGGAGTAAGGGACTTGCCCAGGATCACGTGACCAGTAAGTAGCTGAGGCAGAATCTGAACTCAGAAAGCCGAGTCTTCCCGACTACAAACCAGATTTTCTCTCCCTGCTAGCTGCCGTTATGGACACATCTCGGGATTTTATCCCTGTCCTCACCCTTTCAACTTTCAATTTCCTGGAGGGTTGTGATCCCAGGAAGAAAAAATACTCTGTATTGCACCCTCCAGAGGACTGTTGTTTGTGGATGTGGATTTTTTAAAATTTAACTGAAACCATCAATGTTTGCCTTTAGACCCATCCTGAGAATTCCAAAGGAAGGAATTTTAGAGAGAAATCAAATCAAATCATGCAGTAATGAGATGAGAATTCTAAACCTGGCAGGAAAATCATGCTCTGGGTTCTCTAGTCAGTAAGAATTTGGATGATTTAAAAAAAACAAACAACATAATCACTAGAAATTTTAGGTAATAAAGAGAAGGCCTTGGCTAGTTCCTTTAGAAATCAAAGAGTAACGTGAGCTGTGGGAAAAATACAATGGGAAAACACAAATGTAGGGAACCTGTGTGGCTGCGGACCAACGATGCTGACCTCTGACTCCACAGGGTCACCTCTCATCCCTCTGGCTCCTTCTCGGCCCAGCTCCCCGGGCTCTTCCCACCAGACTCCTGTCTCTCATCTCTGTGTCTCTATAGAAGCAGACACAACTTGCGCCTCAGCGGAGGTGGAGCCCATTCCCCAGAAGAAGGGATGGACACTGCCATCACTGTTAGCGTGTTTCCCAAACTTCTCACACTCCCAGGTAAAAGACTAGAAAAAGCCGGCCACAGGCCCTCTGGAGGCTTCTGAACTCCTTCCTACAGTGAGCAGAATCACCATCTGTGTCCCGGCCACTCTCTGATTTGGGGTTAGAGAGTCTCCCATAGCACTCATCCTTCTGGATCGCCAGCCTGCCCCTCTCTCCGATCCTTTTAGGGACCGCCCACATCAGGAACCCCGACCTCGGGTCTCATGAGCTCTAAGCCCTTTGGGTCTCACGAAGTCGATGGATCAGAGCGAGCAGGAAAACAGAGCTGGGCGGGCAAGGCCGCTGCCCTCCACGTGGCCGGCAACAAGCCTCCCGACCCGGGTTTAATAACTGACTGCCAGCTCCAGGACGGGCCAGAGCGACGCTCCCTGACCGAACACACTTGACCTTCAGAAAGTAACTGACCCAGAGAAGACCCCGAGAGAGGTGGGGACCATGGGAATGAATGAACGACCTCCAGACCTGCGACATCCCTCATCTTCCCAAGTACAACTTTACAAGTACAAGGTGAGGGAGGCTAGACACGCCTGTGGGGGGGAGGATCTGGGATTTTTAGCAGGTTGAACGTTCGCCATGAGTCAGCAGCGTGACATCCCAGGCGGAGCAGGGAACGGGCCCAGGGTCCAAGACTCTGGACGGGATCTTACAACAGCTTCTGAATCTTTTCAGGAAGGACCCAGAAAATTGGGAGGGAGACAGGAAATGGAGAGACCTAGGGCACAGCGAGAGCTCCAGGTGAGAGGAGACCCCTCCTCAGAGCCTGCTGCCATGAGGAGAAGATCCCCCCATGTATTTCCCATCGTGGTCTTTAAAGCAAAATGCCAGCTCCAGGCCGTCATCATCATCTGAGTCCTGGGCAGGGTCAGCGCCCGGGGATGTGCTCTGCGGCCTGAGGCAGGTGAGTTCCGGCCCAAAGCAGGGATCTCCAAGCAGTGTGAAAGGGGGGAGACCCTGACCCCTCTGAGGCCGGCCTTCACCCATCATATTATCCGGGGTCTCCTTCCCAGTGGGAGAAAAGCTCCTGGCAGACAGGGTTTGTCCCAGGAGTATCAGACACTGAGCACTGAACCAGGACTCAGAAGACCCAAGTTCAAATACTGACTCAGACGCAGGAACGAGCAATTTAACCTCCCTCAGTCTCAGTTTCCTCATCTATAAAATGGGGATAAACCCAGCTCACAAGGTTGTTGTGAGGACCCAGGAGATCTTATCTGTAAAGCACTTTACAAGCTTTAAAGCAACATATAAACAGTAGTTATTATTGTTTTGTTATGCTTCTGACGCTAGCTGGGTGACCCTCTGCTTGCCTCAGTTTCCTCACCTGCAAACTGGGGATAATCCTAGCACTTGCCTCCCATTGTTGTTGTGAGGCTCAAACCAGGTAAAGTGTAAACATTAAAGCAGCTCCATGAGAGCTTTTGTTTATAGAAGGGAGGCTTGCTGAGGAGAGACGTTCCTTCTGCCTTTGCCCTCCCAGAACTTAGCTTGGCCCAGGAGGCCGACGCAGGGAAAGCATTTATGGAGCACCTCAGGAATACACCAGGCCGTCAGCCCGAGGCCAGGGAGACGAGCCGGGACGCTGCCTGGCCTCCAGGAGCTTACGTCCTAATGAAGCAAGACGGGCAAGTTCGCCAAGTGAAGGCGGAAGCGTACACCTGGAGAGGAGGGCGGAGGGAGGAGCGGGAGGCTCAGTGAATGCTCGCTGCTTGTCTGCAGGTCATGAGAGGGGCCTAAACTAGGGGCTCTGGGAGACCTTGGGGAAAGGTCATTACCAAGTTAGCTGGGGGATGGAGAGGGGAATTCAAGGAGGGCTTCACAGAAGAGACAGCCTGGGAATGAGGCTTTAATTAAGTGGGAATTTCAAAGATTAGAGGGTGAAATTCCTGGCATGGGAACAAGGGTAAAGGCACAGAAGTGGGCACATGAGGGTTGTTAGTTCAAAGAAGGGTCATTTGGCTGGAGAAAATGTAAAGGGAAATCTGAGAACCGAACAAGTCTAGAACATCCCGTCTAGTCCAATCTCTGCCTCTGTGAGAAGGGGAAAGAGCCTGCAGAGACCGCCGTGCCCGCTGTGCCCACCACGCCCACTGCACCCAAGCCACTAAGGCAAAGGGATTCCACTCAAACCCAAGGAGGCCAGTTCTAAACTCTGCATTTCTACTTTTTTGCTCAAAAAACGCACACTTCTTTTCTTTCCACCCTTCCGAATGAAAAAGAAAAACCAAAGCCTTGTGACAAGTCTGCCCAACCCAGCACAGCAAATGTCCACCCTGGCCACGTCCAAAAGTGGGCGTCTCCTCCTGGAGCTCCTCACTTCTCTCTTGGCCTCGTCCTCCGGCCACAAGATGGCTCTGGAAATGATCAGAGTGAGCTAGCGCCTCGTGAATCGACCCAGTTTATGGTTTTTTGGGAGAAGGATCAAAGGCCGAGCTAAGAAGTCCAACTTTGCTTTGCTTTTCTTCCACTTCCCACCTTTCGTGGAAAAGTTAAGCTCTGACCACATCCTCATGGCCATCCTCCTCCTCGCTCCGTCCCAAACCCCAGTCCAAGACGACCAAGCCCAATCTCCATCTCCTTTGCAAGGATTTATTTCCCTCAGCTTATCTCTGGTAGAAACGGCCCTGAGCGCGAGCCCGAGATCCCAGCAATCTGTTTTGTGACTCCCACCTTGGTTTCCCCAGGCTTCAAAAGGAGAGATACCTGCCCTAGATCCCCCAGATCCCCCCTCAGAGCATCCGAAAACACCCAACAGAACCAGGTACAAGCAGCCAAAATCAGAAGGCCCGGGATCCTAGCACTAGAAGGGATTTCCAAGATTTTCCATTCCACCCCTGGATTTCCAGAGAGGGAAGATCAGGGTCCCACAGAGTTGAGCCCACTCGCTTATCTGTGCAGAGAATCTGTTTCTTCTCCCCACAAAATCCCAAACTTGGAAGGGCAGGATGCACGAGCCGGATATAAATTAAATCCCACAGAGACCAAAACCAGGCCGAGCAGCCACCTGGGCCTCGGTTGGGCTTTGCTGAGGCTGATAATGGGTTGTTATCATTTGTCTCAGACCCTTCCAACCATCCAGGGAGCTGAATGTCCCCCAGGAAACCCACGGCGAGTCTCAGAGCTCTCAGCAGCATTCTAAGCAAGGAGGGGAGGTTTTTAAAAACAAATTCATTCTTTTTTTTCCAAAGGAGACAAGGTGGCAGCCCTGAACATCACGGCAGGATCCCCGGATTCAGGAGGCAGCATTCTCAATGTCTATCTTGCTCTCAGGCAATTAAAAAACAACACTCGGGCCTCCTTTCCGTGGCCGCCAGAGTCCTCGGCTCACTGACCAGCCCCAGGAATGAGTCCAGAAGCTCTCGCCGAGCGCCGAGCCCAACCCCAAACCCACTCTGGAAAAGCGGCCCCCCTCCCCAGGAGGCCGTGCTCAGGAGACTACACGCAGTGTCATAAAGCATCCTAAAGGTGCCCAAGAAGCACAGGGGCAGAAACGGGTGGTGCTCAAATACACTGAAAATGGTTAAGTAATGCTCCCTATTCTGAGAGCGACCAGAAGCCAAAGTGGAAAGTCCTGTAATTGGAAGACACGGGGTCCCGTCCCACCTCGGAAACACACTGGCTGTGTGAGCCCGGGCAAGTCACGCCACCCAAATGTTCCCTAAAAGTGGCTCCCTGCATCCCTGATTGGGATGCAGTCAGCAGCAAGGGCGCCGTCCACTGCAGCCGCCACACTGGACTGTCAGGCCAACTCCAAGTGGCTCCTAACCAAGGGGAGCTGGGCTGGGAGAGGAAGGGGGGGCCCTTTGGTTCGGATAAGTGGATCCTCAATATGACTTCTGGAAGTTGTTTTATTCTTCCTACTCAAAGCTGGGTTCTCCCTCCCTCTCCATCTCATCCAGCTCCTCTGAACTTCTGCTGCCTCGGGCTAATTGGCCTGGGTCTGCTCCCACCCGAAGGGAACAAGGTCCCTCTTCCAGCATCCACAGCAGAGATAAAAGGCATGAAGAAAAAACAAGGGGGAAGGAAACAGGCCCGTGGACCAAATCCTGAAAGAAACGGAGCCCGGGTAAGCCGGCCCCTCTCTCCGTCCCACCGTGCTCCCACAGCCTGCGACTTGCACCTCGTGCCTTTGTTCTGTGTGGCGACGGATGGATTAATTCTCTGGCAGTTATTCGTGGAGCCAGCTTGTCACAAGACCATCTACTAGTGCGGGGGAGCGCCCGTTGCCTGCTACAGAGGGCATCATGGTGGGAGGATGCCGGGGACCAGAACAAGTGGGTGCTACCTTGGGCAAGGCGGTTTTGACCCGGTCCCAGAGCCGAGACCTCTGCAGACAAAAATACTAAGGAATTCAAATGGATGCAGGGGATTCTGGGAGTAATCAGACTGGCTAAGCCCTTTAAGGTTGGGAAGCATCGGGTGAGGATCTCACCCGATCCTCAAACCCTGTAAGACACTGGGATGATTCCTGTGCCCATTTAAAAGATGAAAAAAGAGAGGTTGAAAGTTTTGCCCAGGCTCACGCAACTGGAAGTGCCCAAGAGAGAATTTCTGACCAAATCCAGAGCACTCTCGCCTGGGCGAACCAGAACCCGAGGAGGGGGAAACAGTGTGTGCGAAGGCACGGGCAGGAGCGAGGAGGCAACGGATGAACCAAGATGGCCAGGGGAGAGCGTGGGAACGAGTAAGGAAGGCCGGGGAGTCGGGCTGGACATTCCCCCCTCCCTGCTGGATGGTACTGAAGGAGCCGAAGCTGAAGGCAGAGCCTGGGATGAACCAGGAGCCTGACGCTCACTAGCTGCATGACCCTGAGCCACCCCCAGCTTCTGAGACAGGAGCCAAGTCGGTCACAATGGTCGGGATTGTCAAATGAGATCATATCTTTGCAAACTTGGAAGGACACGGAAAGGGCAGCTCCTGCTCTGACCAGAGCGTCAGAATTTGGGGCTTCTGGGAAGACCTGAGCAGGACAGGGAGCCATCCAGACGTGGGGCCTCCAGGAGTCATCTAGAAGGTGGCCCAGGCAGAAAAGAGACCACAGAAGGGACAATAACCCCAAAGGAAAAGGAAGAAGCAAGACTGAGGGAGGGGAATAAGGGGCCAGAAGTCTAAAAAGTCAACAGCAAACCCTCCTTCCCACAGGTGAATGTTACAGAGTCCCCCTGGCAAGGGCGAGAAGATCACCCAGCCGTAGAAATGGAGAAAAGAGCTGCGGAGGGCAACAATAAAACCACATCTCCAGCAAGGCTACAGCCTTAAATAACTCCAGTGGCGGGCAACTCACTACCCTTATGAGTCAGCTGGCTCCATTTTAATTGATAGAAAGATTTTGCACATATTGAACCGCTTTCCCAGCTTTGTAATATCCAGCCCTGGTTTGTTATTTTGCTTCTGGGGGTGGGGGGTGGGTATCCAACACAACTCTAGTCCACGTCTCTTTCCCTCGGGGTCCTCCGCCGTAACAGGAGAGGATGGTGGGACTGGACGACATCCCTTGTGACCATGAGCTTATAACAGCCTTATAACAGAACCTGCCTCCCTTCCCCCAAGCTGCCTCTTCTCTCGATTCCCTTCCACCCCACTTCATTAATCCTGACCAAGGAAGCCAGAGGTTTCCATCACGGACAAACAGCAGAGTCCCAACCCCACTCTGAACCTCCCCGGAGAGCAGTTCCCTCTCGCCGTCTGCAAGAACAATAATAAAAATAATAAATAAGATATTGACCTCGGGAGACGGCGGAGTGGGAGGAAATGAGGCTCTCCATAAGGCAAGGACGATGGTGGGGCCCACATGTCAAGGTTCACAAGATGCTTTATCAAGAAGCCAGCCTCACAATAACCCTGGCAATGAAGTGCTATTTTTATCTCCAGTTCATAGTTGGGGAAACTGAGTAAGACAGACCTTAGAACTTGCCCAAGATTACTCAACTAGGAAGCGTCTGGGGTCACATTTAAACTCAGTTCTTCCTGACTTATACCCAGTGCTCTACCCACTGCACTACCTACCCGCCTAAGTAACAGACAATAGAGTAGGGTCGGTAATAGCATCTCCATGGCGTCAGCCTCTGTGAATTCACACCAATACAAAATTGAAGACGGTGAGACTACTGGAGATTGTCCTCTTGTAGAAACAATTAACATGGAAGATCAGCAGCCCAGAGGCGGCCCACCACCCTGTTTCCCTACTACCAAGAAGTCCCCATTTAACTTATTAATTCCCCTAAAGGCTCCTGGAGCAGTAAAGTGAACCTTTGATGGAAGGCCTTTCCTTCTTGGGGCTGGATGTGAGTGAATTCCCCCAGAAGCCATTGGAAGAAGACCACAGTCAGCTTCTTGCCTCCCCTCTCCTCCAGCCTCCGTTTCTGCCCTTCATTTTAGCATTCATAGTCACTGAGGAATATTTACTACTCTTGAAAAATGAGCCCCACTTGGCAGGTCCTAAAATAGAGCAAGTCACTTCAAAATGAACTGGGTCAAATGTAAAACAAAATGAGACTCCCTGGTGGGACAGCTGGTAGGGAGGCAGGAGACCTGACTGGGAGGCCAGGAAGAGGCTGCAAATAAGCCCTCGGCCCAACGAGAGAAGAGCAGAGCAAATCTCTCCTTGCGCAGCCACGGGGCCACAGGAGCGGAAAACACTGGGCGCAACTCGTGTGAATGCCCTGCACAAGGGAGCCAGCTCTGCTCCCACAAAGGTGAACCAAAGCCCCCAAAACAGAGGCGGAGGTTGGACGGAAGGTTCAACGAGTCTGGGGGGTTTGATGCAAGGCGTACAATTTAATCAAAGGCATAAAGTCCCTCATCATGTGATTTATTCCGCCAACACACCAGTGACCCCGCAGCGATGGCAGCGTGTGCCCTAAATTTCCTCAAGAAACACCGGAATTGGCCACCAAGGCCACTGCGCAAATGATTCTAGTGCTCTGGATTAATCTGCTTTTCAAAAAGGTATTTCTCTTCTACATCGATTTAATCACTTTCCCTCGATCATCAAGAAGGAATAAAGTGGGTCATTACACGGGGGACTAAGTTCTGTGGCAAAGATAACGCCATCTGGGGCCTCTACCCAACGGGCAATCGGCCGCCATCTCCGGTGATGGAAAGCTACAACTTCCCAGTTTTCTTCCAGAAATAACCTGATCATCAATTACAACTCAAAACGATTTCCGACGCCAACGAGGAGCAGCGGCGGGATGACGCACGCCCATGGGCCGCCTCCTTTCTGAACTCATCTCGGAGGGATCCTTGATTAGATAGGTAGCATTGCCAATGGAGAGTTAATTAAAGACCCAAGTCAGCGGGGTCCGCACGGAACGCCTCAAAGAGACCCCCGGGGATCTCGAAATCAAATCCCCCCAAACCCCACCCTGACGTGGACAGGAGCCCCCAAGGATCTCCGGAAAACACCAGAACCTTGTGCTTCTCACCCCCAATATGTCGGAGCACAGGGTTTGAATTGGGCAAGATCAGAATTGGAATCCTGCCTCAGGCACTTCCTCGCTGGCTGACCTTGGGTTAGAATGATTGAATTTCCCGGAGTTTCAATTTCCTCCTCGGGAAAATGGCGAAGATAACAATAGCCTCCCTCCTTCTCCGGGCTGCAGGGAGGATCCAGGGGAGGCTCCCCAGAGATGATGTCTGCAAAGCTGTTCCCCAACCCTCACCCACTGATGCGTGAACCAGCCGTTCCCGGCTCCGAGCCCCAGCTCAATGTCACCACCTCGGGAGGGAGGCCTGCCGCATCATGGGCTGCCGGAGCCTCGATTCCCCGCCGTCCCCTCGGGCCCTCGCTCTTTGCCCTAACAGACTGAAGGCTCCCAGAGGGCAGGGGCTGATCTGGTCAGCACGGCTCCTCACCCACAAGGCGCCTCACCAAATGACTGCTGCTTAACTAGACTTGGCGAGACCCTCGGGGTCTCCTCAGAATTAATGCTTTAAAGTTTTCAGAACACTTTACACACAAAGTTACCTCATTTTATCCCCCTCAAAAAGTAGGTGATATTATGGGCCTGTTGGATAGGGCATCGAGCCTGGAGTCAGGGACAGCTGAGGAAAATCTGATACTTCCCAGCTGAGCAGGTCGCTTAACTCTGTTTGCCTCAGTTTCCTCAACCGTAACAGGAGAAAGAAATGGCAAATCTTTCCAGGACCTTTACCAAGAAAACCCTAAATGGGATCCCAGAGAGTTGCAAACAAGTGAACAGCAGCAAGAGCAGCGGGTTATAGGCTATATAATAGTAGCAGGAGCTATCGTGAGCCCCGTTTTACAGCTGGGGACATTGAGACACCGAGAGGTTAAAGGGACTTGTCCAGAGAGCACAGCCACCATGAGTCTGAGAGAGAATTTAAATCCTGATCTTCCTGTCCAAGGCCACCCCTCTCTCCAGAGAGCCATGTTGGGGGCTTAACGATGTCATTCCTCTATTCAGGTAACCCCAGTGCTCCCCCTCCCCCAATCTGCAGGAGCAGAGAAAATCCTGTCTGGCCTCTGAAGTCCTGCAGAAGCTGCCCTCCCACCTTTCCAGCCTTCTCAGACCTCCAACCCCCACCATTACCCTGTGATTCAGGCCTAGTGACTTCGTGGCTGCCCCCCCCCCCACACACACACACACAGACCTTCATCTCCCAACTGTCAGCATTCTCACCAGCGTTCCCCCGGACCCCAGCCTGGGACCCCCTCCCTTCTCCTCTCCATCTTAGACTTTCCCTGATGATCATCATCATCACTTATGGCCAGCCTTGTCTTGCTCCAATTCTGCCTCTGGTCGGCATTGATTTTTTTATTATTTTTCCTTCAAACAGAGATAAGGGACCGACCTCCAGAAGCTTCAGAGCCGAGTTAGTGCTTTTTCTCTCTTTTGCTGTTTTTAAGTCAAAGCCCTTCTCAGTGCCCTTTCCTCAGAGCCTTCCCTCTGTTAGTTATTCCCACTTTCTCTTTCTGTAGCTTTTTTCCTTATTAGGCTGTGAGATTCTTAGGGGAAGGAACTTTTGCCTTTCTCTGATTCCCCAGCACTTAGCACACAGTAGGTACTAAATAAATGCTGTTCATGACTCAGGTCACTCACTTGGTTACAAAGGCACAGACCTAGAACCACAAATGACTAGTACAGAAGAGAACTTGAGGATTCACATCTCCTTTTTCACCTCAGGTCACTCACTTGGTTACAAAGGCACAGATCTAAAACCACAAATGACTAGAACAGGAAAGAGCCGTAAGGATTCACGTCTCCTTTTTACCTCTAGTTCCCAATCTCTAACATGATACCTGGCACATAGTAGGTGCTTAACATGAATAACTCAAGAACTTGTCACAACTCCCTTTTATCCCCAAAGTGCACCTTGAGGGCTTGGGATCTGTCTGATCCTGGACAAATCACTTCCCACTTTCCCTAGGTCTTTGTTTTCCCTTCTGTAAGATCTGATGGCCTGGAACATCTCTTCCACTTGCAAAGTTCCCATGAAATTAAACCCCATTGGGAAGAAACTTGGCCCAAGTTATAGGCAGAGCAGAGCTAAGGCTGGGGGAGCCTCCCTGCTCCTGATTCCCCCCACAATCCCAGGCCCTGCCCATCACAAAATCACTTTGGAGATGAGTCTACGACGCCACATTGGTCTGTGAAAATTGGCAAGCCGTAGGTGAAAACCCTAGATTCACCAGGACACCCCATCGCCGGATGGCGCCAGATCGGAGAGAACGGGCCGTGGCCAAGGGGGGCAGAAAGAAAGGAGGCAAAAGTCCAAATAGGGACAAAAGTGATTATAAACCTTGGCAGAAATTAAGCTCCAAATGGTATCCACAGACACACACTCTCCCGTGCACGCACACGGCTCCATTCAGAGCCCTTTTCATTTCCATCCAAACTAGATTAAACTTCGCCCGTCAGCATAAACACAAGGAGAGACATCAAAAGGCGGGTCGCTGAAAAACTCTGGAAAGGATTCACGGGCACAGCTGGAAACCCCCATTCACAGTTACTGAGAAGTCACCACAGAGAGACCCAACTCAAGTCACCGGCAATTCATCAACGAGCATTGGGAAAACAGAAATGAAACCGAGGACACTTACCAAGTTATGATTGGTTGAGTTAGAATCATCTTCTGGGAATGGGATGTAAACAGCTAAGGCCACACAATTGGCAAAAATCGCCAATAATATAAATATGTCAAATGGTCTGGAAAGTCTGGTTAAGGATAAATGTGTCTGCAGGGAAGCCCGTGACCCCGCACCCCCCTCCATGAGACTTTCTGAGAAAAACAGACGCCCCTCCCAGAGAGTCGGGGCCTCTGGCAGGACGGGTGGGTCTCCTTCCCAAGATCCATCAGCATGAGCTCCCGGGTCCCCCCTCACCATATGTACTTTTTAAGGTCTAAATTTTATTTCAAAACCAAGGAATATTCCCATGAGGCAAAGCTCTGAGCAACTTGTCGAGGAGCAAGTTTTGGAGCCAAATCCCCAGCCAGACAGCTGGTCGACCTGAGACAAGCAACTTCCTCAAATAAGTGTCATCACCTAGGTAGTTATGGGGCAGCTGGGTGGCCCGGTGGCTAGAGCACTGGGCCTACAGTCAGCAAGACCTGAGTTCAGATCCTGCCTCAGACACTCGCTAGCTTGTAACCCTAAGCAAGTCCCTTCGCCCTCCTGGTCTCAGGTTCCTCTTCTGTAAAATGAGCTGGAGAAGGAGGTGGCCAACCATGCCAATTTCTACCGAGAAAAGCCCAAATGGGTCACAGAGAGTCGGACGTGGCCGAACCACAGCAACTCATACTCTGAGCTCCCTCAGGGCAACCCTGACCTCGTCCATGAAACAAGATGGGAGCAAGGCTCCAGTCTGGGCGTTTGAGGCAACTGGGTTTGAATGCCGGCTCCACCGCCTACTATTTATGGCCACTAGAAAGTGGGGTTGGGCCGGCAGATCCTGCCCGCCTCCTTCTCTACAGAGCACAAGCTAAAAGAGACTGGAAAGCTACGCTGGGAAGGGGGAGTGCGGTTGAGCGAGCTCTGGAATCAGCTTCATTTTCCATCACCCCCAAGCGACCTCCAAAGGCTTTCGGGCTTCGGAACATGGCCCGCTCCTAACTCACCACTCCTGACATCTCAGCCCACTCCAAGCCCCCCGCACTTAGTGACCCCGGCCTCCCCCCCACCCCATCTCTGCTTCCAGGTGCATTTTCTGTTCCCTGCACCTGGAATTCTCTCCCTCCTCCCCTCTGCCTCCCGGTGTTCTTCCCATCTCCCCTTCCGCAAGGAGCCTTTCCTAGTTTGGTTAATGCCTCCCCCTCATGTGTCCCCTTTCTCCTGTCTGTATCTTGTTTGCACCCAGTAGTTTGTGCATTCTCCCTCCCGCGAGACTGAAAGCTGGAAGGTAAGACTGATTCCACCTCTCTCTGCATTCCCAGCATTTAGCCCGGTGCCCGGCACACAGTAGGTGCTTAATACATGCTCCAGAGTTGCATTGAAACCTCAGTGCTTTGGACTGTAGCTCAGCTTGTTGGCTCTGTCCTGGGCCGTCCCTGGGCTCCATTTATAAAGAAATAGGACTTGACTAGGAAGCACAGGGAGTTACCAGCAGACACTCCCCAGAGCCCGGTTCAGAGTTCTCCAGCGAGGGGTCCGGTTCCAAAGTCTTCATCGAGACCAGCCTCCGACAGTGACTCACTAGCCATTCTAGGGTCAGGAAGACCTGGCGGCTCCAGCTCCATATTTCCCACAGTGCTTTGGGGGAGGTCTGGCTTTTCACCATGAAGGGCTTCTTGCACAGCAACGTTCTCCCCTGAAGTCAGACTCAGAGGGGCCTTGACCCACAGCCCTGGGAGTGTGCCCCCTCCCAGTCCGTTCCTCTCTCCTTAAAGAACAGGAAACTGGGCAGTGGTTAGAGCCCCAGCCTGAAGTCAGGAGGCCCTCAGACACTTAACACTGCGTGGCTGTGTGACCCTGGGCAAATCACTTAACCCCAACTGCCTCGGCAAGAAAAAAAAGAACAGGAAACCGAGGCCAAGGGAAGGTAAATACACCAACCAAAGCCATGCAAGCGGCAGGCACCAGAGCTGAGAGCTAAATTCAGAGTCTCCGCCTCAGGAGTCAGTGCTCCGAGCGTCCCTCAAACCTCTGCCTGAGACAACCCCAAAGACCCCTTCGCCTTCTGGGGAACCTAGAAAGGAAAGCCCATTCTGCCTTTATTTTGGTCTAGACCTCAGATGTCACCTGTAGGAAGGAGGGCCTGCCAGTGAGGACACCCCCGTCCCTGACACACAACAGCATCCTCCATGTAATGGGCACTAAATAACCAAGACCTCGCGTGGCCCAATCACCAGGCTGTCCGCTCTCTGACGCAGAACTGGACCCCGGGCTTCCTAATCACAACCTAGCGCTCTCTGCTGCCTCTCCTCAGGATCCGCAGGGGAGAGAATAGAGGTAAGGGCTCTAGAAGGAGATGCCCCCACCATCCTCAAGGTTCAAGGTGGCTCTGAATCAAGATGGCCACGCAGCCCTAGGAACTGGGACTTCCCAGAGACACCCATCAGTTTACTCTGACATTTATTTGGCCAAGGTCAGTAAGACAGGGCAAATGGGGTCAATCAGGACAACCTTGCCAAAAGGCCCTTGGAAGATACTTTTTTTAAAACAAGGAAATCGCCCCATTTGGCCCATTTCTTTCTCTTTTTTATGGCCATCGGTGGAGTCCTTGGCCCTTCAAATTTTGTTTGCGGTGGTTTCTCTAAACCTCCATCTCGGCCCCAGGATCCTGAAAAACGCCCAACAGGACCGACCCCCATTTTGGTCCCCAACGTCACCTCAGCACCCCATCCCGGAGGGTGACCCAGGACCCCCAGGACCCCCAGGGATTCTTTCCACTTCTCCCACAAACCCCTCCTAAACCCTTCCCTTCCCGCTTCTCCTCCCGCCTCTTCCACCCCTCCCACCAAGGGCTGGTGCTCCAAATCCCCAGGCCTTGCCCCAAGTGCTCGGGGTGGGAAGGGAGGACCCAACCCACCCCAGAAAAACACCTGGTCTTCCCCCACCCAGAACCAACGCCCCCCAAACTCACTCACCCCCTCCCTAAAAACCCTTTCCTCCTGATGGGCTAATAACAAAACAAAACAAAATTTTCCACCCTCTGTCTTCGGAAAAAATCCCCCAGAGGGACACATGGGGGTTTAATTTCATCCCCCAAACTGGGAAAACCCCATACAAAAATATAAAACTTAAATCCTTGTTAAAAGGGTACAGGGAAAAAAAAAGGCCCGGGGAGGCACCTCCTCATCCCAAACCAAGGCCATCCCACTCTTCCCCTTTTCTTGCCTCCAGCTTGGCCCCAGGGAACAGAAAAAACGCATCTTCGGGTCTTCCCCAAAAATTTCCCAAAACCCCCCCGGGACCCGTCTCCATGGCCTTCCCCACCCCTCCATCTGCAGGCAGAAAGCACAGGTTCCCAGGGAGGTCCCTCAGACTTCCCTTCCTAGGAGAGTCCCATTCTCCGCCCCTGCCACAAAGAAAAAATTCCCCCGGGCCCAAAGGGGAAAATAAAACTTTTGGGAAAAGGAAAAAACCACCCCCCTTTCTTGGGCCCAAAAAGGGGCCCCGCCCCCTTAAAAAAAAAAAACCCAAGCCTATGGGGAAAAACAGAAAGGGAAAAAACAAAGGAAAACCCTTTGAAAATCCACACAACACCAACCCAACCCCAATTAAAAAAACCCCCCCACCCCCCTTCAAACAAAAGAACCCCCAACCCAACCCCCATCAGACACTCCCAAACCCAGGGGTTGAAAATTCCAAAGGGGGAAAAACAAACCCCTCCCAAACAAGGAATTAAAAACCAATAAACTTTTAACCAAATCAAATAAATCAACCTCCCTCACAGTAAAACAAACACAAAAAGAAAACTCTTCCATCCATGGGACACAAGCCAGAACAGAAAAGCCCAGGCAAACCTCAATCCTAACATTTTAAGAAAGGGGAAACCGAGGAAGAAAGGAAAATTTTCCCTGGGTCAAAAGCCAAGGCTGTGGAGGGATCAAGAAGTTTTAAACCTAACTTCCTTAAGTTGGGAACAAGCCAAAGCAAAGGGAATTTGCTAAAGATCAAACCGGTTTCTTTTGCCAAAAAATTCCAATCTTATTTTTTAAACCTTTCAAAAAAAAATTGGCCCTGGGCCCAAGCCAAAGGCGGAGGGGCCGACCCCAAATGGCCCCTTTTAGACCGATATTCCCTTTCCCAAAAGTTCCAACAGAAGGCTAAAATAACCCCAAAAATCGCCCTTCCCGCATTCCAAAAAAATTCCGGCCCCCCAGCCCCAACCCCCCAGCTGACCAAGCCCCCCTCTCCCGAGCGCCCCCTAGTGCGGGCCCTCTGGGAGACGGAAGGCGGGAAGGGACCAAGGCCAGGGAAAGGAGCCCCAGAAAAAGGATATTACTTACATGGATCAGGTTCGGATGGGGTTGTTGGAGAAGAGAAAAAGGGGGGCCGGGGCGTGAATCCCTTTTTTTTTTGGGTATTTGGATTTTTTTGGGAAGACCCACAGGTGGGGGTGGAGGTGTTTAGTCCGGTTGGCTTACAGCAAACATCATGGCTTGCCAGGAGAGGACCGTGGTGGGGCTCTTGGGCGAACGGGGTTGTCAAGAGACGGGTTCCTGGGGCCCTTTTAGTTCGCCTCTGAGGGGACGGAGAGGGAGGGAGGAAGGGGGGAGAGAGAGAGAGACAGAGATGGAGGTGGGGGAGAGAGAGGGGGGGGAAGGGGAGAGAGAGAGGGAGGAAGGAAGGGAGAAAGGAGGGAATGAGAAAAAGGAAGGAAGACAGAGAAGAGAGGGAGAGAAAGAAGGGAGGGAGGGAGAACGAGAGAGAGAAGGAAGGGGGAAGGAGGGAGGGAGGCAGAAAGGAGGGAGGGAGAGAGAGAACAACATAAGTTCTGCAGCTGAACAAGTGCATACTATAGGATTTTTCCCTCTCCAGCTTTTTACACTGTAGTTTCTTACTCACTGGGCAGCATATCTGTACCCCAAACCCCAGGCCTTACCTTGGGAGGCCGGGGGTGGTCTACTAGAGTGGAGGCAGAGACAAAGGGTTTTCAAAAAGCTCCGCATGTTACATCCCTGGGTCTCCCCAAACCACATTTTCCTCTATTTTTGTTCTCAAATGAAGGAAAAAAGCCTCTCCTGGGCGCTCATCCCATGCCAGGCTCCGTGCTC
The DNA here is from genome assembly GCF_902635505.1 of Sarcophilus harrisii. Classification (NCBI taxonomy): domain Eukaryota; kingdom Metazoa; phylum Chordata; class Mammalia; order Dasyuromorphia; family Dasyuridae; genus Sarcophilus; species Sarcophilus harrisii. The sequence goes on along the minus strand of NC_045426.1, from coordinate 9,036,162 downwards.
TCCCGAAGGTGGGCCGTCTGCCCCGGCTCGGGCCCCCTCCTGAAACCTCCCCAAGCCCAGGGACCCCGGCGATGATGGAGAGGGAAGGGAGGCCCCCGAAGGTGGCCCATCCCGGGGTGGACCGCCCTTTTCACACAAGGACAGCGTTCTTTCCAGCTCATGAAAAAGCGTCCTCCCCTGGCATCCGGGCAAAGCAAATAATCTGGATTATGTCCCCACGCTTCCTTCAAATGAAAATTCATGAAGCCTGGCATTCATTTCCTCTGCTGGCTTCTGAAGCCATCCTGTCTCCTGGCATTTTGAAACCGCCAGCGGCGCCCCAGGCCGGGGTCCTCCACGCCAGGGTCGGGACCCCCCTCGCCCCCCAAAAGCCATGGGGCACCCCAAGGGCCACCCCGCCCGACACCCCGGGCCATTCGGGAACCGCCGGGCTGGGGCGAGGGCCTCCCGAGGGCTTTTGCTGGGGAGCGGGTGAGAAGGGTCCCCGGCAGAACCCGAGGCCGCGTACACTAACCAAGTCATATTGGGGGGGGAGGGAAAGGGGTCGGCCCCGAAAGGGACAACTGGGGCAGGAACAAGCAGACAGCTGGAGAGGGCAAAGTGCGGCTGGCTCAGAAATAAATAACATCAAGGCCAGGGGGGCCTCGCCCAGGCCCGGGGGCCTCTCCCAGCCAGGCCCGGGGCCCAGACTCCTTCTGCCTGTGCCCGTTTCCCTGTAAGTCACTGGGGCACCTGAGGGGCGCCCCGGCCCCCTGGGGTTCTGCCGGCTGTCTCTGAGCCATCTTGGGACGCCCCAGAAGAAGGGAATCTGGCTTCTGGGCCTCCAGCCTGGAGCCCACCCACCCTGTGGGGAGGAGGGGGGGGCGGCCGAGACACACCTCTGGCTTAGGGGACCGTGGGGGCCCCCCTGGAGAGGAGCACTCCCGGGTTATGGGTGCGGGGCCCCCAGCCCTGCCAGCCCCCGGCCCCGAGAGCCCGGGCGAGAACGGGAGGGAGGGCGGCCAGCCGGCGGCCGAGCACGTGTCTCCCGGCTCCGGGGAAAGGGGGAGCTGCGGGAAGTACTAGAGCTATTGCTAGGTTACAGGGCACTCGAGGCGGTGGGAAATGGGGGGGACGCGGGCCGGAATCACAGGGCCCCGGGACACGAGGGGGGGCGGAGGCGGGAGGAATGTCACAGCGAGGCCGGAACCCGGAGAGAAGAGGCCCCCAGTGGGCGGGACCCCTCCCCAGCCCGGGCCCCCCCCCCAGCCGGCTCCCTGGCCCCACCCCCCTCCGGACACACACACCGAAGGTGGGAAAGTTTTGGGGGAGGGGAGGAAGCGTTTTTGAGGATTTTCCCGGGGAGGGGGGGTTTTTGCCGCCGGGTGGAGATTGGGGGTGTTGGTTATTTGGTTTTTTGGCATTTGTGTGTTTTTTCCCGTGGGCTTTTTCATCTTTTTCCTGGAATTTTAGGTGCGGTGGTTGGTGGGGGCGGCGGGGGCCGGGGGGGGGTGGCGGGGGGGGCCGGGGTGGGGTGGGGTGGGGTGTTCCCTGGGTCGGGGGGGGGCCGGGGCCCGGGCTCGGGGGGGGTTGGTTCCTTGGGGCCGGGGCGGTGCGGGGGTGGGGTGCCCGGGCGGCGCCCGGCCCGGGCCCGGGGTTGGGGTGTGGGGGGGGGAGCCGGGCCCCGGGGTGGGGGGGCCGAGGGGGGGGGGGGGGGGGGGCGGAGGCCGGGGGGGGGGAAGGAGGGGGGGGGGGGAGGGCAGGGCCTTTCTCCCCGGGGGGTGGGTTTTCCCCGGGGTGTGAGTGTGTGCTCTGTGCGGGTGGGGGATCTGGGGGGGGGTTTTGTGGGTTTTTTTTTTTTCTTGGTGGTGGTTGTTTTGGGGGGGGGGAAGCCCACCCCTCCTTTCTGGGGTGTAAGGGGGGGGGGCGAGGGAGAGGGAAGGAGTGGAGGAACAGCCATTTCCCGGGGGGGTGGGGGTGGAAAGGGTTAATTCCCCGCCCTCCCTTCCCCTAAGAGGTTAACCCGGGGGGCCAGGGAGACAGAGAAGGAGAGAACAGACAAATCAAAGAGAGAACCAAAGGAAAAGACAAGAGAACAGAGAGAGAGAAGAACAACAAGAACAACAACAAAAGACAGAGTAAAGAGAGAAATAACAGAAAACCAAAAGAAATTAGGACAAGAGAATAAAGGGAACAGAAAACAAGAGCCAAGAGAAGAACAAGAGAAGACACAAAAGACAGAGACAAAAAAAAGAGACAGAAAAACACAGGTTTGGACAGAAACAAGACACACAAACACAAGAAGGGAAACAACAATTTCAAAGAAGACACAGAAAAACACAGAGAGAAACAGAAAAAAGACAGACGAGATGGAGAACAAACAGAACCCAGGGCGACCGCCCTTTTAATTAGAATTAAAGGAAAGAAGGGGGGAGAAGGGGAGGAGGGCCCCCACTTCTCTCCTCTGGATCAGCACATCTGGACACCCACCCCTCCCCCGGGGCTCAGGTGGCCCTCGGGCCCCAGAGCCCAGCTCTGACTCCATCTCCTCCCAATCTGCAGATGGGAGAAGGGAGGAAGCCGATTCCACCCAAGTAGTCTTGAGGTAGAAAGGAGGCCATCTAATCAACCTCCCCATTTTACAGATGAGGAAACTGAGACCTGAAGTTGGAAAATGACTTGCCCAGGTCATACCAAGATGACTTTGGAGCCCAAGTCTCCTGCTTTTAGAACCATAGCGACCGTTCTTTTTCAGATGAGCCTCTTCCTTCTGACCTTACTATGTCCCATCAGTCTATCCCTGCTTCCTAATTAGCCTCTCCCTTCCCTCCCCCTGGCTCCTGGGCTCATTGCCGAAAGGTTCTCAGAGGCCACTGAGTCCAACTCCCTCATTTTACAGATAAAAATGGACCCAGATTAGCGACTTGCTCACATTCACCCAGGTACTAATGGGAGACGTTGGGAGCCGGGCCTTCCATTGAAAACCCCTCCCCGGATGGAAGTAATATCCCTTCCCGTCCTCCAACCTCAGCGCCCCCCTCCCCTCCCCACCTAATTTTCCCAAATAGGCCAGGTTCCATTCCAGCAAAACCCCGCTCTGGTTTTTGCTGTTGTTCACTGATGTCCGACTCTTCCTGACCCCATTGGAGCTTTCTTGGCAAGGATACTCCAGTGCTATCTCCTTCTCCAGCTCGTTGGGGAGATGAGAAATAGGCAAACAGGGTAAAATGACTGGTCCAAAGTCACACAGCTAGTGTCTGTCACATTTGAACTAAGATTTTCCTGACTCCGGATCTTTGTATTGATTGTCCCTCAGGCACAAATACACTCCTCTCCAGCCCTGAATCTTAGAACCTCCAGCTCCTGGCCTTCAAATCCCAGTTCTGGTTCTGCCTCCCTAAAGACAAAACTTATATGATGCTGCAAGTGAAATTTCCTCTTGAAATTATGTTGCATCATCGTATATTTTGTATTCACCTCCCAGTTCACGTGTTACATTGTTTTCATTTTTAACTTCAAATATCTTTATGTTCCGTATCTTTCTGCCACAAAAAGACACCAATAGAATGTTGATATTTAAAAGATGGTCTTTTGTTTCCATAGGAAGTCTGGGATCATTCAAGAAACTTTGCCATCTCCAAGAAAAAGAGTAGCCCGTTATTCAGTCAGTCGATAAACATTTATTAAACACCTACTAAATGCCAGGCACTAGATTTCCGATGGACGGACACTAAAGGCTGCTCCGTGTCATAACCCGGATACAAGACCTTCTTCATCCACTTGGTCTTTCCCGTGTGAATAGTCAGATCAAACTCTTTTGAGAGTTACCGATCTCTTCCAGAAGATGCTGTCATATTCTAGGCACCCGCAAACCGAAGAATCTGAGAGACCTCGCCATCCACAACGGGTTCCTGTTCCACGTGAACTCCAGCCTCAATCTCCATCACAGCTTCCCTTGGATGAGGATGCATCTTCCTGTTTTATGCCTCCCCTGAGATTTGGGAACCTTGGAAGGCCACTGAACAAGCAACAGGGAGGTAGACAGTGGGTGGGATTGTCAGGGAAACACACTAAGAAGAGAAGATGGGCTAGTCACAGGCAAAAACAAAGGGAGGAGAAGGAGGCAGCCCGAAGGCTCCACTCCCGCCTGGGTGGGGAAGCCCTCCTGCACTTGACTGGACCCCTGGTGGCCAAATTATTGAAGGACATTGTGAGAATAGGCTCCACTAGTTATGGACGGGCATGAATGGTTGGCCATGTCTGGAGGAAACAAAGAGATCAGAGCTCCCGGATCCATTGGAATATTTGATTATTTATGTGAAACGGAAGCTCCTTGAGGGCAAAGGCTCTTTTGTTCTCGTCTTTTGCCTCCCTATCACATAAATGATACAGTGCGCAGAGTAGGAACTCAGTAAATATTGGTTGAGTTGAATGATAATAACTCTGGAACTCTTTCCCTACTCTTTTCCCCTAGCACCATTACCACCATAGTGAGGGCCATCTCTAGCCATCCTGATCCCTCTCTGGCCACTGGACTGAGATGATTCCGCAGGAGAGAATGGGGCCGGTGACCTTGCCCAGCCTGCCTCACTTTGATCCGATTCACTTGCCTGCCATGGCGTCACCTTTCTGATGTCTCGTTCTTCTGTAAGAACAAAGGGCCGCCACTGACAACCATCACCGTAACGCAACGTTTCATTAAAGAAATATGTTTTGTGTGGCTGTAAATGTGTTATTGATACCAATTCGATTAGCTTCTCAAGGAAGAGGGAGAGGGGAGAGAGAAGTTGGAACTCAAAATGAATGTTAAAAATTGTTTTTATGTATAACTGAGAAAAAACCAAAATGGAAATGAAAAACTCCACTGGCTTCCTTTCTTCCTGAAGGTCGGTGTGCCTTGCCCAAACCGTATCAGAAGGGAGTTGGCCCAGCCCCAATTGCTTGGCAGTACCTGAGGCAGCTGGAAGTTGCCTTCCCACCACCATGCTTAGCTTTGGTCTAAATGTTCTGCTCCATTCTCATCCAAAGATTATTTTCCTTAGAAGAGAAAACCTGAGTAAAATTAGAGCTGCGTAGTTGGGCCTCCTTACTCCCATATATGCTCTTCATCCCTTCCAAGCCAAACGACAATCCTATCCCTTCTCCGATCCCCCTCTTGCTTCCAGCCCGGGTCTTTTAAACGAGTCCCTTTCTGTCATCCTTCACATTTCTCAACAGCCTTGACTCATTCTGGCTTGGAGGTTTGCTACGCTACTTACATAACCCTATCTTTCTTTTGTATCCACGCTCATTTACGTTCTCTTGCCTCCATCTTCTACGTGTTTGTTGTTGTTTATTTTGTCCTGAAGAGGACCGTGACACCCGGGAAGTGATGCTGGGACATGCAAGTGAGTTGGACTTAAGTGACAAGGTCCCCTGCCTCACTTTCCCTTCCAGAGCCATCTGGATCCAAGTGCCAGACATAGATCCAGAGATGGGTGGAGGGAAGGAGGAGACCCAATCAATCAATCCACCGTCCAACTGAGGTAGCCAACCTGACACTATGCCCGATACCTTAATCAGTGAGAGAAAGAGTTCATCAGCCTCCTCCCCTCAGTTACCAAAAAATGACCTTGTTGGGAAGTCACAGGATTGGGACTTTTCACAGACGTCCTAATGGCTCTCCTGGTTGGTTCAACATTACATAGCTTGGGGCAATGTCTGCAGCGGTCAAAGACCTTTTGATGTGGATACTGTGGACTTCAGAAGTCCATAAGAAGCCCAACAAGAGAGAACCATCCGGTACTTAAGATAACCATTTGGGGGCTCCGTTAAAAAGGCTTCCAGAAGCAGTGATGTCCTCACTTTGGCACCTGCACTCTGCCCTTGAGCCCACTTTTCACCAGATACATTCCCAATGTACTCTTGGGAGTCATCGGCCTTGAGGGATGGGATGTCAGATGCCAACTGTACTTTAGGAAATATTCCTTTTTAAAGGCTTAATTAAGTCTGGGTGACTAATTGATAGCAACTGAAAATTAATGGGAGCCCCCGACTAGTGGGGGCTCATGAACCAGAACTAGAAAAAACACTCCTGGGAATGTGGCCAGGTAGCCGGAACCAAGCTGGACCTTCCTCGCTGTGGGGACTAGATGCTCTAGTATTCCACCTTCTCTTGTGTTCAGCAAGACTTTTTACGATATCTAGGTGAAAGAGACAGAGAAGTGTCCGACTGACATCTAAGATTCCACTTTGTCTTCATCCAAAAGGAACCAACCCAGAATTCTGCCTTCTCCTCCAAAGAGAAAACATTCTTCCTTGGAAGAAATTCAGAAGATTCTCAAAGCTGAGAAGAAGATGCAAGTCTCAGAAAAGTCAGGTCTTGCGGCAGCTAGCTGAGGAGTTAGAGCCCGAGAAAGAAACGGATCTGGGGGTGAGGGTGTGAGGGAAATGGCCAAAGAAAAGGCAGCCCATACTATGGAAGTAAAGGATGAGACTGGAGAGGCCCAAGTGGCTCTAGATCCAGAAGCCCCCGCCAAGGAGCAAGAAGCTTAGCCTGAGCAGTGACTTCCAGCCCTGCCCCTTCCTTCAGTGACCACAGACCAAATGCACCAATTTTGTTTTGGTTTTTATTTTTCCCCTCTAACAAATATTCTAGAAACAGAAGCAAAACTACACAGGCAAATCCAAAGCGCCTAAGATTGTTTGGACTGCAACAGGGCAAGAAATTTCAAGTGTTTTAGACTTCTCTCTTGAAGGATGAGAATTATCATCAAAGTAAATTACAAATTTAGCAGTTCTTGGCAGTCAGGCACCGGCCGATTTCCAGAACAATGAAGTCCCCATCCCACCAAAATGGGCACACCTTCAATCTTGCCACCACCTTGCCATCACCTTCAATCTGGCCATCACCTGCAAATCCCTCCACATTCAAGAATTCTGAACCCTCCTTATGTAATTATAACCTACTGTTTCCTCGTCCCTCTGCCTTCCCTTATCTTTGGCCACACCGCCACTTCCGATCGAGATCCTCAATTCTCTCCCAGGCCGTTTCCCCTGCTCTAGCCCCTCTCTCCTCTTTCCCCCTTCTTAGTGAACCAATTCAACTATAAACCGTCCTCTTCTCTTGGGTCCCTGGCCCCATAGCATTCCCACAATTATGCTCCACCAAATCCGGCCTTGGATCACTTGTGTCACCTGCCTTTGTGACTGCATATGGGCGGCTGAATGAAGGTGAAGAAAATCACCCAGTTGTTCTAATTGGGCCCATTGCAAATTGATGTTACACAAACTCAGCTGGGCCCTCCATGATGCTAGGCAAGCCTACTATAGCTTCCTCATCACCTCTCTCCACAGCATCTCTTCTCAACCTACTCATCCCTTCTCAGACCTCCCGTAGCTCACATCCTCTTCATCCTCCACTGAGAACCCCTCAGAGAAATGGAGGCCATTCCCTGGGCATTCCTTTTTCTTCCTTCTTCCTCATTTCCACCCTTTCTCCCTTGGGCCCTGTCTCACACAATGAAGTGGTCTGGCTCCTGTTCTACTTGTTCAAGCAAGTGCATTCTATCCTCTCTTCCAATAATTTCCCCTCCCTTCATCCAGTCTTTCATTTAATCTCTCTCTCTCTTTCTCTTTCTTTCTACCTCCTCTGTTTCTCTGTTCTCCTCTTCTCTTCCCTTTTCTTCTCTTCTCTCTATTTCTTCTGTTTCTCTGTTCTCATCTGTCTGCCTTTCTCTTTCTGGCTCTCTCTTCATTTCAGTCTCTTTCTCTGTCTTTGGCTCTCTGGTTCTCTCTGTGTGTATCTCTCTGTCCCTTTCCTTCTCACATTCATCAAAGTGGAAATGTTGATACAAGACAGAAATATTTAAAGCGGGCAATGAGAGGACAGGCCTACTAATATGCCCTCAGTGTTGCTGTGACTCGGTCCAGTCATTCTTGAAAGCGATTTTGAATTATGGGAGAAAAGTCACTCACCTGTTCATGATCTTGGACATAGGAATTCTATGCCTAATATATCTCCCAACATTCATAGCAATGTAGCAGCAGAAAACTTGGGAGTAGGGAAGAAGAAAGCCCCTCACTTAGGTTCAAAAAAATCTAATATATCAATGTCACAGAATACTATCATGCCAGTAAAAACAACAACAATTCAAATACAGAAATCAGAGAAACCTGGGAAAACTTGTATGAATTGATGCAGAGCTGAGGAAGTGGAGCCATGAAACAACAGACAGAAGGAGCACAAAAACATAAATGAAAATCCTGTTAAAAGGTAGCTGGACTCTGATTGTAATCATCAATCTCCAGCCTGGAAAAATGAAGCACACCCCCTTTGTGGCTCTGTGCAGAGAACCAGCTGGACTCAAATCATGCCCCTGCAACTTAACATGTATAGGATACTGGGCAGATGTTCCCTCTCTGTGACTTGGTTTCCTAAAATGTAAAATGAGGGAGTTGGTCTGGAATCCCTTCCAGATTTGCACCCCTACACCTCTCAGTAAATAGGTAGGGGGCTGTCTCAGGGGCAAATATTTCACACGTCCATTATGGCTTTGAGAGGAAGGTTTTGTGGGCAGTGGATGCATAAAGTGATGGTAATATAGAAACCAAATGCACCATTCAAGTCTGAAAAGAAGGAGGAGTCCGGTGGCAGGTCCTCTTCTCTAGGAGGGTACTCTTGAGGAAACCAGCAAAGCTCCTTCCGCTGTTTGCTCCTCTCCGGGCCCACGGGGAGCGCTCTTTTTTGTTTTATGTGATTTCCTACTGTCTATGAAATCTATTATTTGTGTCTGGGCTTGCAAACAGCTCTCGGATAAAACCAGCCCCGGTGAATGAGTGATATTTCTCATTTCTCAGGGTGAGCCAGTGCCGGAGAGTTGGAGGCTTTATTGCCCACTGGGGGTTCTCCGTGCTGATTGTTGTTGCGAGCAGCGGGTTCCAGCCGTGTTCTAGAATGTCAAGAACTGTCTGTCTGAAAAAATAAACCGTGTCAGGGCTTGGGAACGTCCTGATGTCTCTGTTCCTGAGGGAGGGGAGCAGGGGACAACAAGGCCCTCCGAGTGACCGGAATGGAGGAGGAGGGGTGGAGAGGGGTGGAGAGTACGCATGGGGACGGCGGAGGAGACAAGAGCCTCCTGGAGAACAATGAGGTGTGATGGAGGGGCAGCAGGGACCTCCAGCAGTTCCTCAGGCCCATGGCCTCTGACCCTGTCATCACGGCATAATGGCCCCTTAGAACAGAGAGGTCAGTCAGTATGAGCACATGCACAGATTTATGGGAGACTGTCTGGGACGGCGCTGGCCCTTCTCTGAGGAAGAGAGAAATGCCATCCCATTCTCTGGAAAACCTGCATTATTGACCCCCACAGGAAGGGGCTTATGGGTGGGCTACTCCCAGAGGCTCCACCTTGCCCCAGACTCCCTCACGCCCACCTAAAGCATTCTGTTTTCTCGTCTGTCTCAAGGTTCCCCGGCTTTTCCACGTAATGCGATTGCTCAGTTTATGCAATCAATATTTTGTTAAAGATCTCTATTTCCTCTGCTCATACCGGTCACAGACAACTAAGCTCACATTGGCTTTTGAACAGTTTTTAATCTTTCCATTGTTTTCAGCGAGCATCCCAAAGGGGCCGACTAAACTGCGCAAGTAAGTGGATGTCTCGGCCCATTGGATAATTTGCTTTTTTGTGAAACTATGAATATTTAAGCTGGGAATTAGTACATATCCATCAGTGATGACGGATAGAGGAAGGTGGGAGGGAAGGGAAAGGAGAGAAGGGAGCTGGGCTCAACTCCTGCTGATTCACTCGTTATCTATGTGATCTCGACCAACTTATATCTGCCCTGGGCCTCCGTTACCTCAGCTGTAAAATGATAAAAGGCTGGACTGGAGTAAATCCTCCGAGATCTCTCTCAGCCGTAAATCTTCCGGTCCGTGCGAGGAAGTGACACGTGGGCGAAAGGTTAGAGAGGTGCCGTCGACTGGACTGAATAATTGGCTATCGGGTGTAAGGGATGAGTCCAGAGAAAGAATCCAAAGGAAAGATGTGCAAGACTGGGCGAATGACTGGTGGGGCCAAAGGCAGAGATTGTGAAGCCAGAGGGGAGGATTATAGGAAAATCGATGGCCTTTTCTTTGGGATGAAACAAGAGGTTATGGGGCACCTCCTATGGGCCTCCTGGCTGCTCTGCTGGATATCGGGAAAGGACAAAAGGGAAATGAGTCCCACCCAAAGGAACTCTGTTCTCTATTGGGAGTGATGACTTCTGAGAACTGGGGTTGCTGCACTACAGGAGAGAAAGAAGGTCAGGGCTGGGCCCGGGCATGCGGGAGCCAGCTGTAAATGGGAGCAAGTCGGGCTCATGAATGAGATTGTCAAGGTGGAAGGATGAGGACCAAGGGCAGGGCAATCACCTGAAGGTGAGGAGCCAGCAGAGGCAGGGAAGGACCACTCGGAGAAGCAGAAAAGAAGCAGGGAAGGTGAGTGTTTCGGAAGCCAAGGAGAGAAAATTGAACCTGAGGGCTAAAAAAAGGGGCCCCGAGACCATCTCCAACCTGGGCCTGAACAGGAATGCCCTCCCCGGCACCCTCACAGGGGCTGCCTGACCTTTGCTGGAAGCCCTCGCAGGAGGCTCCCAATCCTGGCGTTCCCCTTCAGCTGCCTTCCTGCCGTCCGGCCTGAATCTGATCCCCAGAAACCTCCCTCTTTGTTCTTCATCCCCTCTCTCTGGGACAAGCTTTTATATACAGGCCAGTGACCCAGGGAATTTGCAGGGAGGGGAGCCTTGGCTTGGAGGGGAACCCAGGGGCGTGCCATGGCCCCTACCAGCTCAGTGCCATCCGGGCCATCGGGATCGCTCTGGGAGACTATGGTCACCTGCAGGTTAAATCTCAGTGTCAGGGAGAGCTGTCCTGGAGGAAGTAGAGAATCTTCCTCACTGACTCAGGAGCTTTCCTCTCGTCCATTTGCTCTCAGACACAGATGGCGAGAGCTAGGAGTGAGGGTGAGACCGGGTGTCAGGGGAAGGGAGGGTGAAGAGTCACTCCCAGCAGCCTCCACGTGCACTCGCTCACATGGCCAGAGGGACAATCTCGGGCCCTAAGTTCTGGGGACCAGCACAGAGGGACGGAAGGGGAGGGGTCCATCCCATGGGAAGCAAGGACTGGGATTAGGCTTTCCACCATGACTGAGGATTATGTCTGTCTGTCGGTGAGGGAGCAGAGGGCTCAGGAGCTGGGCTTACACGGACCACGGCCGATCTCGGGAGCTTACGTTGGGCTGAATTTGAATCTAGAGCCTGCCCTTCTTTTTCCGGGGGATGGGAGGTATTCCCCTTCACCTAACCCCAGTGACTCCTGTAACCATCAACACTCACAGGCCCTTCTGTAGAGAGACGGGAGAGCAATATCTGACTCCACGCAACTGATGGTCTGGGAGAGCTGAGGGCAGATTCTCTGCCGAGAGCTTCAGGGCCCGGGGCGGGCCCAGGCGACATCTGGGGAGACTTCAGAGGAGCCGGCGGTCTGGCGGTGGCTGCGGATGAAGAAGAGGCTCCTGTCTCAGATGGCGGGAGGACTCCCGGCATGTGGAGCCATTCAGCATCCGTGGAAATAGCTCCACAAAATATTTAATGGCGTTTAAGCGGGACTCACTGATTCTTTTGAATCCCATGTGGTTTGTTTTATGCATTTAAAAACATCGTTCTGAGATGGCTCGGCAAGCTGCCCGAGGGTGGAGGGCCCCCAAAGGGTCCTGGGCCAGTAGAAGAGCTTCCCTGACATGGATGGGGCCTTTCCTCCCAGCACTCTGTCCCTCCCTCCCTACCTGCCGATGGCCTCCCCTCCCACTCCTCCAGCAAAGAGAGATGGGTTTTTTCCAGAGGGCGGGAGTCACCTGGATGCACCCCATGCCATCCAACCCTCCTGGGCCCGAGATCCGTAAGCCAGGTTTGTTGGCTACCTCAGGCAAAGCGCAGGGCAGGGGGAATATGGGCCCAGACCGAGCTCTGCCTGTCCCAGGCCAGTCTGGGAGATTTTAGAGGGCTTCAGTGGTCCCCATGTGGGAGCACGACCCCAGGAGGCTCAGTGGCCAATTCACCAGCACTTGTGGCAGAATGTGGGGGATTCTCCCCTTAGAACGGGTGGTAGGGGGCCCTCCGGCTCACACGCTGGCACAGGAACCTGTTAGTGTGTATGTGAATGAGTGTGTGCTGGGCCCAGTGCAGCAGTGAGAAAGCCTGAGCTCCCCTCCCAGACAGAGTCACTCCCGGACTAGACTGTCCGCCACTATGGATCTGGGTAAGCCGAGACCCCCCCTTTCACCCTGAGCTAGATGCAGTGCTCCTCAGTGCCATCCCATCCCCCACCTATTTATGACCACTGAGGAAAACGTGGTTCGCCAGCCCCTGAGATGTCCCACATCCCACCTAAGGACAACCGGGCGGCCAAAATGCTTCAGCAGGACCGGGGAGCCGGGAGATCGAGCCCATGGTCTGAGCGGAGAAACGTGCCAAGTCCTACTCAGCCTAAGCAGAAACTGCTCCCTTTCCCAGCAGCTCTGGGGCCGTGTCCCGCCTGGGTGAGAAGTTCCCTCACAAGATTAAAGTCCTGCATGTCCCGGGGCCTCCTCGTGGCCGCCCTTCCCGTGGGACTGAAAATGCAGCCCCAGGTTTTCCTCTTCATAATTTTCAGGCTAAATGTATTTAGGAAAGCTCCCCCGAGGGCTGCACTTCTTTGCACCAGCAGACATTATTTGGGACACTTCAGCTTCCTTCTTCGTGACCTAGGAATTCAGGTCCAGATTGTATGGGGTGGGGGGGGTCTCACGGTCCATCCCTCCGAGCTTGGTCTGGGCTCCCGGCATTGCTCCCATTGGGCTCTGGGTACTTGGACCAATGAGCCGAGCGCCTCGGGCCCAGCTCCTCTCCCTGGGCCGGGATGACCCACAGCAGGACGTCCTGGGAATGGGAAGTTTCCATCTGACCCCTAGTGGCCAGTTCCCCAGCTTCCCAGCAAGCGGCTGCATCTCTTCCAGGCTGCTCCCTGTCCTGGCAGGCCCGGTGCCCGAGCTCTGTGTCCCTTCTGTGTCGCTGGCAGAGGAAGTCCCCAGACTCCTGGACTCTGCCGGGCGCTGCCAGGGGGGCAAAAGGGAGCCGGTGGCGGGCGTCTGAACCCGGATGGGCCGCTGGGCTTGGAGGAGGAGGAAGGGCCCCTGGGCGGCCCGCGGCTTCAGAATGGGAAAAGGAAACTTGGGAACTTCTGCATTTACTGCCCCTAAACTGTCCCAAGAAAGGCGCTGGGGAGGGGAGAGCTGCCTCCATGGAAAGCTTCCGGTTACCCTGGGGACCTCACTTTGGGCTCTCTCCTAAACGCCAGGAGTCAAGGAAGAGCCGATAGCAAGGAAAGGTCTCGCACAGTCTCCCTGTTGTCATCCCTCCCCAGCACTAGTGTCACTGCTGTGGGGGGAGACCTAGGGCCCCAAACACAGCCAGGCCCACTCCTCATCCCCTCCTCAGCCCCCTCCCACCAAGGCCCCTCGGCTGTAGCTCATAAACCACTGGAGTGCCTACATTCACAATGTGTGCATACACACACAAATACACAAATACACATAAATACACAAACACACACACATGCAAATACACATAAATACATACACAAACACACACACAAACACAGAAACACAAACACATGCAGCACAACTCAAATTCACCGTTTCCTCCCTTTCTCAGGCCGCCATTTTCTGTGACATTTCAATCACCCCATCACACCCCTCTCCTCCCTTCCCCAAGGACAAGGCTCACCATCCTTGACTTTAGCAACAGCCTATCGAGCCCTTTGGGACATCTGGTGCCCCCTTCTTTGGGGCACACAGCTTCATGGGCCCTGAATGCCATCACCATCCAGGGCAGGCTATGGCCCAATGGGAAGGGATACCTTGGGGAGGAGCCCCCAGAACTTGGCCCAAATAAGGAGGGGCTGCCCACAGGAGCTGCTTTCGGAACTCGGAGCTCATGAAGCTCCAGGGGGCGGCTGGGCCTGGGATCCTTTCCAGAATCCCGAAAGGGGGAGAGCATCTTCCAACATCTGCAGCCTGTTATTAGCCAACCTGAAAGAGGTGATGACCTCAGAAGCAGAAGGGGGGCTCTCCGGGGCCCAAGAGGGTCAGGAGAAAGCAATAAGAATCCACGTGAGGCTGTAGGATCAGAGGCTTAAAGCGCGAGTCCCCGAGTCCAACCCCCTTGTATTATAGATGAGGAGACAGACAACAGAGAGCTCAATCCTGCTCCAGACCACACGGCTAACGCAGGGCTGCTCTTCCCGAGTGATTCCAGTCTTGCGCCGTCCCGCTCCCGCTCTGTGAAACACCTGCAGGAGCCTCCCAAGGTGCCCAGGCCCAACCACCACTTTACCCCATGTCCTCTGCCCCAGAAGTGGCCTGAGGGCTCGGCCGGCCACTGAACACTCGGAGTGCTGCCAGGTGCGGGCGAGGTGAGCGCGGGACACCGGAAGGAAAGGGAGCGCTCCAGACACAGAGAAGCTGTTCGCTCCCCGTGGAGTCTCAAACCCAGAGCCCCAGAAATGGCTGCACACTGGCCTGTCTCCTCCATCCCGAGCCTTGGACGTGGCCCCGAAAATTACCCAGTCTTCAGTCCCGGAGGGGCAGTTCTCACGCCAAGCCAATGGCAGCAGAAAGACTCCAAGAAGGAGCCTGGCATCGAGCTTTAGGGCACAAAGACCTCCAGCGTCTTCATGTTAACCCATTGCCCACAGTTAACCCATGCCAGGTCCGGCGGGCACTTCCAGGGGGTGCCCGGCGGATCCCTGACAGATCCCTTTGCAGAGCCGAAACTCGGCCATCCCAACCTCCATCAGATCCCCACTGCGAGCAGGCACCTGGCACCTGCGCTGAGCCTGGCGATCTGCCCGCTATGCGGGCACAACGTGCCTCAGATGGAAAGTCGGTCTTGAATGGGATCCTGAAACTCACTTAACACCGGATCCTGAGCCAAGTCGGAGAAGGTGAAATTTCATAGGATAACTGTGAGACTTACCCTGGGGTTAAAAAACCAGCTAAGAGGGCATGGCCCTGCGGGGGGCTGGGAAAGAGCCCCAGGGCGCTTGGGGGAGCTCCCCATGAGCCAGTCAGGTGAGATGGCGCCTGAAAAGTCTATGCAAAGTTCTTGGGCATCGGCCTGGGAACGGAGGATGTTCAGAAGCTAGAGCCTGGCCTGAAAGGAGGGCGGCCGGCACGGGGAGAGCCTGCGAGCCATCCAAGGGCCAGGGGAAGCCAAGGCGTTCTGCCCGGGGAGCACGACCAGCGCGTGTTGAATGTGCCCTTTTGCCCAGTTCTTTTTTCTAGGTTCTATGTAAAATCCAGCACATGGTGGGGGAGGAGGAGCAGCAATATTAAGAGGCAACTGTGATAGCGAAACAAAAAGTCTCAGAAGAGCTTTAAAAAGAAAGATACAAAGATCTAAAATACAGGGAAGCATCTGAAACCTGGATATGAGAGAGAAAATCAGAAAGACTGCTCGGCGGCGTATGAGTTATGAGCAGGGACGCCCCTCCTGAGTCCATCCCCCTCCTTCATCTTTTCAGGTTTTCCCATTTTTCTTCTTCATCTAACAGACTCACCAGACTTCACCAAACAGCCCCTTGGTGCTTTGAGATCCTCACTGACTAGAGATTTTGACGGGACCGCTTAGCATTTCCCCTTCTGACTCATCTGGTCCGCTGGATACGCACCCGCTGAACTTTGCATGAAGCCGAGGGCGAATGGAAGGTCCAGGCCAGCTGGCCTCCGTCCTTCAGCAAATAGCTCGGGTGACCGCAGTGAAGTCCCACTCGAAGCCAAATAATTGCAATTCCTTTCATTTCTCCGCCTCTCTTCCTTCATCTCCTAATCGGCCCCATCCTCTTTTTCCCTTAACTCCTTGATGCCTTTCCATATTCTGCACACCTGTCAAGTTCAAGACTCCTGCACAGAACCCAGACCACAGCCAGGGCAATTTCCTGAGTCTCACAGAGGGAGAGCAGAGGGAGGCGCAGCTTTTGTTGTTGGGACTTTTAAAAATGATGTACTTTGGGGCAGTTATTGGTGTAATGCACCAGCCCTGAAGTCAGCAGGACCTGAGTTCAAATCTGCCCTAGACATTTAATACTTCCTGGCTCTGTGACCCTGAGCAAGTCACTTTGCCCCAGTAGCCTCAGGGGGGGGAAAAGTACTTTGCTTATGCTAGTAACAAGGATTTAAATTTCCTAAACCTGAATTGGATGGTGGGAAAACTAGTCTGGTTCTTGAGCTTCACTTTTGTATTCATTTATTTATCTGTATAAAAAGAGCATGGAATTGACCCACAAACACTCCCCACTTCCCCACCTTTCCCTCTCTGTGTCTGTCTCTGTCTCTGTCTCTTTGTCTCTATCTCTGTCTATCTCTCTGTCTCTGTCTCTGTCTCTCTGTCTCTGTCTCTGTCTCTTTATTGGGTCATCTCACTTTCCTCTCACATCTAGCCTCAGTCTGTTTCTCTGTCTCTTTGTCTCTGTCTCTCTCCTTCTCTCTGTCTCAGTCTCTGTCTCTCTGTCTCTTTCTCTGTCTCTGTCTCTTTATCTCTTTCCTGTTCTCTGTCTCTATCTCTTTATCTCTCTCCTTCTCTCTGTCTCTGTCTCTTTATCTCTCTCCTTCTCTCTGTCTCTGTCTCTGTCTCTTTATTGGGTCATCTCACTTTCCTCTCACATCTAGCCTCAGTCTGTTTCTCTGTCTCTTTGTCTCTGTCTCTCTCCTTCTCTCTGTCTCAGTCTCTGTCTCTCTGTCTCTCTCTCTGTCTCTTTATCTCTTTCCTGTTCTCTGTCTCTATCTCTTTATCTCTTTCCTTCTCTCTGTCTCTGTCTCTTTATCTCTCTCCTTCTCTCTGTCTCTGTCTCTGTCTCTTTATTGGGTCATCTCACTTTCCTCTCACATCTAGTCTCAAGTCAGAGCTTCTTCACGAGCAGAGACCCGACTCTAGTTGATGATGAGAACCTCAAAAATCCTGTTATTCACGCACAACACCAATCATAGTCCTCAAGTTCTTTGATTAATAGTTTATCAGGTTTAGCCTCCCACAACAATAACAACAACAGTTACATGCACATGAGCCAGCGTACCACAATGCACTGCAGCCAGCTTTAGTTCATGTAGTGCACTGCCTTCCATAAAGTCCCCTCCGTACCTTTATGTGGGGGGCAGTCTTATCTCTGCTCCTCGGAACACTCTATGTCTCCCCACAATATTTTTTTTTCTGAGGCCGTGCCTTGTCTCGGAATAATTTCATCAAAGTTCCCTACACGACTATTCTTTTTGGCCCTGTTTCAGAAAACCAATGTCCACATCCAGAAGGGGCAGTTCCTTCCACATTCATTCATTTAATAAGCGTTTACTGAGCACCTTTGTGAGTTCCAATCTGGCCTCAGATGTTTACTGTGTGACTGTGAGCAAGTCACTTATCCTTGTTTACCTCAGTTTCCTCATCTGTAAAATGAGTGGGAGTTGAAAATGGCAAACTGCTCCAGTATCTTTGCCAAGAAGATCCCAAATGGGCTCCCAAAGAGACATAAGAGAAACCACTAAACGAGAAGGACCCATTCTGGATCAAGGCACCAATAATACCTCATGGTAACAAGGAACCTGGACAGAGCAGAGAGATGTTATGTAGAAAGTGTCTCCTTCTAGAGCTAGAGGGAGAAGGTGTGGGGATCTGCCCAAATGTACACCCGGAAGCATGTTTCCTGCATCTTCCAGGCTTGTCTCATTGTCTTTCGGGTCCTCTGAGATTTGGATCCCAATGAGCTCTTGCTGCTCTGCCATGGATTCACGGCCTCAAGCATCCCACTTCTTTGGGCTAAGGAGACAAGACAGAGGGACGGAGCAGAGATGGAGCAGCACTGAGCCCCCCAGGACAGCCTTCCTCCATCAATATGGAGTTCAGATCACTGCCCACCTCCTGAGCCTGCCCATTGGGATATGGACTGATGACCTTACTCCATGGGCTTTTATCGATATTTGGACTGACAATGAAATTGTATTGCTGTAGGAAATAGGGAGGGGGCCCCCATGAAGCCGCATAGCCATGGGAATAATGTGAAGGCTTTTCCTCTGCTTTAAAAAAAAATAGCCTGAAATGACTTCTGATCGATCCTGTCTCCATCTTGTTTTTACTGAGTTGTTCGCATGTTGTCTCATCCACTAAACGAAGCGCTCCTTCAGAACAGGGACTTGCCAGCAGGTTTCCGCCCTGTATAACTGAGGCTTTGCAAAGATGCAGATTTAACATCCTGTCCTCCATTCA
The DNA here is from genome assembly GCF_902635505.1 of Sarcophilus harrisii. Taxonomy (NCBI): domain Eukaryota; kingdom Metazoa; phylum Chordata; class Mammalia; order Dasyuromorphia; family Dasyuridae; genus Sarcophilus; species Sarcophilus harrisii. The sequence goes on along the minus strand of NC_045426.1, from coordinate 9,017,871 downwards.
CCAACCACACCAGGTTCTGAGTCAAGAAGACTTGATTTGGAATCTTATCTTACCCACTATTAGCTGGTTATTCCAGGGAAGTTACTTAACCTTTCTCAGCCTGAGTCTCCTTATTTGTAAAATGGAAATAACAGTAGCACCTCCCTCTCCAGATTGTCGAGGATCAGATGAGATGATATTTGTGAAGTGCTTTGCAAACCGTGAAGAGCTGGGTATGGGAGTTGTTGTGTAGTTGTGAATTTTACAAACATTTCTTGTCAACAGACATTTACCAGCTTCCTGCATTGTGCAAGCTGCTCTCTCCTGTGAGGGACCTAAAAATTGGAAGAAGAGCCTCTGCCTTCAAAGGGGATTCTGCTCTTCTGGAAATTATCTTCTATTCCCATAGTCCTTTAATCACATCGTCCGACCGGCTCCTCAAAGCAAGTCTCTGAGGCGAGGATTTTAATGTTCATTATTTACAGTTTTATTTTTAAAAAAAGAAAACATAAAGAGTAAAATGACCATTGAGTAGCAGAACTGAGGCCTGAATCCAGGTTTTCTGACACCAAATCCAGGGCTGCAAACAGATGGGCAGTGATGAAAAGGGCTCGGCTGACTCATCAGTCCTGAGCCTCATTTTGGTAAACAGAGTAAATGGCATCTGGCCAATTTAGCTCTTTTCCTCTGGTCCCCCCCACCCCCCACACCCCCCAACCACCCTTCTACAAATAGAGAGGGAGGCAGTAGCCAATTCAAACAAGACAGCCAATTTCCCGGGGTTCTGAAAGGGGGGACCCGGACAATGGATGGGAGAATATCCTTCTGAGCTTTACCTGAGCGAGCCTGGTCAGGTTGTTTTGCCTCACTGGGTCTCGGTTTCCTCCTAGGGAAAATGGGGGAATGGTCTTGATATTTTCTAAGGTCACTTGTAACTCTAGTTCTATGGTCTGATTTTTAGAGTTTTCTCGTCCCACACACAGCCTGACACCCCAGTCTTAGCTAGACACTAACTATAGTTGTTCATTGTCCCCCCTTTCTTTCGATGAGGGAGTTAAGATACATGGAATCATTGATGATCCCCAGCTTGTGCACACCCAGGAGAGGCCTTAAGCTCTGGGCTTCAAGGCTATGGGCCCAGTCACCTGTCTCCTACAGATGATGGAGTCAGAGCTGGAAGACTCAGAGAGTCTGATCCCTGATGTTACAGATAAAATGGAGGCTCAGAGAGGATCAGGAGCTTCTCTATGATCCCACAGGTAGAAAGTGTCAGAAACAGGGGCCCAAACTAGGTCTTCCTGGGTATAGGTCTGACCTGTGGTGCTCGAGTTGCTAAAGGATGGGAACTCTATGGGAACTGCCCCCTCCCTGCACTGTTCCTTGGGGCAGAGCCATTATTCTGATTCGGCTCCATCACCTAATGTTGATTATTCCATGACTCAAGGGCCACAAAGGGGCTTCCAGGCCTTCATTCAGAGCTTCCTCTCACCTTCTCTGATCATTTCCCCGGTTGCTGTTTTCATGACCCTTTATAACGTTGGGGAGATATCTCCATCCATCATGCACCGAGAAAAAAAGTCACCCCAGGTAGGGTGCACACATGGCCCTCGGCACTGTCAACAGTCCATAAGACTGAATAAATATTTGTTAGTGTTCCACGATGACAAATACAAGAAGCACGCGGGGCCGACAGGCGGTGACCTCGGGAGCTGCATCAGCCATTAGTTACTTTTATGGCAAATGACAAGAAAGTGGAAGGGCCCGTGGGAGGCCGTACGTCCGCGCTTTTAGCCAGTCAGCCCGAACTCTGATGTGGAATCGCCTCTATCAGGCACCGTACCAGCTGTCCGCCACCGTCCAATACTTGTCCGATACTGCACCGTGCGGAGATTAGAAATTTAATGATGTGGTGCAGGGACTATTTGATTAAAAGACAGATGGCCGGGCATCTTGTCCCCTGGTAAATATAGCTCCCCAGGTAAATATACAAGAGGCAAGAGAGACTTCAAGTTTCTGTCACTGCACCCAGGCTGCCTTTCCCTACCTTCAGGATGTCCCGCTTTCATTCTCTAATAAAATTGAATTCACCAAAATTAAATTCGGCAAACACTTAAGAAGTTTCTACCATGTGCAACATAGAGTACTAAATTCAGAGGATTAGTTTCAGAAAAGTACTTTCAAAAGGGAAAGAACAATGACAACTGAAAGTATGGGGGAGAGAGACAGACAGAGACAAAGAAACAGAGACAGAGAATGGGGAGGCACAGAGAGAAAGAGAGACAGAGACAGAGAGAAACAGAATGGGGGAGAGTTAGAGATAGACAGAGAAAGAAAGAAAAAGAAGAAAGAAAGAAAGAAAGAAAGAAAGAAAGAAAGAAAGAAAGAAAGAAAGAAAGAAAGAAAGAAAGAAAGAAAGGAGGGAGGGAAGAAGGAAGGAAGGAAGGAAGGAAGGAGGGAGGGAGGAAGGAAGGAAGGAAGGAAGGAAGGAAGGAAGGAAGGAAGGAAGGAAGAAAAGAAGGGAAGGAAAAGAGAGAGACAGAGACAGAGAGTCTGAAGAACCAGGGAAATCAGAGATGGTTTCCCCAAGGATTGGCACCCAAGCCAGAGGCAGAGGGGAGGATGTGGTGCTCTTAAGGCATGGCAGAAATGGCCAGTGCCAAAGCCCAGGTGTAGAACATATTTTGAACTCGGGAAACAAGCAGGAATCTGGTTTGGATGGACACAGAGCTGGAGAAGGGAGTGGTACAAAGTAGGTCTGAAAGGCCGCAGGGGCCGGTGGCTGGGCGCTAAGACCGGCTTCTTGCAGACAAAGGGAAGCCCTGATGGTTTCGCTCAGACCAGGGCTTTGCCAAAAGCAGGTTAGCTCACAGGCTACGTGAAGAATGGGTTTCAGAGGGAAGAGCCCGGCTGCAGAGGGGCCGGCTAGGAACTGCCGTCGGGGAGAGAGGCAAGGAGGGCCTGAAGTAAGTGGCTCTGTCAGGAGAGAGGGTGCACCATGGGGAAAATGGTTTTGCTGCATCTTGTGCCTTCCTTTTAGGTGAATGATTCTGCAGTCCCTTTCTGCCTGATTCTGTTCTTATTAAATATTACTTTCTGTGCTTTCTCTTCCAGATACCCAGCTGCCCCAGGAGCTCCTTCAGGCCACAAAGGCCCATGGCCTCTATCATTACCAGAAGGATGCTTGATGAGGACTCAGGCTTGCTGAGTTTCAGCCCCACAGGATCCCAGCCGGGAGTGGGGCCAGAAAGTGCATCATCCTACTCATTCATTTTCCAGATGAAGAAACTGAGGTCCTCAGTGGGTAAGTAGTTTTCTAAAAGCAGGTACAAGAGATAGGGCAGGATTGCAGACTGACTGACTCCCCTTGGCTTGCTTTCCACTCTAGCTAGTTTCTCCTCATCTGCATTCTCCTGATCCAAGACTGCAGGGAGTTCCCATGATCCACCACACTGGTCTCCAAACTTTTTTCACTGCATACCTATATCAGTAAAAAATAGCTAGGTATATGAATTTATGTTATTTTAAATTTTTGTTTTATTTTTTTTATTTATGGAATAAAACAAGCGTTTCCATAACATAATACTAGATGATTGTACACAAAATTGCAAATGTACTTTGCACAATCTGTTATTTCTTTTAAATGTAGAATAAAGTTATCATGTAAATTTCCTTTTTCCTTTATTTATGAACTTGTCAACTATATCCTGCTGGGCTCCTTCTCGTGTCCAACTCCCCAGAGGGGGAAAGGGGACTTAGATTGGACCCATCGGAAATTGCCCGGGAGCAGAGCATCTACCCCCTCCTCAAGCAGCACAAATTGCAGCCAGGAGACGATCTGGGGGGCAGGGGAGGGGTATTCTGAAGGTTGGACTCCTGCCCAATTGTTGCTCTCGGTGCCTGAGAAATGATTTGGTATAATTGCCCTGGGGAGGAGGACTGCGTCAGAATCTGGAACTGGGTACTTGTGCAGCAACCGGAGGAAGAAGTGGGGACTGTTGGTAGATGCAGGACAAAGGGGAGAGGATGGTCTTCTGCTAGAGACAAGTCACACAGTTATAGATGGTGGGGAAGATGGGATTCAACTCATCTCCTTCTTCTCCATCCCTCGGAATTGCTCCGGCCCCCACCTGGAGTCTACTAGCCAACAAGACAAGGCTCCATGTCCTAGTTTGCTTCCAACCTGCCTTCCCAAATGTATTTCATCCTCCTCCCCTTCAGGGTCAGTGCATTTTAGCCATTTTTGCCTCAACTTCCCTCTTGACCCATACCTTCTATGGGTCATTTGCTGTAAATCCTTCCCTCTGTCTCTCCTTTAAAACTCCACTCCTCCCCCAGAGACATCCCGAGCCATCAGCCGTCAGCCTGACCTTTGTCTTGCCACTGGCCTCAGATGACACCGGGAGCCACTTTGCCCAATTCAAATCCAATTCACGCACAGGTCAAAACCTCACCTTGGTGATGTCATCAGTCCTCGTGGACAAAGAAGGACAAACGACAACCCCCGTCATTAGAAATGTCTTCCCCAAAGGCTCAGGCGCCGGCCCCTCCGTAAAGCCCCCCGGGGGGCTCAGCGAGAAGCAATTCCTCCCTTCTCAAATTTCCCATAGCACCTCTTTTATGTTTTTCCTTCCCCTTCTCACATTCTGTTCTGTATCATGACACTAATTTCGGTGTGACTTTTTCAAGGGCAGGAACTACGTCATTTTTGAATCCCCAGTGCCTGGGATAAGCCTTCACACATAGTAGATATTTAATAAATGTTTATTGAATGTAATGAGATAGAATTGAAAGCTCAAGGCAATGTCACCAAGCCCTGCTTTAACATCATCGGCCAATTGTCCTTTTATAACACGGTTGCTATGAAACCGCTCCCCGTAACACGTTTTTCCTAACGTTGTTGTTTCAGGAAGCCGATGAGCAATGTTGGGTCAGGTATACTTTTATATGAGGTCAATATATTCAATTCTGCTCGTCTTTATGGGAGGACTATTATATGACAGCACTGTGCATAATGTGATAGTGAGATATAAAGAAATCTATAAAACAAATGGTTATTCGTAATTCTTATTCCAATGAAGAATAAAATCTAGTTATGGTGCACATGTAGAATAACTTGAATTTATGTAGCACTTTATGATTTTACAAAACCCACTATTTTTGAAAGACGTTAACCTGGTAAAATACATACATATGTGTCTCGATGCATATTTTTTCATTGCCATAATGACAAGACCAGGTCAAAACCCCAGAAAGTGCATGAGAAAACAAACCACTTGATCTTCTTGCCACAAAGTGATATGACAGCCACAAACAGTGCCATTTCATAACATAAATATATTGTAAACTCTTATTTAGAATGACCATGAAAAATCACAAGTCCTTTTTTAACCTCATCAACAAGGAGCAATGTAAAAACAATTCTAGAAAGTTTGAACAATGTCATTTAGAAGATTTATAAAGGTAAAACTGGAAGGAGAACAGCACATAGATTAAAATGGGGAAGAATCTGTGGATATTTTTAAATAAATTCTTTTTACCTTCACAGATTGCAATACCCTAATGATTATTAGTATCCTAGCATCATTGTTTAGGAAGTAAAAATGGAAGTAAAGAAAATGAGGAAGGGGAAAGCAGCTGGACCACAATAAGCTTCATGTAACATAATTCTGAGGGCACCGAGATATTGATTGATTCTCAAAGTACCTAAAAGAGGGAAAGATGCCCCCAAATATTTATTTATTTATTGTTGAAGCAATTGGGGCTAAGTGACTTGACCAGGAAAACAAACTAGGAAGTGTTAAGTGTCTGAGGTCAGATTTGAACTCAGGTCCTCTTGACTTTAGGGCTGGTGCTCTATCCACTGCACCACCCAGCTGCCCCAAAGCACTGATATTTGCAAAAAGACATTTGAGAAAATAGCAGACTACTGCTCTCGGTACATCTACCTTCCCATGTGTACATGGGATCTATGTACGCCTCATGGACCTCCCATGTCCATGGGAGAAAGAAAAGCAAACTTTTGCAAATGATATTCTCTAGCAGACCATATTCTTACAGATGCACAAATGATTGAAAATTACAGATGTTATAAGATCTCACCGAGCTTATTATTTATTAAGTATAAATTCTGCTCAAAACTCCCCTAGCTCTCCCCCATTCTTTCACCCGAGAAATTTTTCTCAAATTTCCCTGAAAAAAAAATTGAGTCCATTCACCAAGAGTTCCATTCTCTCCCCTCCTCTTTATCCCACATCACTCAGATGTCTCCTACTAATCTCTCTTCTACTCCTGTCCTTTCCCCTTGCCAAAATTAACCTTTCCCTAGGATCCTTATTTCAGCCCCTTCTACTTTCTCTGCCTTCTCACTAATCTTCACCCTTTCCTTGTCTCCTTCCTTGCGGCTTCAAGCACTCCTATCTCCTCCAGCTTCAAGCTCCCTCACCTGATTCCTCCCTCCCCACTAGCTATTATCCCCTCTCTCCCCTCCCTCTCATGACCTAAGCTTGAGAAGGCTGTCTACAAATGGCACCTCCGTGTCTTTTTGTTTTATTCCCCTCTGAAATCTCTGCACTTCAACTTCCAATATCACCATGTAGTTGTAACTGCTCTCTTCCATGCCTTCAGAGATCTCTGGATCACCAAATCTAAAAGGTTTTCTCATAGCTGATCCTTCTTGACCTCTCCACTGCCTTTTACACTGTTTTTGTTCTCTTTTCCTTGGTATTCTCTCTTCTCTAGGTTTTTATCCCCACCCTCTGGATCTTCAGCCAAGCTACGCCCCCTAACTATGAATACCCCCCATCCCTACATACTCTTTTATTTGATGATATTACCGGATCTTTTAGATCCTTTTAGATACTAATGATCCCTCGCTTTAACCTATCTTCCAACCTGCAGTCTTGAATCTACAACTGCCCATTGAGCATTGTGAACCAGATGTTCTGTAGATATTTTAGCCTCAATATGCCAAAGTTGAATTCATCATCCTTTCCTCCATCTCCCCTCTCTTTCTAATTTTCATATTACTATCGAGGGCCCCACCATCCTCCCTGTGAGCCAGTCAGCCAACATTAATGTCAGGCACTATGCTAAGTGCTAGGGATACAAAGAAAAGCAAAAGATAGGTTCCTGCTTCCAAGTAACTCACTGTGTAATAGTCAAGAAAATGTGCAAAAAAGCTATATGAGGAAATAGTCAACACCGGGGAGGCATTAGCATTAAGGGAGATCAGGAAGAGCTTCTTGCAGAAGGTTATATGTTAGCTAAGACCTGAAGGAAGCCAAATTTCCCATAGCACCTCTTTTATGTTTTTCCCTTTCCCCTTTTCACATTCTGTTCTGTATCGTGACACTAATTTTGTTGTAACTTTTTCAAGGGCAGGAACTATCTCATTTTTGATGAATCCAGGAGCTGAGAATAAGTGGGAGAGAATTCCAGGCATTGCCAATTTTATATCCAGGTTTTTAATGTGTCCTCCATATATTAATGGCAAGTGCTCACCTTTACCTACTGCTCCATGGCTTCTATGACCCAGAAGTAGACAGTCCAAGTACGACTATCTCAGTTTCATAGATGAGGAAACTGAGGCACAAGGTACTTAAATAACTCCAAGCACATAAAGCTACCGACTTTCAGGGCCATGACTTTGAATCTCAATCTAAAGTTTTCTTAATTTTTATGATGGGATTTTGATGGTCACTTCCACTAGCTAAGACTAGAAGGAGGTTACACTAAAGGAAGAAAAAGCATTTTCTCAGGTCCTTTCTATTGTAGTTTCTATTTCTTGGCTCTTTGTCAAGGCTTTGGGGAGGTCAGCAGATCAAAGTCTATCATCTCTACTTTAATCTTGAGCGTTAGAAAGTCTGTCTCATTATCGTACGCTTTATCACAAAATCCCCCAAAATGGGAGGGTGGTGCCATAATGCATGGAGCACCGAGCTGGAGTCAGACTCGTCTTCCTGAGTTCAAATCCAACCTCAGATAATAACTAGCTGTGTGGCCCTGGACAAGCCATTTGACCCTGATTGCCTTGGTTTTCTCATCTGTAGAACGAACTGGGAAAGGACACAGCAAACTCCAGCCAAAAAAACTCCAAAGGGGGTCATTGGACTGAAGAGTATGTGTCAGGGAGGAAGAAGTGAGTGAGAATACTATAAAGGTGAGAAGGGGTTAGATCGTAAAGTCATTGAATGCCAACCAGAGGATTTTGTGCCGGATCCTGGAAGCCATACATCTCTAACCACTGACTCTACCTTTGTTCCTTAATACCTCTAAATTAGTACCTGAGTAATTACAGCTTCTGATGCTCGGGATTCCAACAAAAACTATGTTCTTTTGGCCTAAGACTTTCTCTTCTGTCTATACAAATACACCCTAGGAAACGAACACTATGGCTTATTGGCCCTTTAGACCTTGGGGTGGATGTCCTTAAAGCTTCTCAGAAGCAGATTTTGACAAGGAGTTGGGAGAGAGTTGGGCCTCATTTGGATATTTGAGAGTTGGAGTCAAGGAACTGACACCCAAGAGGAGGGAAAAGGTAAGGAGAGAAAGTCTCCAAATAAGTGTCAGAAATGACAGAATTCCTAATCTTTCACAGGGGAAACAAATGCACCTGCCTGACCCAGGGGGAGGGATAACTGATAAAGAAGGGGGTTAGAAAAGGTGGCTATGGGGTAGGGGAAATTTTATTGGTGACAGAGGGCTGGGGGTTCAAATCTCAGCTGGGCTACAGGGCACAGGATTGTAAAGCACTTAACTTCTGCACATCAATTTCTGAATTTGTAAGATGGAGGAACTGTACTATCCATTCTGAACCTGTCGGTGTATCTTGGGCCACTTTGGCAGCACGAGGAAGACTCTGGATTCCTTCTCCAGATGATGTTTTGATGTTTGTCTCTTTTTAAAGAAATTCATTATTGCTGGGAAGGTGAAATTTCAGCAAGAAGTTAGTGAAAATAAGATGCTTTTCCCCTCCCTGAAATCTCTCACTAGACCCCTGAAGGAGCTCTGAGCCGAATGATCTCTCCACTCTCTCCTTCTGATCCCAGCACATCATCTCAAACTCAACGCATCTAAAACTGACCCTCTGGTAGCCTCAATTTTCTCATCCATAAACTGAGAGGCTGGGAAGAAACGGCTTCCAAGATCCCTTCAGGACCCAGTAGGTGCTTAATAAATGTCTGTTGAGTTGTGGGCCCTCAGGAAGGGGGAGACATAGCTCCCTTCATCTCTTGAGATACTCTTCATTCAGCTCTGACCACAAACTCCATGAACTTACTACCGATTTTGTCCAAAGCTTTCTCTCCTTAGCAGATCTTTGTGCAGGAGATCTCAAGAGATGCTGTTGGACTGCCAACGGACAAAAGAAAAATCCAGGCCCGGTGCCTCACAGTCTTATCTCCCCCTTAGCCACATGGCCTTTTTTGTGCTGGGAAGATGGAGAGAAACCAAGCCCCCTTGAGGGGAAGGGGATCAATCTGGATGGATCGAGATAATTAGCCTGGGTCGGCAGTAAACGGGTTGTCAGTGGGACGAGCCACGATCTGAGAGAGTTGGCCAAGTGATTAAATCCCGGGCCTGGGCAGGGGGGTGGGAAGGAGATCAGGGAAAGAGCTGGCGGCCCTGTTGCCCCAGTGCAAGTAACTGTGGGAATCGGAGAGTCGGGGGAAGCATTCTGCACCTCAGACAGTGATTCCTGAAGGAGGCAACCCGCCAGCCCCATTCTCTTTCCTCAAGTGGCGCCAAACAAATCGCAAGGAGAAAGCCTGTAATTTCTGTCAGTCCTGTGCTGCGCTCCTCAAGCCCACAAGCAGTGGGGGGAACTGGCAAAGAAGCACATCTAAGCCAGCTTATTGTCGGAAAAGAAAACCCGAAGGGGGTGCAAAGCATGGAAGAAGGGAACATGGCCCAGTTACCCCGATTTACTGCTGAAAAATGACCATTCAAGGCAAGAAGTCAGAAAAGCAATAAGGGACAGAGCCAGGATTTGAACCCACATCTCCTGGACAAATGTCCCCAACAGCAAGGTCACTGCCTAGGTCGCCTCCAGAGTTAATGGGGTCACTGAGCGCTTATTAAATGCTTAGTGCATGCCAGCCCTCAACAAAGTGATTCTTTTTCAGGTATGGACTGGACCAGCCGGCCACTAAGATCTCTTCCCACTTGGAAATCTTTCATGGTCTTCTGTCTTCTCCATTCCCGGCTTCAGCATGGCCACCGTCCCAGCGGCTCACCCCGCTGCTAAACCCACCTTAAAGTGAGGGCTTAAGAGACCGTGGCACCTACACCAGGGTAATTTCAGGTTTGCGTGGCGGCAGCAGATCCCAAATTGGCTCCAAACAATTCTCCTCCATCCCATTTTTAGCTTCCAGAAGCGGAATGATTTCACAGATGGGTAACACTGTCAGCCAGGGAAAAGGATCCCACTCCATGTAATTGTACTCTGAAAATGTCACAGTGCAAGTGGAGGGATAAGTCACTGCTCTGGCAGAAGCAACTATTGTTCTTCATGAATCCATGTTGAGTCTTTGGAATCATCACCTTTTTTTTTTTTTAAAGATGCTCATTAAACTGTCTTTTTGGTCAGAGATTCTAGAATTTTGTTAGGAATCAGAGTCAAGTTCACTAGCCTATAGTTTGAAGATTCTTTTTCTTAAAAAAAAGACATTTGTCCTTCTGCAATCCTGCTGTACAGCTCTCATTTCCTATTCGCTTTCACCTTTTAATTTTCTTAAGCATTCTGGTTCATCTGGATCTGGTGAGCCCATTTCATTAAGGGTAGCTAGAGGGTCTCTTACTGTCTCTGCCTCTCTCTCTCTCTCTTTCTCTCCCTCTCTCTCTCTCTCTCTGTTTCTGTCTCTTCGTTTCTCTCTCTCTCTTCATTTCTCTCTCTCTCTCTTTCTGTCTCTGTCTCTGTCTCTCTCTCTTTCTGTCTCTGTCTCTGTCTCTCTTTCTCTCTCTTTACAATGGGCATAAAGAAAAGGATCCTGTTCAATTTAGGTTCCCACTGGGTAAAATAGACAGACCAGTCTATCTTTCATGACCATTACATTTCAGCCCATTATGGGGTGGGGGAGAGAGTACAAGAATAAACGGCCAGTGAAGATCAGGAGCAGCTCTCAGCCGTGCAGCTTGGGCCCTGCTCTCTCTTCCTATTTCTCTCATTATTCTCAGTGGCTCCTTCTGGGGAAGGGAGTCAGTGTGTTGGAGCTGTATTTCCTTAGATGTCTGTATGAGGTCCATGCACTGTTCTGGACCTTACGGCAAAAAAAAAATTCCTGAAGGACGATGGTGCATTTCAAAGGTTTGGCCCAAGGGTCCCATCACTGATCCTCTATAACTTCATTCCCATGTTCAATAATTTATTTGCTCATTCATTAATGAATCTTCCTAAAGACATCACTCTCGCCATATAATTCCATGACAAACAACCTTTAATAGCTCCTACTCCATCAAATTTAGATTCTTTTCATTGGTTTTTGAGGCCCTCCATAATCTGCAGATAAATATCAACATGTTGCCTTAGAAAGGTAAAAAACTTGGGAGTCAAGAGCGTTGGATTCAATTCTCAACACCAGTTAGTTGTGTAACCAGAAGTCACTTAGCATCAACAATTCCCAGATTCCTCCTGTTTAAAGTAAGAATCCAAATGAGCCCCCAAGTCCCTGACAGAGCTGTGAGATAGCACACAAACATGAGTTATTGGCGTTTCTTCCCTACAGTCCTCCTGCACTCTCACAAGACCGGCCAGTGTAAGTCAAACAGTGAAAAAGGAGATCGCATCTGTCCTCGAGGAGCTTACAATCTAATAAGGATGCACACAGAAATATACACAAATAACTAGGATGCAAATTAAAGATGTTCAGGTATAAAATGGATCCAAACAAAATGTTATGAGGAAAAGTGTAATGTCCGGGTTAGCTTTCTGGGGGATCTCAGGACCAGCCCGAGTCCTTGATCTTAGTGGACAAGGCAGGAGAGACATCAGGATGGTCAAAGGTAGAATGAATCATTTCCAGCCCTTTTTAGCCCTTATATGCCCTATTCCAATTACATCATTACAGCACACTACGTATGTGTGAACTAGAGAACCATGGCATCACCATGCTAAGTACTAAGTTATGTGTGAACTAGAGAACCATCATCTCATCAGTTCCACTGAGTTAACACCTTGTTTCAAGTAGACTTCTCCAGAGTTCCGGCTCTCTACAGAAAAGAGCAATCCATTTTGGGGAGAAGATGCGGGGTTAAGGGAGAACAACCACTTCCTGAGGAGATGACTCTTGATTTGGACCTTGAAGTGAAAGCTCTCAATGAGAGAAGTTGGTAATAAGCTATTGCAAACACAAGAATTAGCATGAGCTAAGGTTGGACGTCAGAGACAGCAGGAAGGGAACAGAAGAGGATGAGAAGTCCAGTATGTTTCCAATGGGAAACAGGGTAAGGGGATGCCAGAATGGTGGGATAGAGTCAGGATATGGAAGATGTAGGAAATCGGGCTCCAAGATCCCACCGGAAGCCCACTTAGGTCATGAGTTGCCATGGATAGTCTTGACAGGTTGTCAGCTTTTCCTGACACTGAAGGCACAAAGCCATCATGGATTACTTCTAAATGATCCTAATTGTGCCCTGACCCTGAATGGCATCACAAATTCTGGCCTGGGAAAAATACAGACAACCACCAATCCTCTCACGAGACTTTGTCCTTCAAGAAGAGCACGCCAAGTCCTGTAGAAAAGGCAAATACTTGGGGATTCAAGAGTATCCCAGCCAGTGTAGCCATAGAAGAACCCATCTCTTTCTAGTGCTCTCCTCCGTCCGAGCAAAAACTGTGAGACATTGGCTTGCTACGCTCCAGCAGTGACCACACTCCAGCTCCCGCCGGGCTGACTGCACGCAGTCTCGTAGAAGGTACCACAAATGCTCTCACCCTGTCCTGGCCCAATGGCCGCCCAGACTCCCCTCCCACTTTGGCAACTTAACTGCATCCCCGCTGCTAATGAGTTTATGCTCTGTTTGGTAAACAATGGGGAGTCCTGAAAGTACTTGAGCAGAGAAGGGACTGGATCAAAGCTGAACTCCGATGATTACTCTGTAATTTCTAAGGGATGGATTGGAAAGAGGATAAATGGGAGACAAGGAGACCAGTTAAGAGGCCATTATAATAATATAAGAGAAAAATGGTGATAGATAACACTATACTGATGGCAACAGGAGTAAAGAAAGGATGCACGTGAGCAATAGAAGTGACTACAAGGTAACTGATCAGAAGGCAGGACTGAAGAAAAGGAAAGAGTCAAAAATAACTAAATTTCCAAATTCTTTTATTCAATTATTCACTCATTCATTCAATGATATTCTTTCATTCATAAACATATTCTTTCATTCATTCAATGATATTTCTTTCATTTACAGTTCTTTCACTCATTCGTTCAATATTTCTTAAGAATGTACCATGTGCCAAAAATTGTGCTAGTTACTATCAGGGATGTGTAGGCACAAGACACGGTTTTTGCTCACAAGAGATTTGCAATCTAAAAGGGGATAGGAGAGAGAGGAGAGGGGAGAGAGGGGAGGAGACAGAAAAAAAGAGAGAGAGAGAGAGAGAGAGAGAGAGAGAGACAGAGACAGAGACAGAGACAAAGACAGAGAGAGGGGGAGAAAGAGAAAGAGAGACAGAGAGACAGAGACATACAGAGAGAGAGACAGAGACAGAGAGGGACAGACAGACAGAGACACAGAAAGGGAGAGAAATACGTGATGATATTTTTATACATTGGATTTACTAAAAATAAAGCACACCTGTAATGAGATCTGCATAGAACTCATCCCTGGCATCTGGGAATTTGCAATCTAAGAGAGACAGCACAAGACAGATATGTGTGTGCTGTGTTAAAATGTTCCTCGAGCATCTTAAAGGCGTTGTATCTGCTAATGGAAGCAAAAAAGTTGAGGCACTTCTTGCCCCATAAAGAGCTTACTGTCTAGTTGGGAAGAGACAATATAATTTCATGTGCATGTTATGAGAAGAATCAGCCGAGCCTTCCCAATCTGAGGAATCAGGGGCAATGTGCAATGGGATAAGTGTTGGGCTCAAAGCAAACTATTGGAATTTTGGGATAATGCAACAGCTCCTTAGAACCGTGACTATCCTGGCACCCCACATGTCAAAAGCCCTAGAGAGAAAAGCCTATAGACTGATGGGTGGATCCATGATGGAGGATTTGTGGGGAGGGAACAATAATAACGGAATGAGAAGGTGTGAATAAGCTGCTATCTGCAGCATGGGCAGGAGTGTCTCTATCAGTGAGACCCTATATGAGATTAACATATAAGAATTGTGGGGCTTTTCCCCCCTTTGAGACTGAATGTGACATTTCATAAATATAGGGAATTCTCAATGTGGAAATGTCCTCCTCTGATGCAAATTAAATACTTGTCAGTCACTTAGAGCTGGAGACAATTGCCATGGGGCAGAGCGACCAAGCTAGTATGAGCCATCAATGGGACTTGAACCCAAGTCTTGCTGATCCCAAACCAATTCTTTCTCCAGGACACCTGCAAGCTCACAGGTATTTGACCCACAAAGACAAAGAATGAAATACGAAGCTTGCATTCTACTGGGGACACACAATGTATATGCAAATTAGAATTGCTAAAATGAGGCAGTGGCGATGGCAGGTATCAGGGAGGCTTCACAAAGCAGTTGGCGGCTGATCTGAACATTGAAGGATTCTAAGGAGATAAATGTAAGAAGGGAACACACTCAAGTCATGAGGGTCAGCCTGTGCTACAGTCCAAAGGTGGGAGATTTCTTGTCATTTGGAAAACTGTGAATACTCCAGAGTATGTGAAGGAGAATGGTACAAAGTTAGACTGGAAAGATAAGTGGAAACTAAACTATGGATTTATTAAATGCATCTTAAATGCCGGGACGGGGAGTCGGTACTTTATGCTACAGGTAAGGGGGAGCCATTGATGACAGGACGCAGATCTCTGCCTTAGGAAGACAATTCTCAGTTGAGATGGATTGTAGAGGAGGAGAGAGACCAGAAACAGTTCATTGGACGCCAGATTTGCAGAGATGGAACTGAAGATCAGACTTTGCCCAATAGCTCCCTATGGGAAATGAGGAAAAAGGAAGAGTCAAAGATGACTGTGTGGTTTTTGAGATTGGGTGATTACCATTATTGGATGCCATGAACAAAAAAGGAAAATGACAGAGAATAGAAAAGGAAGCTGTCCATCAAATTCCTTTTATGGTATAAATATGTATCTTTAACTAAACCAGAACAAATTAAAACAAAGAAAAAACTATAAACCAATATCATTAATGAATGTCGATGCTAAAATTTTTAGATAAAATATTATTAAGGAGACAACAGAAACATGTCACAAAAATTGCACATTTTAACTATATTGAATTTATACCAGGAATGCAGGATTGGTTTAATATTTAGAAAATCATCAACATAATAGATTTTGTTAATAACAAAAAGAAAAACCATATAATTATATCAAAAATGCAGAAAGAGGTTTGATAAGGTATAATATTCATTCCTGTTTTTTTATTCTAGAAGCTAGAGGAATAAGCAAATATTTATTTAATATAATAATTAGTATTTATCTCAAATCAAGACCTAACATGTGTAATGGAGATAAATTAGAGAAGTTTCCAATTAGATCAGGGGTAAAGCAAAGATGTCCATTATTACCATAACTACTCAGTAAAGTGCTAAAAACGTTAATGATAACAATGACATGAAAAATAAATTAGGGGAACAATATAGGTAAAAGCAGAAGCAAAATTATAACTTTTTGCAGGTGGTATAATTGTTTGCTTCAAGTACACTAGAGAGCTAATTAAACATTAATTGGAATAATTAAAAACGTCAACAAAGTTGCAGGATATAAAATATATCCATATAAATCGAAGCATTTCTTCATATTACCAACAAAACTAATAAGATTTTTATAAAAAGAAATTCCATTTAAAATAACTACAGAATATAAGAGATACCTGAGATTTTACCAATCAAGGAATATATGGGTTCTATAATTATAAAACACTCTTTATGGAAATAATGACAGGCCTAAAAGATGGAAGAAACATTTATTGTTAATGGATAGACCAAGCCAATGTAATGAAAATGACAATAATTATTAACTATATCAAATTAATTTACTTAGTGCCATTCTAAATTAGACTTCCAAAGGATTGC